>NC_143130.1:99701096-100025158 GCF_059928025.1 Delphinapterus leucas
GTAAAATTCTGGGGATCCAAGGGGCCGCTCCTCAGACTGGTAATATTTCTACTAATTAACTCTTTTGAAAACTTTGTGGGTCTCTTGGGAATCTTACTGGGATTCACACTCTGTTAGACAAAAAGCACAGTCACAATTCTGAGACAAACTCTTCTCTACTTTAAATTTCTGCTGAGGACACCCTTAATCTGCTTTAAGCCCTCTTACTTTGATTGAAAGGTTCTCTGAGGCTCACATTACATCTTTCTGAGGTTTTAACAAAGGATTTTATAGTCACACCACTGGCTTCATCTTTAGACAAACCTATTCTGAGAGTGCCCAGGATATGATCTTTGCCTGGAAGCCATTTCCTAATTTTAGCATAGTTCGACATATTGAGACGATGAGAATTTTCCAAACCACCAAGTCCTGGTTCTTTTTGTTTGCTTAGGAGCCCTTCCTGAGCCTATTTCTCCCATCCACGGCTTTACCATAACCAGAAGTAGTACATTTTCTACTTCACTTATTACTACAGGTGACAGTGTTGCTAAACTTTCTGCTACTATATACTAAAGTGCTATATATATACTAAAGTGATTTCCTTTCTTTCAGTTTCCAATATGGTGTTCTTCATTTTCATTTAAGACCTCATCAGCAGTCTCCTCAAAGGCTTAACTTTAAGCTTCTATCTACTGTCCCCAAGTTCAAATTATATGCCACATTTTGAAGTATTTGTTATGGCAGCACCTCATTATTATGGGTAGCAAAATCTCTATTAGTAACCAATTACCCCAAACCTAGAGGCTTAAAATGAAATTTGTTATTTTACAGTTTCTGTAGGTCATGAATTCAGGAACAGCTTAATGAGGTGGTTCCAGCTCACAGTCCCTAGGGAAGTTACAGTTAAAACATCAACCATGACTGCAGTCATCTGATGGCTCATTTGGGGGTGAATGACTTGCATCCAAGATGGCTCATTAACATGTTTATTGTCACAAAACTTCAGTTCCTCACCACAAGCACATCTCCATAGAGTTGCTTGAGTGTCTCCATGACATGGCAGTTGGCATCCTCCAGTACAGGGGATCTAAGAGAGCCAGAAAGAAGCTGCAATATCTTTTATGGCCTACCTTTGGAAGTCATACTCTTGTCATTTCTACCATATGCTCCTTATTAAAAAACAACCCAGTAAGTATAGCGCCCACTCAAGGGGAGGAGAATAAGATTCCACCAAAAGGAATATAATTTAAGAATCTATTTTTAAAACACCACAGTAAGTAAAAACCAAGAACTAAAACTTGATATAAAAATTGCTCTTAGTGAAATTACACTTACATGGAAGCCTATTTTAGAGTCTCTAGTGACAATGCACATTTTCTATTTTATTATGAAAGTAAAAACCAAGAAAGTGCTTTAGTGTATAATGAAGCTAAAATATAAATAACTCTTTTAGGTGTGTGTGTGTACGTGTGTGTGTGTGTGTGTGTGTGTGTGTGTGTGTGGGGAGAGAGAGAGAGAGAGAGAGAGAGAGAGAGAGAGAGAGTGTGTGTGTGTGTGTGTGTGTGTGTGTGTGTGTGTGTGTGTATATGTAACCTGCTGGACTGGGGGCAGTGGAGAGACCTTACTATGAAGCAGAGATCCCAAGGAGCTAACAACAGATTAACTACTCCTTGCTTTGGTTATACAATAATTATCTCTACTAGCCATTGATGGCAATATGCACAAAGTCTTGCAAACAATTAAGTCCTGTAAAAGTTTTTCCTCTATACAGTGCTATATATAGAAATGAAGTAAAACCAAAGCAGAATGTTAAAAAATTCTTTTTAAAGTTGAATTTTAACCAAATTTACTCTCTTCACAGGGAGCAATTCAGAAAATGTTTCCCCATTTCCAGCTCCATATTCTCATTGATACCAGAACAGAACTTTAGGAAACACTTAACTATAAAAAGTATACTTATTTTGCATTTTATTACTTATTTCTTATACCTAATTAACTGAAACTGAGTTTTTAAAATAATAATTAACCATCAATAAAATAAACAGATTCGTATATTAAAACACAAATAAGAACTCTTAAATGTACAATAAGGATAATGGGTTAGGATACATCTATTGAAAACAAATTAGATAGACACAAAAAAATTGTAAACTTGAAAAAATATTTAAGGTTACAAAATATCATTATGTATTTAAGTGAAAAAAAAAGCTAAAGAATAATGATATCATAATAACACATGTGTACCCATTTATTTGTCCAGAAAAAAACTCAGAGGCTATATTTAAAAATACATATGGGACTTCCCTGGTGGTCCAGTGGCTAAGACTCTGTGCTCCCAATGCAGGGGGCCCAGGTTCGATCCCTGGTCAGGGAATTAGATCCCACATGCTGCAACTAAGACTTTGCATGCAGCAACTAAAGATCCCATGTGCCACAACTAAAGATCCTGCATGCAGCAACGAAGATCCTAAACGCGGCAACAAAGATCTTGCGTGCCGCAGCTAAGATCTGGAGCAGCCAAATAAATAAATATTTTAAAAAATATGTATGATGGTTATCATGGATGGTAGCATATCTATGTTTTATTTTTTGAACTTTACTATATTTCTCAAATTTTCAGAAATAAAAACCATTTTTATTTTCTGATTATAAATGTACATAAAACATTTTGCCATGTCCTTTAGGTGATGACTATTTTTACAATAATATGAATAATTGATTATTAATACAAGGTATACATATAAATTTGGGCTCTTTCACTATTCTCCTAAAAGTATTAATACTTTAGGAAATTAAAAGTACTAAAAAGAAAGCCATATAGCTCAGAATCCCACAATCCAAAAGTAACAAATTTAACATTTTAGCTGAGTAACAATGGGTGACAACACCATATAATTATCTGTTTTTACTACTCAATACACTGCAAGTAGATTAATAATAAAATTTTTAGTGGTCGCATGACAAAGATACCTTAATTCTACCATTTCCACTCCATTTACATAGCTTATTTTTTATTATCAATATTTCATACACACACACCCAAAAATCTGTGTATACAAATTTTTTGTGTATCTCTATTTCCTTAAATTGATTCACTGGATCAATAGGTATGAATATTTTTTTTTTAAGATTTTTTTTTTTTTAAATGTGGACCAATTTTAAAGCCTTTATTGAATTTGCTACCATACTGCTTCTGCTTTGTTTCGGCTTTTTGGCCACAAGGTATGTGGGATCTTAGCTCCCCGACCAGGGATCGAACCTGAAATATTGGAAGGGGAAGTCTTAACCATTGGACCACCAGGGAAGTCCTCTTTCTATTTTTAAGGGTTTTAAATACATTATTACCAAACTGCTTTCTAAAAAGAATCTACCAATCTATATTTTCTAGCAGAGCACCAATCTGTCAACCTCATGGAAAGACACAGTCTAGGGTAATATTAATTTTTAAATCTTTGATAATTTCATAACTAATGTTAATTTATGCTACCTGCTGATTACTAGTGATATAAAACAGAAGGGTGTCCATATGCTTATTAATAATTTGAAATTACTTTTCTACGAATTTTTAATACAAGTACCTTGCCTATGCGGTGGGGTATCTGTGATGGTTAATTTTATCTGTCAACTTGGCTAGGCGATGGTGGCAAGTGGTTTGGTCAAACACCAGTCTAACTACTGTGAAGGTAATTTTCATATGTGACTAACATCTAAATCAGAGACTCAGAGTAAAGGAGATTATCCTCCATAAAGTGGGTGGACTCATTCTGGAAAGACTTAAAGAAAAGACTGAGGTCCCCCAAGGAGGAAGGAAGTCTGCCTTGAGGCTGCCTTCTGACTCAAGAGCAAAACATCAACTCCTGCCAGAACTTCTGGGATGCCTGCCTACCTGCTTACCCTGTGAATTTCGGACTGGCCAGTTCCCACAGTCACATGAGCCAATTCCTTAAACAAACAAACCGAACAAAATCAAGTCCTCTTTATACATATTAATAAATACATACATATATATGTATATATATATATACATACACACATTCTATTGGTTCTGTTTCCCTGTATTTCCTGACAAATACAGTGACCAGAAATTTCTTAAGAATTTATATGAATTGTTTATTTATTAAGGCTAGTGATTTCCTCCACAACCTTTATGCCTAGAAATTCCTTTTAATCCAAACTACTTACTTGTAAGTTGTCTTCTGCTCCTTCAGTTTCATTTTTAAATGCTGGGCATCCTAAGAAAATGGGTAAAAGTTAATTAAGCATAGAATTTTTGTTTTAGATTTTAGTATTGCTGACTCATTGATAATATCACTATGATACTGTAGAAGACTAATCAGAGATCATTCTGGACTGCCTGGTAACCAGTCAGATGTTGGTCACTCATACTTGCCCCTCTGTTAGACAAACAGAGAATAAAGCAATTGTTTTCCTCTTCTACAGGTAAATTTCCAGTTACTTACTTAAAGAGGTGTTTTCTGTGAAAGTACGCTATCTCTGGCAAGCCCTGCCTCTGATTTCTCTCAAATACTGAAACTGCCAGGAAAAGTATATGCACCACACTCTTCTGGTGTTTAGGTAATGCCCACGTGATTTATTCATTTTTTCTAAGTACTCTGACCCAGGAAACGGTATTAGTACCCCCAACTAGGATTTTAGTAGCTTTAGTAAGGAAAAAAAATGAGCCTTAATCCACTGTTGATAGTCAATAGCCAATTGTTGCTATTGACTTTTGTGTACCAATGCCTCTATATAAGTTTTCATGGCGTTCAAGAGTGCCTTTAGTTCCAATAAATTAATAAGGAAGGATTTACCTTAGCAAAGTATTCTGAGTTTATGCTACCCTTGAGACATAGCTATCATGGAGATGAAGAGAAAACTGCTCTATGGAAAGGGTGCATAGTTTATTCTTACTGTCATGGGAGGCTAAATAAGAAAATGGGATTGCTGAAAACCTATACAGTGGCTGATAATAATGCTAACCAGTACGTTTTCAAAAATGTTCAAAAACAATGAGACAGGCTGAGTACTGTAGCCTATTCTACCTGGCTAGGTGTTTGTAAGCTTCTCATTAATTTTCTTTTAAAAGGTTAAACCCAATCTATCTGATCCTAGTGAAAGAAGTATGTTCCTATGGGGGTATAAATGTGGGCGTAAAAGTATTCAAAACTAAATATTCCAGCAACCATGGATAATGATTTTCTTTTTAAAGCACTGGTTCTTCAACACTAACAAAATATTAGAATTAACTGGGAAACTTTAAAAAAAATATACTGATGCCAGAACACAGTCTCAAACCAATAATGACAGAATCTCTGAGGGATGAGGCATCGGGCATCATAAATTTTTTTATTTTTAAGTTTCTTGCAGTGGTTTGAGAACCACAACTACTACTGGAGAATATGAAGATCCATATTCATCTTGCCCCTCCCTGAATTCATGATATATAATCATCTGACAATTCCTCACCACATTTGAAATGAACAGGAACTTAAAAAAAAAAAAAAGGAATGCCTCAGCACCACTCCCCAGGCAGTCTGATTCAAGTGAGCTGGAGTGGGGACCAATTATGCTATTTTTCAAAAGGCTCCCAGGTGATTCAAATGTGCAGGGAACAATGAGAACCCTGATATAGGAAGAATTTATGGGTTCTTGTACTAAAAATGAGTGCTATCATTTCATGGAATTTTTTTCTGAATCAGAAATCAAAGATTGTTTGTTTACCAAATTCTAGTCTTTTAAAGTAGCTAAATAGATTATTTAACTTCAGTTTCACACACTTAGCAATACATATTTGTACTAAGCATTTCCATGTCCTTGCCTATGGTTTGTCTCGTAATTAGTTTATTTCTTCTGATTTTCCTACTAAAATGCCATCTTCAAAATATATGAGTCACAATGTTGTCAACACATTTTCATTCAGTTATGTTGTATAAGAAGGTTATTTCTACTAATAGAGATAATGTTTCTTCTTAATTAGAAAAGCAAATCAAATCTTAGTTATGACTTCTTTGGGGGAAAGAAATGGGTTTTAACGTGATTTCTTTTTGTTTAATTAAGCACAGGCCAGTCTTACATGTAAATATTCTTTCTCCCTTTAAAACCTGCAAGCTTTAGAGTTAATGATCTTAACAGATTGGTAAGATATACAAAGGGATAGATTGGGTTGAGGTCTCTGCCAATCCTTATTAATGAAATCAGATAAAGCAGTAAGGAAGGTTTTGCCATAGAATAACTGGAGTTGACATATATTTGATTATTACAAATTTTCTCTTTATAATTACCAAAACAAGGATATGAGTAACATACTCACGGAGGATTTTCAAAGTTCTACCTGACTGCCGCCCTCTTCTTTGAGCTCTTATTTTTAAAACTTTCAAATTATCTGAAGTGTGCTCTTGATGGGCTCTTCAAGATAATACATGTAATTGGTATATACTGTGATGTGACAAACATAAAACAGATTAAGGAGCCCATTATTTTATCTTCACCTACAGTCAGCTTTCAAAGCCTAATCTCATATCACAAAAGCTGACTTGCTTGAAGTCACTTCTACTATATATAACTGATAAACAAATTAAGAAAACAGTCAAAATAACCTACCTTGAGAAATATCCTCTATAGCTCTTCGAATGCCTCTATCAAAAGCCCTAGCATCAGCAGGACTTTGAAAGGTAAGACCAAATTTCTTGTCATCAATCTTCCAGTGGTGAAATGTTGGAGTGACCTTATTGTAAATGAGGTCTTTTTTAAGCATACATTCCAAAACCACCTGCCAAAAGTTAAATGCCAAAATTACTATACATATATCAAATGCATCTAATGTAGCTCTTAAATACAAAGGCAGGTGAGAAAAGAGCTGTTATATTTTAATAAAAGCACTCCCAACCCATTAATACAGAGGTCTTGCTACTTAACCTACTCACAAAGTCACTCAATACAGAAATTAAGATGGGATTAAAGAAGATTCTGGGAAGATGGCAGCAGGCACCATCTTCTCACCATTCTGGGAAGATGGCAGGAGGCAAGACGCACCAGGAAATCTGTCTCCCTACCTAGACAAAACTGACTGGCAGAATCTGTCTGCTGTGACTATGTTAGAACTCGACAGAGTCTGTTGAAAGCTTGTAACTTCCAGGGAAGACACGGGCAGTAAATTGCAGTTAATTTTGTCTATTTCAGGTAGTAGCACAGTAGCAGCACCTCCTTCATCCCAACTCCCAGCCATAGGGCAGGGAGCCCTGCACATGCAAATTACAGAAGCCATGGTAGGTAAAAAGGACCTTATCCTCCAAGTATCAGGGATCGGTGCTCTCATCACTAATTGCTGCTTCTGATCACAGAGGTGCAGACAAAGAGGAGGGTAGCCATTTGCCACTGTTGTATCTTCCCTCATTGTTGCAAGTTCCTCTGCATCAGAACGAAGTGACTTTCAAGGTATTTAAAAAGCCAGCTCCCTTTTTTATCTGTCATTTATCACTTTTTCCCATGATGGGAGCCAGACATTGAAGACTAGGACATTCAAAAATAACTACATATACAGGAAGAATTAGAAAGTGACTATGCATATCCAGGGAAAGGCTCAGAAAAGACATGAAAAAACCTTAAATTTACACCTCAGGCTGATCCTTGGCACAGAGACAACCTACAACAATCAAAACAAAAACAAAAACAAAAACAATAACAAAAATTAGGAAACTCCAAGGAAGGGAATAATCTGATTTCCATATTACCATATTCCAAGTTACCATATTATGATTTAAATGTCCAGTGTTCAACAGAAAAATCCCAAAGCATTCAAAGATTCTCCATATCTTATTTAGCTCTTTGAGCATCTTTACAACAGTTTTTCTTAATAAGTCTTTGTCTAATGATCTGCCGTTGGGTCTTTTCTGGGACATTTTCTGTTGATTTCTTTTTGTTTCTCTCAGTAGGTCATATAGCAAAGTATGACATAAAACAATGTATGAACAAAATGGAAATAACAATAAAGAGATAGAAAATCTAAAAAGAAACTAAAAAATTCTGAAGCTGAAAAGTAAATAACTAAAATGAAAACTCCAATTAGAGGGATTCAAAAGCAGATTTGAGTAGGCACAAAAAATAAACAGTGAACTGGAAGATAGGACAACAGAAATTAGAGTCTGAGGAGCAGAAAGGAAAAAGACTGAAGAAACACAAACAGAGTCTAAGAGACCTACAGGCAGCATCAAGAGGACCAACATACACATCGTGGGAACTAGAAGAAGAACAAGAAAGGGGCAGAGAGAATATGTGAAGAATGGTTGAAAACTCCCCAAATTTTATGAAAGTCATGAACATAAACATCCAAGAAGCTCAACAAACTTTGAAGAAGATGAACTCAACAGGCCACACAGAGACACAGAGATTCTTCAAAGTAGCAAGAGAGAAGTGAATTATCACATACAAGGAATCCTCAGTAAGAACATCAGCAGATTTCTCTTCAGAAACTTTGGAGGCTAGAAGATAGTGGGTGGACATATTCAAAGTGCTGAAAGAAAAAACTGTCAACCAAGAATTCTATATTTGGCAAAAATATCCTTCAAAAGTAACGAAGAAATTAAGCCATTTCCAGATAAACAAAAGCTAAGGGAGTTTGTTTCCACTAGATCTGCCCTGCAAAACATGCAAAAGGGAGACCTACACGGTGAAATAAAATGACATAAGAAAGTAAATTTAAGCCATATAAAAGAAATAAAGGTAAATATAAGGACAATTATAAAAGCAATATTTTTAACATTGGTTTGAAACTCTACTTTATGTTTTCTATAAAATTTAAGAGAGACTATTACATTTAAAGAAAACAATGAATTATTAGTGTAAAAGCTAAGTATTGCTGTAACTGTGGTGTATAACTCCAAATATTGTTTTCTACAAAATTTGAGAAACTAATACATTTAAAAGAAGTATTAATTTATGTTTCTGGGCAAACAGTGTATAAAGATGTAATTTATCAACAAATGAAAGGGGTGGGGTCAAAGCTGTAAAGAAACAGTTTTTGTATGTTATTGAAGTTAAGCTAGTTTAAATCCCAATTAGTGTTATAACTTTAGGATGTTAAGTGCAACCTCCATGGTAACCACAAAGAAAATAGCTATAGAATATAAATAAAAGGAAATGAGAAAGGAATTTAAACATTTTGTTACAATCAACTAAACACAAAGGAAGATACGAATGCAGGAAATGAGGGAGAAAAGGCTACTAGGGACACACAAAGACAGCAAAATCACAGAAGTCCCTCCTTATCAGCAATTACTTTAAACGTAAATGGATTTAACTGTCCAACCAAATGACAGAGATTGGCAGAGCAAATAAAAGCACAACCAAATACACAAACAGGTTGAAAGTGAAAGGATGGAAAAAAACATTCCATGCAAAGAGCAACCAAAAAGGATCAGGGGTGGCTATACTAATATCAGACAAAATAGACTTTAAATAAAAACGGACATTATAATAAAAATATTATATATTAATAAATGGTTCAATAAGGCAAAAAGATACAACAATAAACATTTAGGTACTTAGTAACAGACCATCAAAATATATAAAGCAAAAACTGACACAACTGAAGGGAGAAACACAGTTCTACAGTAATAGTTGGAGATGTCAATACCTCACTCACATAATCAACAGAAGAGCCAGACAGAATATAAAGATATAGAGAATTTAACATAGTAAACCAACTAGACCAAACAGACATATACAAAACACTCTACTCAGCAACAGAACACACATTTTTCTGAAGTGCACATGGGATATTTTTCAGGACAGACCATATGTGAGGCCACAAATTAATCTCAATATAATAAAAAATATGGATATCATACAAAGTATCTTTGGCCACAATAAGATGAAATTAAAAATCAATAACAAAAGGACAACTGGAAAATTTTTTAAATTTTGGGAATTAACCAACTGATCAAAGAAGAAATCACAAGGGAAATTACAAAATACTTAGAGAGCGAAAACACAACATATCAAAACTTAGAGCACACAGCGAAAGCAGTACTAAGGGGAAAATTTAGAAACACCTGCATTAAAAAAAAAAAGAAAGAAAAATCTTAAATCAACAACATAACTTGACAATTTAAGGAACTAGAAAAGAAGAACAAACTAAACTCAAACCTAGCAGAAGAAAGGAAATAATAATGAGGGCAGAAACAAATTAGAGAGCAGAAAAATAATAGAGAAAATCAATGAATCCAACAGTTGGTTCTTCAAAAAGATTTTAATAAGTCCTTTAGCTAGAAGGACTAAGAAGAAAAAGAGAGAAGATGCAAATTGACACAAATTATAAAAATCAGAAATGAAAGTGGAGACATTACCATCAATTCTACAGAAATAAGAAGCATTATAAGAGAGTACTATGAACAACTGTACACCAACAAGTCAGATAACCTAGATTTAACAGACAAATTACTAGAAACATAAAACAGACCAAGACTAAATCAGAAATAAATAGAAAATTTGAATAGATATACAGCTAGTAAGTAGATTGGATCAGTAATTAAATGTCTCTCAATAAAGAAAAACCCTGGACCTGATGGCTTCACTGGTGAATTATATCAAACATTTAAAGAACTAATACCAATACTTCAAACTTTCCCAAAAGATTGAAAGAGTAAACACTTCCTAACTCATTCTATGAGGACAGCATTGTGCTGATACCAAAGCCAAAGACATTACAAGAAAACTATGTATCAATATCCTTTATGAATACTGATGCAAAAAATCCTCAACAAATGAATGCAAGGATGGTTAAACACATGAAAGCTGATCAATGTAATATCCTACTTGAACAGAATAAAAGGGAAAAAAATCCACATGATCATCAAAATTGATGCAGAAAAAGCATTTAACAAAATTCAACATCTTTTCATGATAAAAATACCTAACAAGAACTAGAAGGAAACTACCTCAACATATTTGACAACAGTGCCAAGACCATTCAGTGGAAGAAAGGAAAGTCTTTTCAACAAATGGTGCTGGGAAACTGGATGTGCACAGGCAAAAGAATGAAGTTGGACCCTTATCTAACACCACAGGCAATAATTAACTCAAAATGTATCAAGGACCCTAAGCAGACCTAAAACGATAAAAGTCCTAGAAGAAAACAGGACAAAAAATGTCATATGTGAATGTCAATGTCATTTCATGACATTGGATTTGGGAATGTTTTATTGGCTATGACACCAAAGGCACAGGTAACAAAAGAAAAAATAATGGTGCACTACTAATCACTTCTTCCCAAATCCACATGCAGTGACGTTATATTGACTGAAAACTGCCACGGTGGGAGTATGTTAAGCTATAAAGCATTTCCTCTCTCCAATCCCCCCGCCATCCCCCACCAAAAGCTGATTGTTAAATTTTACCAGCCTGTCACTGAATATCTGTGATAGTTAAGTCTTGTTATTCTGAAATAAGTAACAAAGAAGGTAACAAAATAATGTCCTACTTGCTTACAGGCAAAGTGTGTTAGCACTTGGCATTTAACAAAGATTTAACTATCTGTTGCAACAATCATTTTGCAATAATAATAATAAAATTCATAAATATATTAGGTTTTGGAATTCAAGAAGTTAAAATTGGCATTATGGATTACTGCAACATATTTACTGTATTCATAAACAGTGGGAAAGAGATATGTATTTTAGAAAACTGCTAAATTGCAATTGTTAAAAAAGAGAAGGACATAAAAAATGGAGTTTGGTCCTACAGTCATTATTACATGAAAATGTCACTAAATTAATCTTTAATACATGAAAATATTGCTGAATTAGCTCCTCTCTGAAACTTCCCAAAGTTGTTTTCCAACTATTATCTGTTAGATAAATAAAATTTCAATGTGATGTATACTCATCTATACCACTTATTTACAAATGGCCATCTATTTTTTTATAGAGGTTCCAAAAACACATAGAAAAATAAATTTTTAAAATGAGCTTTAAAATACACTGAGGAAATGGTAAGGATAATGAACTAGTTCTTTTTTCTTTTTGCGGTACGCGGGCCTCTCACTGTTGTGGCCTTTCCCGTTGCGGAGCACAGGCTCCGGACGCGCAGGCTCAGCGGCCATGGCTCACGGGCCCAGCCGCTCCGTGGCATGTGGGATCTTCCCGGACCGGGGCACGAACCCATGTCCCCTGCATCAGCAGGTGGACTCTCAACCACTGCGCCACCAGGGAAGCCCTGAACTAGTTCTTTGACTCATACAAGTACCTATTCAAGAATGTGTTCCACCTAAAAGTCATACAAATACTGAGGTTGCACATCATACACATCATGTTGGTACAAAAACAAAATGTCACCTAATTATGAAGTAGATGTCAATTTATGTCATTAACTTTTATCTACAAAGTAACAGTAGGAAATAAAATATATCTTACTGTTCATAGTATGTATTTAACGTACCATTAAAAATAATTATCATTTAGGAAAAGGCTACAGGAATAGGTAATGAGAAAGAAAAGTGCAGGTAATCTACTGACATAATCACTCACCATCTTTGCAGATAATTTAAAAACTATGCTTCCTAGAACATTCTGCATCACTCAGCATTTACATAATTATCAAAGCCTCCATATCTAGGGCATAACAATTTCTCATCTAAGTCACACAATATATTAAAAAGTTGTTCTGCTTCTGACTTTAAGTAGCATTTAAAAAATAAATGCATTCTCATCACACTAAAGACAATATAAACCACACCTTTATTAAGTAATAGGGATAACAACTGTCCATCTCAAATTTTTTAAAAAGATCAATGAGATTAAAAAGGTGTTAAAAAAAAAAGTAGTTAAAAGAATGTCTCATAAGGCTTCTACCTACCATGTGATCAATACTAAATCTGCATTCCAGAAAAAACAAAAACAATTTTAAGAGCTAGAAGGATTCTTAAAAGTTAGTGAATTATGCTGCCTCCCATTTCCACTGCCTCTTCTCAACTATATCAGAACAATGTGCTCTGACTTTAGTTCACTGCAGTTTTCACTGTATTAATTCTGTATCTTAAGATCACAGTAATATTAACAGTAACAGGCATACAGGAAGCAGATTCAAAGTTTACCATATCTATGATTGGAATAACTAGCAAACAAACTGTAGAAAATGGCAATTACATTTTTGCCAAGATATTACAGTCAACCAATCCAGCACTGCCAGGTGAATTATTTATGCTGTTGGAAAAATAAGGTAACCTGATAAATTACTTCTGGCCAGTAGGGAGAATTACCAATAAAGTAAAGTAACAGGTGTTCTACAGGCCTGAAGTGGTTACATCTCTCCCAGAATACAAGACCTGCACTCACTCTTAGAACTTTTTTACAAGAGAAGATCTAGTACAAAATGAAATGAATAATTTTAAGTTCTGTTAAGACTACCCTAAAAGCAACTGCCAGAAGCCATTAAAAGTTAACCGTAAAAATAGTCTGTAAACAGTTGTCAAACTTGAAACACATCTCTAGCTAATTCTAATTATTAATTGACTATACTTCTTTCTGGGGTTAAGGAGTGATGTGAATTTCATCAGACCTCCATAGTAACCATGAAGGACATGTATAAATTAGAGAAAGATAAATTTAAAGTAGACTAGTGGCGCTGCCCTTATTTCTACCCTAAAGAAGACAGGTTATATATTAAATTAATAAGCAGAAAAGATATGGAGTGTAAATAACAACTGTAAAGTGAATATTAAGTGTAAGAGTGACTCAACAAGAATAACTACAAAAGAATATGCTGCCCAAATAACTTGACACCAATAACCACTAATGGATCCACTAAGCACGTGGCTAGTTAACGAAGAAGAAATTAAAGAGTCATGTTTTATAATCAGTACTAGAATATTCTGAACTTTTGGATCATCTACAAGTATACTGGGATTAGAAAAGAATCACTATTTATTATAAACTATAAAAAAGTATAATGGAAAAAAATTTAACTAGAAAAAGCAACAACAAATTCAAAAGCACTTAAATGTTTTTATACTGACACCTCTAAAAGAAAAAATTTCAGACTTTTACATACCAATATACCTGACTAGGTTTGAGTAGAATATAGTCACTGCAAACAGACTGACTGGAACCACCTTTGGGAAGGGGACTATACCGAAGGGAGAATATTAAGGAGTATTTGGCAGAACAGCTTTGCATTTTAATATTATAGACTCTAAATAGGTCTAAGTTGCTTAAGACATACAAGTCTTTTCTAGCTAGATAAATACTTTTGGAACCATGATTAATAAGATCTTGAAGTCTTTTGAGATAGTGGTAACAAAAAGAACAAATATTCTTTGTCTTTCTTCTAAAAAGGTTAAATAGATATTATGAAAGAACAGATGCACAGGTGAACTCTGAATTTAAGGAAAGCGAAACTACTATTAGCATAAATATATTAAAATCTATATAGATGAAGGGAGTCAGGGAACAGAAGTGGTTTCCTTACAGTACCAAGCTAAGAGTTAAAAGAGAAAGGAAAAGAAGAAAGATGGTTAATGAGAATGGATATTCTTCACATGAGTAAAAAATTTCCAAAATAAAATAATTAAGATATGAATAACAGAAGGAACAGGAAAAGTACACATACACTTCCCAAGAAGAAAAATGTTATTAAAGCGTAAGAGGAATTTTGGTATAGAAATTAATTAAGCTTGTGGGTTCTACAGCTTAGAATAGCTGGGTCCCATCTACTCTCCACCACTCATTACCCATCTGACTTGAGAATTAAATAAGGCAATACATACAGAGAACTCAAATAGTGTCTGACAACAGAGTAGATCTTCAATACATACTAGTAGCAGTGGTGATTTTGGTCACAAGGTGATGCCACTAGCCCATAATAGTACAGTTGCTATGAAAGCCTGAGAGGTCAGTATTTACTTTTTTGAGTATGGGAGGGGGAGGAGTTTGAATGATAAATAAAGGTACTCAGGACCTCAAAGAGCTTATGAATAGATTCCGTGAAGCTTAAGTTAATTGATTCTAAAGACAGTGAAAACATAATCTCCAATGCTTTTCCTTCTTCTGAAAGAAATTCTAGGATATATTACAGAGAAAAAAAGTGGGGGAGGGGACACCACAGTTACTAAATAACTAAAACTTCTGAAGATATATTCCAAGTTATTTTGGGAAATATAGAGCAAATTACTGGACTGTTTGCCAGAAGAATTTAAAATAGACCAAGCCAAAAATGGGTATAAGTACATTTCTGTTTCACTAATAACAACTAATAATTTGGGAGAGCAAAGTTAAAAATGTACTTTCAAACTACTATGTAACTTTATTATAGATGCTACCTTACAAGTAGATAATTACATGTTTACAAAAAGTATTATCTAAGATGTAGTAATAGGTGGTAACTAGACAAATTACTTTAGTAACTTTCTGAAATACCTTTGAATCAAGGAAAAAACATTTCATTTTTGAAATAAAAACTCCATATTCAAGTTAAATTACTTGATAACCAAAATCAATAATTGGTATCTCAAATAGTTGCCTTGTATTATGAACTTTAGTTTTCTGGATGACATAAAAACTAATATCCTTTATAAAGGACACCAGTGCATTCTATGAAATATGAAACTATATTGTTATCAAATAACACATTTTTACTAATTATCTAGTAATAAAAATTTGTGTTCAAAGCTGGATTCTGAGATGAATAAGATTTTAGAAAAAAATTTTAAAAGTAACAGAAGGAACACTGGTAGTGTTTCTTCTCAAATAATAACAGTTCAGCTACCACAAAAGGAAGGGAGGGAGCCAATAGTTTAAAAATATGTCTATGTCATGAAAGAAAGACTGAGGAACTGCTCCAGATTAAAGGAGCATAAAGACACATGACAGCTAAACGCTACATGATCTTGTACTGAGAGAACAAAAATGTTGTAAGAACATTATTAGAACAGTTGGTGAAACTGGAATATGGACTAAAGTACTACATTTATGTTAAATTTCCTAAATAGATAATTATACTGTGACTACATAATCAAAACTGAAGGCACAGCAAAGATTTAGAAAGTAATGAAGAGTACAGTGTGGGACTTCCCTGGTAGTCCAGTGGGTAAGACCCTGTGCTCCCAATGCAGGGGGACCGGGTTCGATCCCTAGTTGGGGAACTAGATCCCACATGCATGCTGCAACTAAGAGTTCACATTCCGCAACTAAGAAGTCTGCATGCTGCAAGTAAGAGTCCACATGCCACAATGAAGGTCCCACGTACTGCAACTAAGACCCGGTGCAGACAAAATAAATAAATAATAAAATAAATATTAAAAAACGAAGAATACAATACAATGTAAGGTTTTATGACTTCAAATTTGAAAATCTAAGTGAAATAGCAATTTCCTAGAAAAATTATAACTTACGAAAACTGACTGAAAATAGAAAACCATTAGAAACCTGTAACCATTAAAGAAACTGGATCAGTAGAAAATGATAGTGAAAGGCGACAAGATGAGGGAACAGGAGATGAGATACAAAACAGAGGAGGGAACTGTCACAATTAGGATACTGCTCTAACTCCTGGTGGCAAATTCTTAGGCACAGGCAATACGCCCCTGCTTCTTTACTTGGCTCTTTCCCAAGTCCCCACAGGCTGTCAGAACTCTGAATTGCTAGAATAAAACTAAATAAGCTTAAACAATTCTCTTTACCCTCAACTGGGTCTGCATAATTTGGAGAGGGGCCCGTACAATTCTGATGGAATCAATCTCAGTGATCTAAGAATTTAACAGCCATGAACCTTTACTAACTGACCTACACAGCAATATCTATGTAACAAAAAAAACATTTAGAAACACAAGAATATCCAAAAACATAATGATAGTTGTAGATCTTCAGCCTTTAAATTGAAGCAAACACACACACAAAAAGGATACATAAGATTTGAGTAATTTAGTAAATAAGGTTAAACTTTATAAATTCAAACCTTTATATTACAGTGAATTGAAGTCTTTCAAAAGGTTATGGATGTTGGAACAAGGAAGGATCTCAAATCAATAATTGAAGTTCCTACCTCAAGAAACTAGAAAAAGGAGAGCAAAATAAACCCAAAGCAAGATGAAGGAAGAAAATATCAAATAATAGAAATGAACAGAAATAGAAATTGAAAATAGATGGGGGGAAACTCAATGAAACAAAAAGCTGGTCTAAAAAAAGCAATAAAATTGATAAATCTCTAGTAAGATTGACAAATTAAAAATGAATACACAAATCACCAATTTTAGGAATGAGACGGGATATTGCTAAAGATCCTTGTAGCCTTTAAAACAGTACTTGAGATACTAAAAACAACTTTACACTCAAATTAGACAGCTTAGAAGAAATGGACCAATTCTTTGAAAATCACATTATTATCGAAACTCAACCAAGATAAAATAGATAAACCTAAATAGTTCTGTAACCATTAAAGACGCTGATTTTGTAATTTAAAAGCTCTCAAAAAGAGATCACTCTTGGGAATTCCCTGGCAGTCCAGCAGTTAAGACTCCACACTTTCACTGCCAAGGGCCTGGGGTTTGATCCCTGGTCAGGGAACTAAGACTCCACAAGCTGCAGGGTGTGGCCAAAAAAGAAAAAGAAAAAAAAAAAGAGAGAGAGAGAGAGAGAGAGAGAGAGAGAGATGAATCTCTCTATACTGAGATGGTTTCTCTGGAGAATTCTACCAAATATTATCAGAGGAACTAACATCAATTTTACACAAACTCTTTCAGAAAACAGAAGAGGAGGGAATACTACCCAATTCATTTTATGAGGCCACCAATATCTTGATACCAACACCATACAAAGACAGTACCAAAAAAAAGAGAAAACTACAGACCAGTATCTCTCATGAATTTAAGCACAAAACTTCTCCAAAAATAGCAGCATATCAAACCCAACAATATACAAAAAGATTACACACCATGACCAAGTGGGACTTATTCCAGGAATACAAGGCTGGGTCAACATTCAAAAAATCAATCAGTGTAATCTATATCAACAAGCTAAAGATGTGATCATATCAACTGACACAGAAAAAACCTTTGACAAATTCCAACATCCATTCATAATAAAAAATTATCAGCAACTCAATAAAAATTATCTATAGGGACTTCCCTGGTAGCACAGTGGTTAAGAATCCACCTGCCAATGCAGGGGATACGGGTTCAATCCCTGGTACGAAAAGATCCCACATGCCGTGAAGCAACTAAGCCTGTGTGCTACAACTACTGAGCCTGCGCTCCAGAGCCCACGAGCCACAATTACTGAAGCCCGTGCACCTACTGAAGCCCGTGCACCTAGAGCCCATGGTCTGCAACAAGAGAAGCCACCGCAATGAAAAGCCTACACACTGCAATGAAGAGTAGCCCCCGCTTGCCGCAACTAGAGAAAGCCTGCGCATGACGAAGACCCAACGCAGCCAAAAAACAAAAAAGAAATCATCTATAAAAAACTCTATAGCTAACATCATACTCAAGGGTGAAAGATCCGTTAAAATCTGAATGAGGCAAGGATGTCCACTATGACCATTCTTATTAAACACAGAACTTAAAGTTCTAGCCACTGCAATAAGGAAAAAAAAGAAATAAAAGGTATACAGATTGAAAAGGAAGAAATAAAGCTGTTCATATTTGTAGATGACATGATTGTCTACATTAAAAAATCCCAGGGAATCTACCACAAAACCTCACAGTTCAGCAAGGTAACAGGATGCAAGATCAACACACGAAAATTAATTGAATTTCTATACATATACAATGAGCATGCACTAACCAAAATTATAAACACAATACTATCTACAATTGCTCCAAGAAAAATTAAACACTTAGGTATACGCTTAATAAAACATATCTTTAGGATCTATACATTGAAAATTATAAAATGCTAATGAAAGAATTCAAAGACCTAAACTGGAGACATACCACATTCATGGACTGGAAGATTCGACACAGTAAATATGTCAATTCTCCCCAATTGACCAACAGGTTTAATACAATTCTTGTCAAAATCCAGTAAAGATTTTTGTAGACATAGACAAGATCATTCTAAAATTTATATGGAAAGGCACAAACCCTAGAATAGCTGAAATAATATTGAAAAAGAAGAATAAAATGGGAGAAATCACTTTACCCACTATTTGGACTTACAATACAGCTACAGTAAAACAGTATGTGATACCTACTGCGGGATAGACAGAGCAATGGAACAAAATGGAGAACCTACATAAAAATGCTTAACTGATTTTTTAAGAGTACAAAAGTAATTTAATGAAATGACAACTTTTTCAACAAGTGGTTCTGGGAAAAATTGGACATTTGTAGGCAAAAGAACTGAACCTTGACCTAAGTATCACACCTTATATAAAAATTATTTAAAATGGACCACAGACTTAAATATAAAACTATAAAACTTAAAATAGGATAAATCTTCAGGACGCAGGATTAGGGAAAGTGTTCACGAACTTGACACCTAAAATGTGATCCATGAAAGGAAAAACTGATAAAGTGAACTTCATCAATTTAAAATTCTGCTCTGCAAAATATCCCGTGAAGGTTAAAAAGACAATCTGTAGACTGGGAGAAAATATTTAGAAACCATATATCCTGAAAAGGACTAGTATCTAAAATTTAAAAAAAAACCTTCAAAACTCAACAGCAAAAAAAACTAACAATCTAATGAGAAAACAGGAAAAGAACACGAACAGATATTTCACCAAAGAAGATACAAATAAGCACATAAAAAGATATTCAACCTTAGCCATTAGGGAAATGGAAATTAAAACTACAACGAGCTACCACTACACACCTATCAACATGACTAAAATAAAAAATACTGATTACACAAATGCAGGCAAGAATCCCTAGAAACTGGATTGCTCATACACTGCTGGTGGAAATTTAACATGGTACAGCCACCCAGGAAGAAAGTCTAGCAGTTTCTTATGAAACTCAGCATAAAACTACCATACAACCCAGCAACTGTACTCTTGGTCATCTATCCCAGAGAAAAGTCAGCACCCAGATCTAGGACTTCCAAGTCTCCAGAACTGTGAGAAAATAAATTTCTGCTGTTTAAATCAGCCAGTCTGTTGTGTTTTGTTATGGCAGCCTGAGCAGACTGATACAAGAAGTCTAAATCATACCATCACAGTGTACACCTTAAACTTAAAAACAAAGAAGCCTAGTACACAGAAGGCTCTCAAACACCTGTTGATTAATTAAAAGAATAATATCAATCAACTAAAAGCATGCTACATTCAGATTATAATTTAGTAAGGAAATATTTAGAAAACTATTAAGTAAGGCCAATAATTTGAGATCAAAGATTTTGGGCTTTAGCTATTAGGGAGGCTATTATCCATTATAATAGTTTAGTGGCAATGGGAATGTAATGGAAAGGTTGTGAAATATATCACAGTCAGGTATAAAAGGGAAAGATGAAGCCAAGATAATCATGATGAACCTGATAGACTAGATCAACCAGTATAAATCAATAGCTAAAGAATGAAATGTTAGTTCAAAACAACTGAATAATAAGTATTAAGCTGACATTTTCTAAAAAGAGGAAATAATAGCAACCAGGAAGGTAATATGGGTTACATTCTAAATCTTAATTTTCAGGAAACCGCTCACACACACACAAACACAGGAAACCGCTAACATCCCCCCCGCCACACACAGAGCTATTTTTTGCTCCAAAAGAAAGAGAATAGAAATGCAGCAGGCAGGTTTTTTTCCCCTTCAAGGAATATTAGTAGTATTAAAGAATGAACTATTTTAAAATTGCTGGGAGAAAGTCACAAAATTCATGGTTGTACAGAAAAGTAATTAATAGTATAATTTATTATCTTTTCAATGGATTGACCATAAAATGAACAGGTTATTCTAAACTAGATGAATGTTATTATTATTAGCATTTCTTTCAATTACAGTCCTTCACAGCAAAACTGGTTTGCCCAAGGTGCTTCCTCTAACTCAATTTTCCTATTTGTCCATCTGTGAGTTACCTGTGACAATAAAAGGGAAATTGTTTCTGCCATTATTATTTCCTCAAGACTAGCAAGCTGTATGTACACATTCTCTATTCCACATACAACTTGTAGTATACTATCTTTACCGTATTTAATTAATGTAAAAGAGGGGATAGCATTTCTCTAAGTTCAATGCATGCTTTTAGTGAATGATGAGTAACTCAGTAAGGCAACATCATGGAAGTGTTGTCTTTGGGAAACAGGTAGATAGATTCAAGGAAGTAAGGGTCAGATTATATGAGTTTATTGTGGTGAAATTAAGGAGATGAAATTGTATCTAGGAATTTTGGGGGAACTACTAAAGGAATATGAGACCCAAGCTTTAGAAAGTTCAGTATTGTAAGCAATATAAAAGTTAGAGAGAGGTGAAAACTGGGCCTTGAAAAAATATTAGAAACCTTATCTGCAATAATACAGACAAGACTGAAGAGGGGTAGAGATGAAAAGGATGAAACAGAATCAAGAATAAAGAAGACCTGATTGAATAAATGGAGGAATCACTCATACCTAGATTTATGACTATTTTTTTCTATCTATCTATCTATCTATCTATCTAGTTATGACTGCGTTGGGTCTTCGTTGCTGTGCGCAGGCTATCTCTAGTTGTGGTGAGCGGGGGCTAGTCTTTGTTTCGGTGCGCAGGCTTCTCATTGCAGTGGCTTCTCTTGTTGTGGAGCATGGGCTCTAACTGCGCAGGCTTCAGTAGCTGCGGCACACGGGCTTCAGTAGTTGTGGGTCACGGGCTCCAGAGTGGAAGTTCAGTAGTTGTGGCACATGGGCTTAGTTGCTCCATGGCATGTGGGATCTTCCGAGACCAGGGCTCAAGCCCATGTCCGCTGCAGTGGCAGGCAATCGGATTCTTACCCACTGTGCTACCGGAGAAGCCCTCTGACTATTATTGATGCATACTTTGATATCATTCACCAAATCCATGAAAAGTCCAAGATCTTATACAGTGTAGCATAAGAATTTAAGTAAGAATATAGATTTATCCTACTTTAAGAATACTCAAGATTTAAAAATCTGAACATATAAACTAAAATATAAGGCCTTGTTCATTATAGAAATCTTTATTCAAATGTTACCTAGATCTTTTCAGTAAGGCCTTCCCTGGTTATTCTATGTAAAACTTTAACTAACCTCCTCACAAAAAATCCCCTACACTCCTTTTTCCCCAGCACTTAATACTTTCTAATATTATGTCTAGCATAATATTCATTTACTTATTTATTTACGGTAGTATTTCTCTGGCCCTCACCACAATGTATGTTCCCTTAGGAATGGGGATTTCTGTCTTTGTTCATTTACATATTCCCAGTGCCTAGAACAGCAAGTATCTAGCAAAGAGTAGATGCTCAATAAATATTTGTTGTATGAAAGGCTCACCTTTAAATACTGAATTTTCCCTTTTAACAATGGGTATTCAACAAAGTTCCTTTAGTGTAAGGTAAGATTAAAACTCAGCAACAGGGGCTTCCCTGGTGGCGAAGTGGTTAAGAATCCGCCTGCCAATGCAGGGGACACGGGTTCAATCCCTGGTCCGGGAAGATCCCACATGCCACGGAGCAACTAAGCCCATGTGCCACAACTACTGACCCACATGCCACAACTACTGAAACCCGTGCTCCTAGAGCCCATGCTCCACAGCAAGAGAAGCCACCGCAATGAGAAGCCTGTGCACTGCAACAAAGAGTATCCCCCACTCGCCACAACCAGAGAAAGCCCGCATGCAGCAACGAAGATCCAATGCAGCCAAAAATAAATAAATAAATATTTTTAAAAAACAACTCAGCAACATATTTTCCACTGAAATATCAATGAAAGAGTGGTTTAAATGACTGACAAGGAAAATTCAGATTGGATTTAAAAAGAAAATAATAAAATATACTAAATATAATAAAAGAATTAAAGAATAATAATAATAAAATAATAATAAAGATAATAAAATAATAAAAGAAGCCAGAAGAAATCTAGTGAAATGAGTGGCACAGATAATAGAGTAAGCATCAAACTGTACAGCAAGGGATGGGAAATAAAATAGAAATGACAGGAAATTGTAAAACCCCTCAAATGGAAAAGTTCTGGTAACAACCAGATCCAGGAAAGTAGCCTGCTGAAATGAAGACCAGAAGGTCAGGCCATGCAAAGAAAAGTAGCCAAGAATGATGATGAGGCTCAGATGTGGAAAAGTTGGCATTTAGAAGGAATTGCTAAAATCAGTAGATGAAAATAAAAGCTAAAGGATGGTGTTCTGAATGGTACAGAGTATCAGTAAAAAAATGTCTATATGTGGGTTATATAGTAACATTCTGTGAGGGGAACAAGGAACAACAAAAATGCTGACACTACCTCTACTCCCACTCCCACTTATTTCCCAACTCTGTGATATTATGGTGAACAGGAAAACCAGTATCTTTCAAGAGACAGAGCTGCTGAGTCCTAAGCGTAATGCCAGTTAACAGAATTGGTTTTTTAGTGGAGGAAGAGTGCTGTAGAAGGACTGATGTTTCACAATGGAGTAATTCACAGAGGCACAGTGGGAAAGGCTAAGCAGAAAATTGTTCTGTACTTTATAAAGTTCAATCCAAGGCAGAAAGATATTTCCCTGGTCTTTTGGGGTTTCCCATGGTGGAAAGGAGGATGAGTCTCATTTTTAATAAAGCTACTGCTATGTTATAATCATTTTATTTTCTTCTTTAAAAATACTCGAATTTTGCTTCAGGCTCTAATAACTGTAAAGAAACTCCATTTTAGAAATGTATCTTTTTAAACAACAGAATTATTATCTCATAGGCATTTTAATTTTTATAAACCACTTTTATCCACAACCTAATTACTTATTAATCCAAAACAACAATTCCTTAATCTCTTTGGCAACTTCCTAAACTTGATATCTTCTGCTTTTTCCTTTCTTCGTTTCAATTATTATACTTATTATAAACTCTAAGTTTATAATGATAGCTATAAGTTTGCTTTGACATTGAACAGTGCCTTTTTCTACTTTCCACAGAACATCTTAAGTACAGAGGTTGTGGTTGTAAGTCTTACTGTACCTTTCTATGTAGCCCACTAGATTTTTGTCATCTCTTAGCACATAATATGCTTTAAAAAGCACAATAACATTAATTAGTAAATTTACAGTATTTTATTGTCCTACAATAAAAGCTTAAGAATGGCTAATTTAGATCCCCACAGTTATTAAAAACTTTGTTTAGTAGTAAATATTTTAGCAAAAATTTAATATCATTATTGAAAGTTTATTCAGGTACTTACAAAGACTTTAAAAGTGTATTATAGTTCAGTATTTTAGATTTTCCTATCACATACAATTCAACTAAAAATGATCAAATAATTTAACATATACATATGGTAAGCTGATAAAATGTTTGCCTATAAAATAACAATGTCACACCAATAGAGAAGAGCCACTACAGAAAAATGAATGCAAAAGAGAAAGTTTCTATCATGGGGATCTGAAGCTCTACAATAAAGATTATTTATACAAATTAACAGTTAAGTTTTAGTTAGCATTTAAAAAAATGTGATCCAAGATAACACTAATTTATATTAAAGAATAAAAGGGAGAAATCAAAGCTATAAAGATTTAGAAGGAAATGGATGATACAACTCATACCTATCAAGAAAAGGGGTTCTGAGAAGCTATCCTTGTCAAAGACCATTCCATACATCCCTAAGTATCTGGGAGAAAGTACTTTCATTATCTTGGGCTACAACACCAAAGCCTGGTGTTTTTTCAATTTCTCCTGAATTATCAATAAAGTATGAAAGCCAATTACATAAAGCAGTGCTTTCCAACTTATTTCTCAGGCATACTCAGAAAAATAACAATTATAAGGCAACTAGAAAAGAGAAGGAGCCTAGTGGTTAAGAGGCAAAGAGACTTGGAGGCTCCAGCCACTTTAACCTATTCATGGCACACAGCTTGGGAAACTCTAATTTAGATTAGCAACTTGGGAAATAAACTCTACCTTTGTAAGTATCACAAAAACAAGCAAGTTATAGGTAAGCATCAGAGGAAATAATTTCAGGTCACTCTGAATGAATGAATACTGAGCAAATTATACAAAATACCACCTTCTTGAAAAATCCTCATCAGCCTGCTCTTGATTTGTGCTCCCTTTCTTATCAAAAAAAAAAAAAAAGAAAAAAAAAGAAAAAAGAAAAAAAGTGAAATGTAACCCTCTGGGAAGTGTAACAAGACATTTTTAGTACAAGTACTTGTAAATCTAAGACTGGAAAAATCTTCTACTAAATGCTTCGTTCACTCTTCAGAAAAGCCATCTTTCATCTTCACTACTGTAACTAGTATTTTGACTATTATAAGCCCTCTTTAAAATATTATCTAGGGCTTCCCTGGTGGCGCAGTGGTTGAGGGTCCGCCTGCCGATGCAGGGGACATGGGTTCGCGGCCCAGTCTGGGAGGATCCCACGTGCCGCGGAGTGGCTGGGCCCGTGAGCCATGGCCGCTGGGCCTGCGCGTCTGGAGCATGTGCTCCGCAGCGAGAGAGGCCACAGCAGTGAGAGGCCCGCGTACCACAAAAAATATATATATATATTATCTAGTATTTCTTTATTAGCTACACAAGTGGCTATAGGTACCTCATTACTAATTATCCATTCTTTCTTAAAGGACACAAGTTTTTTCCTGAGGTATGAGGGGTAGGTATCTCACTTCATTTCTAGAATTCATCCAAGGTAGAGGACTCTAAGATGTGACCCAAAGACAAAATGGGTAGAGAACACAGTTTGTAGCACTATCTTTTACATGATTAACTATTACATAGGAACAATATT
This sequence comes from Delphinapterus leucas, assembly GCF_059928025.1. Taxonomy (NCBI): domain Eukaryota; kingdom Metazoa; phylum Chordata; class Mammalia; order Artiodactyla; family Monodontidae; genus Delphinapterus; species Delphinapterus leucas. The sequence continues at coordinate 99,726,918 of NC_143130.1, forward strand.
AAAGTTCAGTTTACTCATCAAGAAGGATATTAAAGAAAACTATCATTAACTTTGTAAACTTATAGATTCAACAGTCACAGTGTACACCTTTTTTATATTACTAGAACCCAGAAAAATGGATTAAAATAAAGCCAATCAATAAAAATATCTATAGAAATGGACATTAATGACCCCCAAATGCGGTGATAATGTAAAAGAATAATACTTCAATTCTGTAATTGCTTCAGAAGTATCTTAGAAGTGTATTATGCAGCAGAAGGGGCCAATTAATCTGCTTATTTCAATGTCACTGTCCCATTTGTCTTGAGACTTCACAAGACTGCTATTTTCAATTTATGGCCATGCATTATTGCCTCTGATCATACAATTTCCCCATAACCTAAAATGCTTTATTATAACTATTCCCTACAAGAATTAAGACAATCCTCCAATTGAAAGTAATGTTTCCTTTATGTCTACACTGAGATATATTTATCATTCCTGTTTCACAAATAACAAGCTTCCTCAAGGAGAAATGGTTAAGTGAAACAACCATTTTGATTCCTAGGTAAGTGCTTCTATCAAAAGAACCTATTTTCTTGTTAGTCTATTATGATTCTACACCTTAGGATTAAGTTAAGGGCTCTTTTTTATGTCCCACATTAGGAAATAAGTTTGTATTATGTCCAAATCCCAGGCTTACTCTCTAAGCTTATGTCAAAGCCACACTCTCAGCAACCACCTAAAACATTAATCTGAGCTTATCTCTGACCAGCCTCACTCCTAGTGATGCAGATTTGGTTCCTTATTTAATTTTCCTCAAGTAAACTGTCCATGCTCATCAATATAGCCAATAGAGTAGTCCCTTGGTATCCACAGGCGATTGGTTCCAGGATCCGCCCCCCAGCCCCCACTGATACTAAAATCTGCAGATGCTCAAGTCCTTATATAAAATGGCATAGTATTTGCATATAACCCACACATCCTCCCTCCCATATACTTTAAGTCATCTCTAAATTATTTATAATACCTAATACAAAGTAAATGCTATGTAAATAGTTGGCAGCACAAGGAGAATTCAGGTTTTGCTTCTTACAACTTTCTGTAATTTCTTTTCCAAATATTTTCCATCTGTGGTTGGTTGAATCCAGAGATGTGAAACCCATGGATACGTAGGGTCGACTGTGTTGTTTCACTCTGATATTTTTTTTCCCTCTTTTTCACATCTAGGTCATCTTTTCCTTGTTCTTATGCTTTTTCTAGCAAGCTTTTTTTTCTCCCTTTCTCCACCTTTGACTTCTTTCTTCTCTTTTTCCATCTTTACTATTAAAAAATGTCTTAGACTGTCACTATTTTACTCAGTTTCTAAAATCTACAACTTCTTCTCCAACACTCCCCAATTATCAACAGCTCAGACAAAAAGCACTACACTCCAGGACGGGTCACCATAGGCTCTCTCTTAGAAGTCTACAAGCCATATTTTAAATAAGCATCAGTATATGTTAGCCACCATGTTATCCAAGGCCAGAACCACATTAAAATATTTAAACTTTTAGAGATGACATGTTAAATTTATCATATATACTTCTGACTTCAAATGGGGTTTCCTAGTCCTAAAACCACATTCTGGTTAATTGAGATACACAGTAGTAAATCCTAAACTCACAAAAAATTAGAGTTAGAAGGCTTTCAAGATGATTTAGGAAAACTCTCTAGTTAACTGAGACAGAAACTGGAGCAAAGACAAGTTAGGCAACTTTTAAAATTACTGAAATAATTCAATAGTAAAAAATATCCAGAAACCAAGAACCAAAATTAAAAGTAGTATAAAATGTTCATGTATAAAAGAATTATTCAACACTTAAAACACATTTTCAATAGAAATAATACTATAGATGCTGAATGAGCTCACAAACTAATCCACAGATATATAGTTAAAGGGAATAACAGTTATGTTCAAGAGTCTTGGAAATTTTGGGCACTTTTATTCTCTTTTTGCTTCTAAGTTGTATGCTCTCTGCTTAATGCAGGAATGACATTAACATTACTCAGCTTTTTAGATATGACTTGTTTTTGGCTCACAAATGAAATAAAAAAGAGCTTTCTACACTAATTAAGAGAGAGTAGACGTCTAACATTATCAAAGGTTAGATTCAAATTTTTAAATATATGAATGTAAGAAAACACTTGTCTGGGTGGAAGATAGTAGAGTTAAAACCTAGGATGGCCACCAGATAGTCATATGATGAGACTAGATTGACAGGGGATGAAGAGAAACAATCTGAGAACACAAGAGTCTAGGATAGGGGCCAGCAAAATGTTTCTATAAGGGGCCAGATATTTACAGTCTCTGTTGCAACTACTCAACTCTGTCACTGCAGTGTGAAAGCAGCCAGAGACAAAATGTAAACAGATCAGCTTGGCTATGTTCCAATAAAACTTTACTTATGGACATAGACATTTGAATTTCATATAATTTTCATGTTCATAAAATTATTACTCTTTGATTTTTTCCAGTCATTTAAAAATGTAAAAACCATTCTTAACTCATGGGCTGTACAAAAACACATGACAGGCCTGGATGTGGCCTGTGGACTATAGTGCCAACCTCCAGTCTAGGCAACAGTGGGGAGAAGGGGAAGATGGTGCACCTGGGTTAATAACTAGGGGGACTATTCATGAATGTTCTTGCATTAAACCTAACAGAAAAGCAGCTCCCCTCTAACACATGCACATTAACGTCAGTCCCAGCTGCAAAGAAACAGGCATATTTTGCTGTCTTTAACTTTAAAAGAGCTACAGAAACAATCATTGATCCTGGACAAAAATAATTTTCATAAATAATAGTATACTAATCATAATTTTAAACAGAAAATTCATTCTATAGAATTTTAAAATTATAGCAATAGATGCATTATTCATTACCATTTTGTCCCTGAGTCGCTCTCCACGGATAAAAAAGTCAGCACAGCCATTCTCTTCCTGGTGAGGGACTTTGAAGACAGTGACGCAGCTTAGTCCACTCCCTCCAAGTGGTAACCATCCACCACTTGAGTCATCCCGGGTCATCACCACAGCTCGCACTCGTGCATAACTATTACTAAAATAGATGCAAAGATTAGAAGTTAGCTTTTCCATAAACAAAAAACAGCCAAGGTGTCAGTCTTGCTTGAGAAGCCAAAGACCACATCAATTAACGTGTAGTAACTAAAGTGTTTACTACTTCCATGACAGTCCACAGACAGTAACCTGATTGAAAAAGATCAAAAACCACAGAGTAACTGACTTAAAGGTTAACTTATTTTGAAGACCAATCTCACAATAAAAGACTACAGATCGATTATTTCAATTCATCATTTGAGTAGTTCAAGCACATCTGATTGCCATGGAACATGTAACAAAGGATCCCAGAGACAAACACGGTCAAACTACAGTCTGCCATCACATTTATCTAATATATGTTCACCTCCTAATATAATCAGGACAAATTACTGCTGCATCTTAGCACATTTAATTGTGACATCTGTATGTTTCTAACATATTTGAAATATAAGTAAAATGCTGAAACAAACATGCTTATTAGCTCAGACACATTTTTGATTATTTCTAACACCTGGGAATCTAAATCATAAATATATATAAACGTGTTTTATTTTAGTAAGTTATCAAATAAATTGGTCTTTCATGCCCTCTTTTTGGCAGACTATTCTTAAGAGAGACCATATTCTAATTCCATTTAGAATCATTTCCCAGTATTAGCCACAACTACTTTTTACATAAAATCTAAGTAATGTTTCATATACTAATGTTCTAGATAACTGACATCTCAGCATTTTAGTTGTAAAAACTTTTAATAATTATTAATGAAATCCTTTCTAAAAGTGGTATACCTTGCTGACTTCTTAGAAAATTACACTGAATATAACTTAAACATGTCTTGGTTATTACTACTATCAACTGGGGTTCAATGTAACAATTATGTGCTACTTATTGTCTCTGCACATTCTAAGTGTTAAGTTGCCAGTTGTCATTTCTGTTGTCAGAGTGCTTGTGTGAGATCTACCCCTTGCTTTTTTTCTACTTTACTCTACACATAAGGCATATTGATATTAAATATAAAGTTCAACAAATTCTGACAAATTACACATCTGTACAACCAACATGATAATCAAGATACAGAACTCCAGAAAATTCCCTGAAGCCTCCCTCCCATCAAATAGGTAACCTAGGTAACACTGCTATCCCCGGTTTCTAATATATACATTAGTTTTGCCTGTTATGGGCCTTCACATAAATGGAATCAAATAGAATCATGACTTGTACCCTTTTTGTCTCACTTCTTTCACTCATTACGCTGTTGTATTAGTACTTCATTCTTTTTTTACCACTAAGCAGAGTCCTCTCACTGAATAAATATATCACAATTTATTTACTCTTTCTTATGTTGATGGGCATTTGAAATGTTCCTAGCTGTTGGCTATTATGAATAAAGCTGTTATAAACATTCTTGTATAAGTCTTTTGTAGACATATGTTTTCATTTCTCTTTAATAATTACCTAGGAATGGAATTGATGAGTCATGGGGTAGTAGGTTTACCTATATAAGAAACTAACAAACTGTTTTCCAAAGTGATTGGACCATTGTACATTCCCATCAACAATGTATGATAGTTTCAGTTACTCCTCATCTGTGCCAACACTTGTTGTTTTCAGTTTTTTAAACTTTACTCATTGTAGTAAGTATATAAGTGGTAACCCATTGTGATTTTTATATCCATTTTCCATGATGGATGCATGATGTTGTGCATTTTTTTCATATGCTGATTGGTCACATTTATATGCCTTCTTTTTAAGTCTTTTTTTTCTTTTTTTCTCTGCCATACCGTGTGGCACACGGGATCTTAGTTCCCCAACCAGGGATCAAACCCATGCTCCCTGCAGTGGAAGTGCAGAGTCTTAACCACCGTACCGCCAGGGAAGTCCCAGTCTTTTTTATTTTTTATTGTGCTGTCTTTTATTATTGATTTTTAGAAGTTCTTCATATAGTCTCAACACAAGTCTTCTGCCAGAGAGTTGTATACTTTTAAAGCTGCACTGTGTTGTTAAGGAGTCTAAAGTCAAACTTTATTTGGATCCTAGCTCAGCAATGTACCTACATGTCCTTGAGAAAGTTACAATACCTACCTTTAATAAACGTAAACAATGCCTGACACATAAACACTATATAAGTGTTATTATAAGTTAATTATTACTACAACAAAGAATTTAAAATTGAAGTAGTTGTCATACTGGTAATTCAAAGCCAGGGAGGAGCTGGGAAAAAATAAAATTTACAAGGTCAAACAAAATCCTCTATTACTAGGGTCAAAATAATTCTTTGTATAGAAGTTCTGAAAGTCTTTAGATTTACAGATGACTATTCTGTCTAAGCTTTTTATTATTCAGTTGTTTAGAGGCTCTGATTCTTGCCTGGGGCCAATTCTTACCAATCTTCAGTTCAGAGAACTGACCAGAGGAGTTATGGGTGCATAAAAACTGGGCTGAGGTAGATATCAAATTGGAATCCTCCTTCTGGGAGGAGCTGGAACAAGTACCTCTACTATAAATAAACATGACATGCATCCCAAGAAGCTGGAGAAGATTACAGTGGAAACCATCTTGGAGGGATAGAAGTAATAGTAAATGAAGGTTATTTGGTTTATTAAGAGTTTAAGTCTAAGTATATACCAGAAACATGGCACATAACTTAGACATATTAGGCTCAGATTAAATATGTGTGAATTGAACTCATGCATGTAAAGCTCAGCACATTTGAAGTTCAGTGAAGTTACGAAGTCATTAAGGTAGAACTTCGGTCAAAACCAAAATTCAAGTTCCCCATAATTATTTAAGTGTTTATTTTACTCTAGGATCCTGACTCTTCCTTCTCACTTAATTATGTAGTAAATTAGAAAATTTAAGAATTTTATACTAGATTCTACAAGACTGGGGAGACCCAAGGAGGAAAATAACCCCATTTAGAAGCTCAGTGTATATTTTAACTTCAGAGTGCAGCAGCAGTTACCCTCTTCAGAGCATATGGACTCTTATTTTATCATCTTTGAATATTACTAATTCTCACAATTTGTATAATGCTTCTTAGGCATACTTTGTATTTTTAAAATATAAAACTGCTTAAGCAAGAGTATTAGAAAATACATGAAAACCCTAGTAATTTTAAAAGTTATTTTATGATGGTGATATTAGAATATTTTCCCTTCATTTTTCAGTTTCTCCAAAAATTATTTTATAATTAATATTTATAAATTAAAAGTAATTTAAATAAATTAAAAACACATTTTAACTATATCTTGGCTTTACTCAAAATACTGTAGAAACTTTAGAATGTTACTTTTAACAGTGCAGGAATATGTTTTAAACAAAAGTATCCCTAATGTAATTCTCCTCACCACTCCAATTTCTTTTTTTCTGTTTTATGAAAGTACCACCTAGAAGAGATGTGTTGCCCTTTTAGGAAAATTGAATAAAATAAAGATTTCCTTACTGGAAGAGTAAGGTTGCCTGATTCATTGTTCACCTTAATACAACAAAAGAGGTTTTAAAGCTGGCCAATAATTTATATAAACTGTTTTTTGAATCTCGTGTTTTCAACCATACCAAATATATAACTGCTTCCCTTAACTATTCAAGTCGATCCTTTAAACTTTAAGGTGTTCTAGAAGCTTATGTAAATAAATTTGTACTCCCTATACCACAGCCTTCATTAGTTTAGAATTTAACAACTCAGCTTTCAACTTTAAGCTCTAAGACTAGAATACTTAACGCAAAAATTTTCAAGTTGTTTAATGTGGGGTTTTTTTTTGAAAGACCTTCCTTCCTGCCAAGGTTAAACTTTTCACCTGTGCTTTTAATTTCATAACTTCCTTGCCTTCAAATGTCTTCTTTCCCCAAATAAAAACAGTAACTCTTGTCTAAAAACATGCAACCACTCCCAAAGACATTAGTGGCAGCTCTTATAAACTTTGTTATACTCTGCTTTGTAGCATTATTAAAATCTGTAATTATAATCCCCTACTTAGATAAAAATGACTTAAGAGCAAGGAACGAAATCATAGTCTCCTACTTAAAATAACAACAAATGTTTTTTCCTGACCATGTGGACAATAGATGCCCATTCTAGTAAATGTGGAAAATAAAGAAAAATAGTATTTGCCATCATGGATTTAAAATTTAAGAATTTGTAGGATTTTTTACTCTCTCTGGGTATCATGTTTGCAATCTATTAGTCTCTGAGACAACAGCTATGTTTATATAATGACAATGTACTCTTATTGTCAAAAACTCAGCATTTCATTCTTGGTCTTCTTTAAAATAGCTGAAAGGCACTTGTTCCCAGTAATTTATCTAAAAAGTCGAAGAGTGTGTGGAGAAAAGGGAACCCTTGTATACTGTTGGTAGGGATGTAAACTGGTGCAGCCACGATGGAAAACAGTATGGAGGTTCCTCAAAAAACTAAACATAGAACTACCATATAATCCAGCAATTCCACTCCTGGGTATATACCTGGAAAAAATGAAAACACTTATTCGAAAAGATACATGCAGCCCAATGTTCATAGAAGCACTGTTTACAATAGCCAAGACACAGAAGCAACCCAAGTGTGCCTGTCAACATATGACTGGATTAAGAAGATGTAGTATATATACAGTGTGTGTCTATATATAGAGAGAAGAAAGAACAGAGAGAAAAGGGAAGAAAAACAAAGGAAAGGTATTTTAGATGCTACTGAAACTGTGATTAAAGCACAGTTACCTACCTCCTATGAAGAAAATACATATATGGCTAAAAACTTATATTTGAACACAATTCTGGGGATTCACACTCCCCTCCAAGAGGTTCACAAACCTGAGATTAAGAACATTTAATCCCTAGGGCAAAGTTGCTCTGCAATAGGTTTTTAGGTCCTATAATTTACAGATTTATCAAGATGATAATTCCTTACAAATGTGTTATCTGAATGCTGGTTAAGAAGTTACATCACATTCTCTTAAGTAGACCACAAAATTATACTTCCAAGTGAATGAAATATGTTAAGTAATATTCAGAAAATGAAAATGAAACCAAAATAAGAGCAATTAAAGTAGAAAGGAGAGGCAGAAGAGGAGGCCAGAATCAGAGAGTTGAAAATGCTACACTACTTGGCTTTGAAGATGGAAGAAGGGTCGTGAGACAAGAATACGGGCTTCTAGAAGCCGGAAAAGGCAGGGAAATGAATTCTTCCCTAGATTTTCCAGGAAGAATGCAGCTCTACGAATAACTTGATTTTAGCCCATTGAGATCCATTTGGACTTCTGACCTTCAGACTACAATATAATAAATTTGCATTATTTTAAGCCACTAAATTTGTGGTGATTTGTTACAGTAGCAACAGGAAACAATACAAAAGATGAGGGAAAAACCTTCTTGAGGATATGAAAGCAATCCATACACAGGAGGCAAAGATAGCTATTTTCCATTTCTAACTACAACTGTACCAAAACAAAATAGCCCAAAATACCCTCAAAGAACAACAACAAAAAAGAGAAGATACTTAGAATTCCTTAAGATTTGTTCAGTACAATGAGAATTTATGATATTTTCCCATAGAGGGATATTTACAGTGACAAAACATCCTATGTTCTCTACAGTATATTTTAAGTAAACATTACCATCCAAAATGTTAAACATTATTACAGAGACTGGGTATAAAAAAAGGAAGCATTTAATAGAAGTAATTTATGATATAGCACCTCACAGTGTAAGTACTTACTTGCTTTCTAAGCTATAAAGAAGCAGATTTAGAAGATAGCCACATTAGGACTATTCACTTATCCAGTAAGCATTTATTTATATGCTTCACACATAAACAAAATTTAAAAGTTATGGTTCTTCCCTATAGAAGCTCACAAGTTAGTGGGCAAAGATATATTAACACAAATTGGGAGTACAGGAGAGGAAATGACTAATATTCATATTTGATGTGGATTTTGAACAGCAGTATATCAGGTAGAAAAAGGCAAAGGACACTCCATGGAGGGAGCATGACACAAGTATGTCATGTTTAAGGACGAATATTAAGTTCAAAAGAAGATGGCAGGCATAAGCAGGAGAAGGGTAAGAAATGAAATAATACTTAACTTACTGGACCTTACTGTATCAAGCCTTGCACACCACGAACAAAGTTAGTACTCTAATTTATCACAATAAAGAGACCACAGGGTGACAAAAGCAAGGGAGTAGAATACTCTGACTTGTGTTTTAACAGAACTTTACTGCATCAACCCCAATGAGATGGGTTATTTCTTCATTTTACAGATATGGAAAGTAAGGAATTAGTTTAATTAGAAAGATAAAGGTCTTGAAATACTCCTTCTGTATTGGCAACTTTTTTTTTTGGCTGAGTTGGGTCTTCATTGCTGCACGTGGGCTTTCTCTAGTTGTGGCGAGCGAGGGCTACTCTTAGTTGCGGTGCATGGGCTTCTCATTGCAGTGGATTCTCTTGTTGCAGAGCACGGGCTCTAGGCACGCAGGCTTCAGTAGTTGCAGCACACGGCCTCAGTAGTTGCAGCACGCAGGCTTCAGCAGTTGTGTCACTAGGCTCAGTAGTTGTGGCTCACTGGCTCTAGAGTGCAGGTTCAGTAGTTGTGGCGCACGGGCTTAGTTGCTCCGCGGCACGTGGGATCTTCCCAGACCAGGGCTCGAACCCATGTCCCCTGCCTTGGCAGGCAGATTCTTAACCACTGTGCCACCAGGGAAGTCCCTGTACTGGCAACTTTTAAAACTATAACACTTATTATTTTCCATGCAGCAATCATCAATCTAAAGCACCACATGGCAGTTAATAATACTGTGTTTAATAGCAAGTCAGATTTCCTAGATTCCAAAGGCAGTTGAATCATTTAAAAGTTAAAATCTTGAGCAAATTAAACTCTGTACCCTCACTTTCCTGATTTGTAAAATGGGGATAATAACTGCATCTACTGCAGGGTTTGAGAACTAAATGAGGAAATTATGCAAAGTGCTTAGCATTGTACCTGGCTCACAGTTAGGTACTCAATAAATGTTACCACTACATGGACTTGATATAATAAACTAACTCTATGATGTTACAATATCTGCATTCTGAAATGGCCTAAATTCGCCTTGTTCTGTATTTATGATAGTTTTATATAACAAACTGAGGAGACAGCCCCCCATCAGAACTTTTTACTTTTAGTAAAAATTTTTAACCACAGCTAAGTATCAGCATCAGTTATCAAAATATTCCACAAACTGCTTACATGATGGAAACATTTACATCTAACCAAGTCATAGGCATCTGGGAAGTCTCCCACAAGAATGAAAACATAAAACTAAAATCTGAAGAATAAAGAGGTATTCATAAAATATTCCTTTAAAATCAACCATTCTAGTTTCTGCTAAACAGTATCATCAACCTGCCAAAGTAGTTTAAAATTTTAACACTTAGTATGTCCCTGCCTTCTGGCATGACTACTATCCATGTCTTAGTATGTCCCCCAACTTCTTGACTACCAGTGCCAATCTTATGAAGTTTTCTAGTCTATGTCAGAAGAGCTGATATAAATAAAAGTATTCACTGTCAGTAAGAGATCAGAATGTAGAAGACAGGGAACCAACATTAATACTAGAATTCATAATGAGATAAAAACGTTAGAATAAAATATGGTAAGTTTTAGAATAATCTTGTAGTAGAAAAGGCTTAAGATCCAGAGGCCATTAAAAAATAAAAAGATAAATTCAACTATACAAAACACATTCCTGCATAGTAAAAAAAAAAACCTGTAAAGTTAAAAAAAAAAGTAACAAATTGAGAAAAAATGTACAGCAATATGTATTAGCCTTCTATTGCTGCTATAGCAAATTACTGAAAACTTAGTGGCATAAAACAACACAATTTACACAGTTCTATGAGTTGGAAGTCCAAAGGGCTTCACAAGGCTAAAATCAAGGTGCTGGCACTGTTGCATTCCTTTTAGGAGGCCGTAGAAGAGAATGGGTTTCCTTGTCTTTTCCAAATCCTACAAGTCATCCACATTCCCTAGTTTGTGGCCTTCTTCCATCTTCAAAGCCAGGAATATTTTTTTCTCTCTGACCCTTCTGCTATAGTCACATCTCTCTCTGACTGCAGTCCCACAGTCTGGAAAGGTTCTCCAATTTTAAGGATTTGTGTGATTCAATTGGGCCCATCCAGATAATCCAGGATAATCACCCCATATCAAAGCTCATAACCTTAATCACCTCTGCAAAGTCCTAACATATTCACAGGTTCTGAGGATGAGGGCAAGGACATCTTTGAGGTATGGGTGTTTGGGGGAGGAGGATCAACACACTGTTCTAACAGAAAACAAGCACAGTATTTCCTTAAAAATAACTTCAAAAACAATAAGAAAAAAAATCAACAACCCAGAATAAAATAGGCAAAGTTCATGAACAAAATTCACAGAAGAAAAATATAGGTGCCATGAAATACATAAATCAAAAACCCCTAACTTTATTCAAAATAAGAGGACTGCAAATTAAAGACCAGTATTCATTTATCAGATTGGCAAATACCAAGAAATTAGTTAACACAGAAGTTGGTGAGGAGTACGGAAGTATGTTTGGAAGGTTATTTGGAAATATCTATCAAAACTTAAGATGTACATATTTTGTGACTCAGCAAATGCTACTTCTACCCATTTTCTTTTACATGTATGAAATTACACCTTTATAAGCAAAGTTTAAAGAAAAATGTTGTTTTTAACAGAAAAAAAGGATGAAAGCAACCTAAAGAATACTCAATAGGAAACTAGTAAAATTATGAAACACCTATTCAATGCAATATTATGTAGCCATGATAAAAATAAGGAAGCTCTTTACATTGTCAAAGTAAGCTGATCTCTAAGTTCTATTAAGTTTTTTTTTAAAGGTACGTATGTATGTTTAGTATGCAACCATTTGTGGCAAAAAACACATTCATACATATGCCTGTATATGAATAGAATCTTTACATAATAAAACTGGTAACTGTTTCTCTAGCAAGGGGAAATGAGACAGAGGTACAAGGGTAATTTCCCTTTCGTTAAATAACCTTTTATATTTTTTGAATTTTGTACCATGTGTATGTATTACCCATTCAAAAATACATTTACCGAACTCTTATACATACACACACACTCCCTGAAGGGCTATGATCTCAAAACAGTATTTGTCTAACAGGAGCTAGCACTTGCCATTAACAGTACAATGATGACTATTTTGCAGAATGCAGATTGATCTGAACAGCCTTGTTCCCTCCCTAATGTCAGAAGCTGCTACACCCTGCACCCCTCCCATCAACCTGAGAGAGGCAATACCTCTGCTCTGTTTCCACCTGTTTACAATTTATAGTTCTCTCCAGTCATACACACATACTTGTTCAAACATAAGGATTGGCATCCCAGCTCTCTCCACATACTTCTAAGAACATCCCACAAATCATATCATATGCATGTATTCCTTTGAAAGATGTTGGGCTCATTTTACTACACTTAAAGTAGTTGCTCTGTATAAGGGCAGAAAGCAAATAAGGTCTTACCTGAAGAAAGCTGGATATTCTCATACTGGATATACAAAAAATAGGCATGTCCTAAGAGAGGAAATATAAACTCAGAAGGTGGACAGTCAGGAGAAAGGATTCCAGAGTCCTCTCACACGTTAGAACAAGGTTTCAAGAAGGAAAGGTATGCTTGAGGGGTTCCTGGGTGGTAGGAGAAAAATGATTTCTACCCTTTGAAAGCAGACATGTTTAGCAGAGAGGTATTCCTACAGATGCCAAGGTGAACATGGACAATCTCTAAATTACAACAATTATCTAGTTTTATTTATTACTCTCCAGAAAGTCTTTCCTGATGCCTATCATTGGGCTAGATATCTTTTGTAAATGCTTCCATCATGTTAAGTATGAGCAGGAGACTCAAATAATTGATATTTGATGGTTAGCTGTGGTTGATAATTCTTATTTAAAGCAAAAAGGAAACAGTGCTCTCTTTTTCTGATTTAGGTTAGGTATGTTATATCCTCATGAGTATTGCTATGTAGTTATATGAGAAGTTCCTTTTTACCAAGTAGGAAGAAGGCACAGTAGTTTATTACTCTAGTTTCTCAGGGTCTTTAGTAAATTTATTCTGCCTGATTTTATCTGTGCCACCAGAGATATTAATGAAAAAATTGTAGGTTTATGCCTGAGATGAAGTAATAATCTTTTGACTGTATCAGGGCAATGGCAAGAACATTCAGTGAGAGATCACTGTTCTCTCTGGTCAGGGAACAGACTACTCAGGGAAATTCAATTGACAGTACTGAAGAGGGAATTCTTTCACTGTCAATATGAGATGGCTTTCACTAATGAAGCCAAAAGAATCCCTCACATTTAATATCCACAACTTCTGAATATGTTGCCAACCCCTTCTATATGGTTCTATACATGTTACCTTAGTTTTAGTAGAGGTGAAGGGCACTCATTTTTTTAAATGCACCTGTATGCAAGTATTTAGAGTGCAGCTTTGCCCATGCTAAGAATGCATATAACATCTTGGCATTTAATGGCAAGGAACAGAGGAATAACAAGGGTAAGCTGCCAACCCTGCAAATCTAGGATGCCAATTCTTCAGGGGTCAGGCCACAAGCCGAGGATGCTAAAGATATGGAATCAGTGGCAGGGACCCAAATTAATCAGCAAAATAATCTCCTGAGAAAAATAAAGTATCTCTACATTCAATATTAAAAATCACCAACATCTGAGAGTACGGGTTATGGCTAACACTTGAAGATAAGTCCTATGAGTACCTCCATAAAATAGGCATTTAATAAATATGTGTACAACTGAATCCAGAAACATAAAATAAAATCCAATGAAACAGCATGAAGACTTCTCAGCTCTTCTTATACCTATCAAGAGTGTTCAGTGGTTCTTACAATACCTATCAAGAGAAAAGTAGACAGCACGAGGTGGCTTGAACACTTAATCAAATGATAATCGAGTCAAAATTTAGGAGCCTTCAGTGATGGAGGTACATAAATACACAATGTTAATAACACTATCTTATAGCAGGAAGTTTATAGAGTTCCTCTGAAAATGCCACATTAGTCTGGGAATAGAAAGTACAATGGTAAATAGCTAATCCTAACTGTGCAATTGTGGGACCTTTGAACATTTTTTTCCTTCCAAATTCAACATAAATGGATTCAGTTTTCACTGAAGATTTAATACCCTACAGCAGTGCTGTCCAATCGAAATACAACGCAAGCCAAATACATAATCTTCAACTTTCCAGTAGTTAGAGTAAAAAGGTAAAGAGGAGGATGGCCGTGAAAATGGTAGAAAAAGGAGCTCTAAGAGCCCATCCCACAACACAAATACTAAAAAAAGAAAAGAACAAAAATTGCCAGGCAACTTTGTCAGAACTCGAGAAAACAGCCAAAGGTTTACAGTGATGAAGCAAATGCTAAATCAAAAGGTAACTTTAAAGTGGTAGGAAAGCTTTGTGGCACTTTTACTTGCCAGTGGTCTAACCTCACTTCCCACCCCTGCCTCAGCAGTGGTCTTGTTTTTTTAAAATAAATTTATTTATTTATTTATTTTTGGCTGTGTTGGGTCTTCGTTGCTGCACGTGGGCTTTCTCTAATTGCGGTGAGCAGGGGCTACTCTTCGTTGCAGTGTGTGGGCTTCTCACTGCGGTGGCTTCTCTTGTTGTGGAGCACGGTGTCCAGGCACACAGGCTTCAGTAGTTGGGGCACACAGGCTCAGTAGTTGTGGCACACGGGCTTAGCTGCTCTGCAGCATGTGGGAACTTCCCAGACCAGGGCTCAAACCCATGTCCCCTGCATTAGCAGGCAGATTCTTAACCACTGCACCACCAGGGAAGTTCCATCAGCAATGGTCTTAAAGATGACAGTCTGCATTCTCAGTATGGGATCCTGGTCTCTGGTTCCAGAGAGAGCACAGCAGACCTTAGTCTCAAAGAATCCTGTCCGGAGCTATGTGAAGGACTGACACAAGGCGTTTGCATTCCTCAAACACATCGGAAGACAAATGAACGACCAGCTGCTGCTGGGGGCAAAATATCACAATGAGGCCAACAATAGATGTACCAAAAGCCTGGGAGGAAAAGCTGGGGAGACAGTTTTTCTAGGGAATTAAGAAGCCATATGCATACCCAGGGCAGAACACATGTTCAGAAAAGTTCTGGGAAGACCCAAAGTTTTCATCTAGGCTCAGCACAAGCAGGAAGTAATGGGTAAGGCAAAGTTGTAAACGGCTTGTGTAAGCATTAAAGGAGTGCCATGATACAGAGATAATCTGCAAAGAACGGGAGAGTTTTCCTTCCTTCCTCCCTCCCTCCCTCTCTCTTTTTTTAAACTCCTGGTGTTTAAGAAAATCTTTGTCAAAACACAAAAGGATCACAGGCAACAAGAACAGAGACTTCAGAGACCACACATGGCAAAGAATAAAGACTTTACAAAAATAGTTTAGAAAAACAACCTAACAACCACAGCCCACAGCCAGCAACAAAACAAACCCTGAAGAATGGGAAGAATACAAGTTCCAGAGTTATCACATTAAAATATTCAAACTTCTCAATTTTCAACAAAAATTTATGAAATATGAAGAGAAACATGAAAGTATGGCCCATTCACAGATGAAGTTAATCGAAGCTGTTCCTGATGAAGCAGAGATACTGGACTTACTACACAAACACTTTAAGTCAACTGTCTTAAATATACTCAAAGAGGTAAAGGAAACCAGGAAAACAATGTATGAGCAAATAGAAAATATCAATAAAGAAATAGAAATTACAAAAAGGAGCCAATATTACTCAGCCGTAAAAGGGAACGAAATTGGGTCATTTGTAGAGATGTGGATGGACCTAGAGACTGTCATACAGAGTGAAGTCAGTCAGAAAGAGAAAAACAAATATTGTATATTAACGCATATATGTGGAATCTAGAAAAATGGTACAGATGAACCAGTTTGCAAGGCAGAAATAGATACAGATGTAGAGAACAAACGTATGGACACCAAAGGGGGAAAGCGGGGGGTGGTGGTGTGATGAATTGGGAGATTGGGATTGACATCTATACACTGAAGTGTATAAAATGGATAACTAATAAGAACCTGCTATATAAAAAATAAAATAAAACAAAATTCAAAAAAAAAATAGTAGCCAAATAGAAATTTGGGAGCTGGTAAGTACAGGACCTGAAATGAAAACGTCATTAAAAAGTTTCAATAGCAGATTTGAGCAAGCAGAAGAATCAGTGAGCTTAAAGATATGTCAACTGAAATGACCCAATCTGAGGTGCAGAAAGAAAAATGAATGAGAAAAAATGAGCAGAGCCTAAGAAATCTGTGGGATGCTATCAAATGTACCAATGTATGTGTAATGAGGGGGCTCAGGAGAGAAGAGAAAGGGGCAGAAAGAATATCTGAAGTGGCCAGAAAACTTTCCAAATTTGATAAAGATATAATAAATCTACACATCCAAGAAGTCAAACTCCAAAATGGACAAAGAGATAGAAACTGGAGCTGTTGAAAGACAAAGAATCTTGAAAGCAGTGAAAGAAAAGCTACTCATCATATACAAGGGAATCTCAATAAGATTAACAGCCGACTTATAGCAAACAATGGAGGCCAGAGGCAGTGGAATGACATATTTCAGGTGCTGAAAGAAAAAAAAAATGTCAACCAATCTATACATAGCAGAAGTACCCTTCAAAAATGAAAAAGAAATTAAGACATTCTCAGATAACTAAAGGGCTGAAGGAGTTTGCCTCTATCCTTTGGGATGAAATTAAAGGACACTAGATAGTAACTCAAAGCCATATGAAGAAATAAAGAACTCTGGTAAGGGTTATTACATAGGTAAATATAAAGCTATTATTATTGTATTTTTGGTTTTTAACTTCTCTTTTTGTCTACAGTAATAATAAATCTGTATTAATGGGCCCACTAATGTATAAAGATGTAAACTGTGACAATAACAATATAAAAGGGAGTGGAGATGAACAGAAGCAGAGCTTTTATAGGCTATTAAAGCTAAGCTAGTATCAATTTAAACTACATCAACTTATATACTGTCTATAAGACACTGACTTTACATCCAAAACTACAAACAGGTTGAAAATGAAAAGATGAGAACAGTATTCCATAAAACAAGAGAGCTGGGGTGAATATATTAATATTATTATAAGAAACAGAGGTCATTATATATTGATAAAAGTGTCAATTCATGAAGAAGATGTAACACTTATAAACATATAAGAGTCCCAAACTATATGAAGTAAACACTGACAAAACTGAAGGGAGAAAGAGACCTACAGTAATAGTTGGAGACTTTAATACCCACCATACTTTTAATAATGAATACAACATCATCTAATAAAAAAAGAATAAAGTACTGATGTGCTGCAACATGGTACCTCACAAATATGCTAAATGAAAAAAGAGTGCCATACACAAAAGGTCACATGCTGCATGATTTCAATTATATGAAATACCTAAAATAGGCAAATCTATAGACAGAAAATAGATTGGTGGTTGCCAGGGGATTAGGGGTATGGTAAAGTTTTGAAAAACTGCTTAATGGATATGGGTTTGTTTTTTTTGGGGGGGGGGGGGCTACACAGCTTGCGGGATCTTAATTCCCTGACCAGGGATTGAACCAGGGCTCTCAGCAGTGAAAGCACAGAGTCCTAACCACTGCACAGCCAGGGAATTCCCATGGGTTTGTGGTTTTTTTTAGGGTGATGAAAAGTTTTGGAACTACACAGAGATGGGGGTTGCACAGCAATATGAATGTACTAAATGCCACTAAGTTGTACGCTTTAAATGGTTAAATTTATGTTATATGTGAATTTCATCTCAATTTTTAAAAAGTGAACGCAGGTGGAATTAAAGTTAATAGTATACTTTAATCCATTCTATCCAACATATTTAAATAAATAATACAAAATAATCAATAAAGTATTTTATATTTTTTTCATACTAAGTCTTTGAAATTTGGTGCACATTTTACAAATACAGCGTATGTCAATTCTGATTAGTGCTCAATAGTCATATGTAGCTAACAGCTACCATACTGGCCAGGGAATCTTATTAAAAGATTACAAAAATAAGTTGTCAGGTGAGCATATATTGAAAGAAGACATTCTTAAAATCTGGAATACTTACTTTCTATCTTACAACACTTGTAGGTAATCTCCAGTGCTTTCTCTTTTTTATAAATTGAAGTAGCCACCAAAGAAATAAATATACGCATAATCCTACCTTAGACCATATTTTCTCCCCTGGAATGGTCTTTACAGCTAGGTAAAAGACCACCACTTAACTCTCATCTTGTCCTTTAGAGACTATAAAGGCTTCTCCTTCTGGTGAATTCAATGTATTCATCACGTTATCTTTCAGGCAGTTATTACCCTTATGATTCCTCTAACATTATCTTCTATTATTTAACTTCCAATTCTCCAATTTATCACATCTTAAACTTCCCTGCCCACCTGTATGTAGTGCCTCGTATACAGCAAGAACTTAACATTCAACATCTTCCTGTTCCATCGTAACTCTCTCCCTACTACAACTAATAAACAATATTTCATATGCAGGTAATGATGATACCAAAAGGACAACTGCAACATCCTCGTAGCAATTCAGGGGCTATTCTTTAGCTCCTTAATTGATAGTTCAGTTATGAGGGGATGAAACCCCATGCGTATGAAATCATGAATGCATGGAAACACTCCTGGCTTAAAAGCCCCACATTCCATACAAGAGTCAAAATATCTCGTAACAAACAGTCCATGGACATAGCTCCTTGAACTCCTGGCAAGGGATATACCCAAGTAAACAAATACACCACGTTCAGGGCAGAGCAAAGCTCTGGCTTTCCACCAGGTATATATATTTAGTTCATTCACAATCCTCCCCATGCAGATGCCGTTTACCAATCAGCAATGTTGCCTACTAAGACAACTGACATTCTATCTTCATCAGGATTCCAGACGACCAGAGCTTAACCCAAAGTCATTTTCCATAAAGGAGAATAGATTTGGTTAGGTCTTTATTATGTAAAACAGAGTAACTGCTAAGTAGATGGGGACACATTTACATACATACATAAGGAGGTGCTCGCTCAATGTAATTCAGTTTATTAATATCAACAATCAGAATATGGATATTACCTAATTATATGTAACCTATTCATTGTAATAATATTCTGTTTAAGACTAAAGTTTCTTATGTATGTATTTGTAATAATGAGGTGTAAATATGAAAACATTGCTGCTTTCAACAAGTAAAATATCCTCCAACAACATCTCAACTAAAATGTCACTGACAGAGGCAGAAAGATATTCTAGTCACACCTTATTTAAAAAGTGGACTGTGACAGAACATTTAGAAATAGCATCAGATATGTATCCGGAGTTGTGGGGACAGAGAGCAGGTGAGGAAGTTTATGAGAACCGCCAGCCAATTTGTGCTGGCAGAGTAGATTTTAAAAGTGGGAAGACAGGACATATGCTCCTCCGAATCAAGCCTTCTGAGAAGAAAGTCTGGCAGCTGCCAATTAACCACAGGAAAAGGGATCCCTTTGGGGATCAAAACAAAGACATTCTCTTGATAACATTTCTCCAGTTAGACTAAAATAACTAAGATTCAATTTCAGAACTAGTTTTTTTTTTTCTTACAGTGAGATTTCTTTAACTCCTCGATTTTTCCATACCCAATTACATAGATGGTAAGTGATAGAGCAAAGATTCAAACAAAGGTCTGAATAGAAAGCCTATGCTTTTTATCACTGTTACAAACAAGCAAATGCATGGTTGATATAACTCACTGATATTCACGTTTATATGTATTCATTTACTCAAAAATAAAATTTTTTAATCTTTCTCCACAGTTCCAAGAAGCTGTTGGATTCTTATAAAGTTAAAAAGTAATCTCTCTTGCATGTGTACATGCACACGCATGCACACGCACGCACACACACACACAGACACACACACCCCTCCCGCATGTGGACATGACATACAAATGTCTATGTGGTACATTTAGCAGGGTCCCTGCTATTGAGTTGTCTGAAGTGTACTGACAAGGCTTCAAACCGAAAGGGTTTTAATTTTAAACAAAACTGACTTCATTTTAAAGTTGACTCTGGTTAAGCTTCCTTATTTATCTCCCCCCAACCCAATTAGCTCTAGGTATGCAAAATCCTTATAGTTGCAGCAGAGAATGCCTCTTCTTATAGCTCAAAAGTCGTGGAATCGAGTCTCATGTCTCTGATTTGTCTGCCCTGAACTAATCACACCCATGGAGGGTCAACCCACTCAAACCAAAAGGGCTAAAAGTGAAGGAATGACTTCCCCCAAGAAAAGTACTTTTCCTTGATACTTTTTACTTGCACCTTTTAACAGAAGAATAATCAAGGTATACTTGGCATACTAAAACAATAGATGACCATTACAATATTGAAGAAGGTAATATGGGCTTGAATTCAAGATAAGGTAAAAAAAATTAATCAAAATGGGCTACACATCATGAAAGTGGACACACAAGTATGCAATAAAAGTTATTCTTGGGCTTCCCTGGTGGCGCAGTGGTTGAGAGTCTGCCTGCCAGTGCAGGGGACACGGGTTCGTGCCCCGGCCCGGGAAGATCCCACATGCCGCGGAGCGTCTGGGTCCGTGAGCCATGGCCACTGAGCCTGCGCGTCCGGAGCCTGTGCTCCGCAACGGGAGAGGACACAGCAGTGAGGGGCCTGCGTACCGCAAAAAAAAAAAAAAAAAAAAAAAAAAAAAAAAAAGTTATTCTTGCTTGAGCTGGAAGATTACTGAAGACAACAAAAATGAATTACACTAAATAGGAATGCTACTGGTGAAGGCCTTGCGTATTCAAAAGGGAACTATTCTAAGCTTCTGTGTAGGGAGGATGTAATTAAATTGATATCCAAGAGTAATTATATTGAAAAATAGGATCAGGAAACCTTGGAATATTCAGGAAGCAGAGCGAGAAAGGCAGCTAGGAAGATGTTATTTGAATCCAAATGCTATTTCAATAATGAAACCTGGGAAAGCAGCAGTATCTTTACAGATAGAAGTTCAAGGTAGAATCCTCAATCTATTCTTTTAAACAAAACTCATAAACATAACAAATATTATGAAAATAAGGAGAGGATACAAAAAATACAGTAGTCAAAGATAACCTCCAATACTGTAGGCTTGTAAAGATTCAGTCCAGTGGTAGTACAGAGTGTAAATGATGCAGAAAAGAATCTGTCGTTATCTAGAATAAGAGTCGTCATCGATTGTGGCAAGAACACTCAAAGGAATTAACTAAAAAGCCATGGGGAGCATAAGTAATTCAACAGTCCCTAGCACATAACAGATATTTGATAAAAAATAAGATATATGGATGAATGGATTGGATGTCTTTTACAAGCCATATATCATTTAAACAGAAAGTATCCAAAGATGAATAAGACACAGTCCCTGTTCTCAAAGAAATCACAATACAACTAACTTGAATAAGTAATAAGGGCAATAATTTTTTTAAATTACCATTAATTCTGGTAATGGAAGCTTCAGAAATGAAACAGAAGCCTGTAAAAAAAAGAAAAGTAGAATATATTGAGGCTGAGCTTTGGGAGAAATACTCCTCCTTTTAAGGAGGAAGAGAGGAGTCAGTGATAGGGGTCAGAGTACTTAAGATCGGTAGGAAAATTTGAGGAATACAGTGTAATGAAAACCAGGACAACGATTTGTCTTAAAATGCAAAAGAGAAGCCTAGTTTATTGGAAACATGATGTGAAAGCAAAAGTACTAATGGATTGATACAATAAATGTAGAACACTCATTTCTCCAGCAATAGAGAATAAAGTAATAATTCAGATTCTGCTAGTATCTTTTTGTTAAACGAATCATTTTAAGTAAGACTGTCTGTTAGAAAGGAATAGCTGTACATCAATGTTTGAATTTTCTACCTCTTCTCATTTCACAGAAGACTCAGCCTATAAAGATACCTCTAATAGTATCTTAGGTCTTAACGCAAAGGTCAAAAACAAACATAAATGAACAAAAATAGTAAAGTGCTTATAATACTTGTAGTGGTGGGGACTGTGGCCATCTAAAGCGAATATGTAACACTCCATTCTAGCAGCTGCCTTGCAGGAATGCAAGCTCAGTATTACGAGAATGTTTTGATCTTTTTAGAGAACCTGGAAATCCTGCCTATATGAAGTCCCCTGACTTCTTAAATACTGGCTCATTTATATGTGGACCGGCTTCACCTGCAGTTTTCATCTTTTGTTTTAAGTAAATAATGAATCTTTAGTTCAACCGAAATAAAAATTGTTTTTAACCACTGCATTCATCTCTTTTTAACTAAAACACTATGCAATAAACATAGCATTTGGCATCTCCTACACAATGCAAGAAATAAGAAACAGCAATTAACCAATTAGTACTTTATCCTTAATTCCCTAAACTAAATGTCACTTTAATACATTTTTTCATTTCAAAGTGCTGAATACACTTTGCTCTTAAACACGAAACACAAAACATGTAAAATCCCAACAAATTCATTTAATAATGACCACATGAGTGACCAGGAATCATGGCCAAACTTGCTCCAGATAAAAATTCCACTGGTTCAGAGGTTCCTAAACTCATGTCCAAGGGTTGGCTCATTCTGTGAGTATTATCTGGAGAACTTTAAAAAAACACAGGCTGCCAAGGTCTACTGGTCTACTCCCTTGATTCCTAAAGGATGAGGCTTAGGAAAGCTGTATTTTAAATTTCTTAAAGAGTCCTGACGTGTAGCTGTATTTAGGAATAACTACTTATTCAGAATATTAATAAACTATAAAACTAATCTAATTTTGAATACATTAGAACTGAAAATCTGTCACTATAAATTCTACTTAGAATAATTTATTTCCTATCACTTCAGGCAATATAGTCAGGCAGGTTACTCTAGTATTAGGCCTTAGATAATCTTAAAAATTAAAGTTCCAAAGGAAAGCACTAACTCAAGAATTCAACAGTCAGAACTAAAATACTGAGTTAAAATATCTTGGCAATCTAAAGTCCTTTAATAGCTCCTTAGCATGACTTACAAAACAACACCTCTCTGACTACCTCTCTCCAACCATAACAGCATGCTTTCCATGCTTTAAACAGTCTCCCTCTACCCCAGGTCCTCTGCACTTACTTGGAGACTCCCCTGAGATATTCTATTGGCTTCCTCCTTAAGCATTAGATAACATGAATCCTCCTCAAATTAGATTCACCCAATCTAAACTAGCCCCAACATCCAGCTTCCCTCCACCCTTATCTATTACACTCTATTTCTTTTCCTGGTTTTCTTTTCCTCATAATGCTTATGACTATCTGAAATTATCTTATTTACTTCTTTCTTTCTTTTTTTTAAAGATTTTTTTTTCACATGGACCATTTTTAAAGTCTTTATTGAATTTGTTACATATTGCTTCTGTTTTATGTTTTGGTTTTTTAGCCCCAAGGGATGTGGAATCTTAGCTCCCCGACCAGGGATCGAACCCGAACCCCCCGCATTGGAAGGCAAAGTCTTAACCACTAGACTACCAGGGAAGTCCCTTATTTACTTATTTCTTTAGGTATTTATTTTCTGTCTCCTATTAATAGGACTTATGTTCCATGTGAGCAGGGACACTGTTTTCCTTGTTCACTAGAATGTTATCTGAGATATAGTAAGTACTCAATATGTATGTAATTGTTGAATAAATGAACAGAAAAACATACAAACTCCCCCAATTTTAATTCTAACTTAAATGTGCACATTGATAAACCTCTATGAAGACAATAAAATGTTTTATACAATTTTTAGTACTAAGCAAGATTAAAATAGGAAATTTCCCCTAGCTTCCTCTACTTTCCTCCTCTGAGCTCCCTTCCTCCAGAAGCGTCATTCCCCTGTACCCTTGTGGTCAAGTAATTTTGACTTGAGGCAGGTAAGCCTAAGAGCCTCCGAAACCAACTCTAATGACACTGAGAGTTGCAAGCAAGTACATTCTTACAATCCTAGCAAAACCCGAAAGATATAAAATTTGTCTCAACTATGTGTCATTCAGGGAAGACTACGTCAGATCTCAGAGTGATTTGTCTACCCAGGAAATAAGTACACTCTGGATGCGATGAGAGCTGAAGGATGAACAGAGGTAAATTACAAAGAAGGGGAACAGTGAAGGAAGGGATAGAGTGGTTTTCTTGATAGAAGACTACTTTATGCAAAGGGCACTTTTTTCTTCAAGGAGTTCACCATCTAAATTGCATTATTAAATAGCATGAGAAACAATACAAATAGCAACATAATAATGTGCACTATAAATAAAAATATATAGAAACAGAGCAGGAGCAGAGTTTTAAATATAAATTTGATAAATTTAATAAAGTAGGATGATACTATTTTTACATAGTTTGCAGCCCAAGGTTCAAATGCTGAAAAGGGAACTAATCTGGGAATGAAGAAACACTGTTTCAGAAAAACTTTATTACCTTGAACGATGCTTTAAAAAATTTTTTTTAATTCAACATTAATTCTTGAAAATATTCTTGGTAAAGAAATATTAGAAAAATACTTCCCTAACATGGTAAAAGCTATTAAAAACTCAATGATTATTACATACCTCTAAGTGAAACACCTGAGATGCTTCTATTATAGCCAGCTATAGGACATTACTGAGGAAGTTAAAAAAATTAATATTGCAGTTATATGATTAAAGAGGAGTGAGGAAGGAAAAGAGAAATGAAATACAAATATTGATCTAAAAATTATCCTTATTTGTAGATCATATGATTGCTTATCTAAAAAAACACAAGCAGAGACTTCCCTGGTATTCCAGGGGTAAAGAATCCACCTTCCAGTGCAGGGGACGTGGGTTCTATCCCTGGTGGGGGAACTAAGATCCCACATGCTGCGGGGCAACTAAGCCCACGCACCACAACTAGAGAGCCCACGTGCCACAAACTACAGAGCTCACATGTCACAACTAGAGAGAAGCCTGAGCGCCACAACTACAGAGAAGCCAGCACACCACAATGAAGAGCTCGCATGCCACAATGAAAGATCCCGCATGCCACAATAAAGATCTCACGTGTCACAAATAAGACCCGACACAGCCCACCCCTCCAAAAAAACAAGCAAATTTATTAGAAAAATAAGGAAGACCTTCTGTTTCCAGAACAGCCCATAAGAAGCTTGGAAGCCACCAATCTATGCTAACAACAAGTAAAAAGCTGAACAAACTTAAAAATCAACAACACTTCTTAGGTCCATAAGAGAAGTGAGGTCACAGGGCAAACCACGGCCCCCAGACTTGGAAAGCCAGGCAGATGAATACAGAGAATGACAATTTATTGGAACAGAAATGCAAGAGCAGAGAGCTCTTTGGGAAACAGTGCTGGGGTAGGGGAACCTAAGCTATAATTGATGAACTGCTGGAGGCTCAGTGTGGACAATTCTGAGATTAAAAACTCCAAGGGGACCCAGTCATCGAAATGCCCCCCCACTTTTGTGAGTTTTACCTCTTGGTACTCTACCAATTCCTCACAGTGAATATCAGAGAAAAATCCCCTCATATTTCTAGAAGGGGGAAAGGAAGCATTTTGAAATACATGGAGCACACTGTTCTTAACAAAGTTTGCCCTTGGGAGAAATTATTTAACCAGAGTCTAACCTCCTAAAGTTGTATCAGAACCTAACTGACCTAAGGGAAGGTAAATAAATACCCAGCTACAGCCCACTCCAGCCATCTTGTCCTACCTAAGAGGGGTGAGGGAGAAACAAAGAAGCATTTGAGAAGTTCACAGTCCAGAGACATAGGATCACAAAAGACTAAGTTCTGGAGACCAAATGTTCAGCAATGTTATTGTAATTAACAATACTGTATTATACACTTGAAGTTTGCTAACAGGGTACATTTTAACTGTTTTTACCACCAAAAAGAAAAAAGAAAGAAAAATAAAAAAGATAACTATATGCTGTGATAAATATGTTAATTACACTGACTGTGGTGATTATTTCATAATATATGTGAATATCAACACCAAACTGTACATCTTAAGTATAACCAATTTTTATTTGTCCATTATAACTCATTAAAGCTGGAGGAAAAGAAGACCTAATAATAGAACTATAAAACACTTCCCTACCCCCCTCACATTTTACCACCGCATTATTAAAGGCCTATTTACAGCAGTTCCTTTCAGCCAATACATCATGTCCGGCTATCGAGAAAAAATTACAAGGCATACTAAAAGGTAACAAACACAATTAAAAGAGACAGAGCATCAGAACCAGACTCAGATATGACAGAGATGTTGGCATTATCAAACCAAGAATTTAAAACAACTGTGATTAATACGCTACACCATCAAGAGTAATCCCTAATGTAAACTATGGACTCTGAGTAATAATGATATATCATCAACATAGATTCATCAACTGTAACAAATGTACCATTCTAGTGGGGGATGTTGACGATGGTAGCAGATAGGCATGTGTTTGCACAGGCAGTATGTGGGAAATCTGTACCTTCCACTCAATTTTGCTGTGAACCTAAAACTTCTCTACAAAAATAAAGTCTGTTAAAAAAAAAAAAAAAAGAAGTGCAGTGTAGCAGTTGGATATAAGAAATAATTTAAAAATTAACTGGCTTTCTTATTTACCAGTGAATTAAGAAATTACAATACAAAAAGACCCAATCTACAATAAAAAAAATATAAAATTACTAAACTAAAATGTGTAGGATCAATATAAAGAAATCTGTAAAACTTTAATGAAGAGGATAAAGAACCTGAGTGAATAAAAGGACATTTTACTGTGTATTTTCTAAAGATGATAATTCTATGTAAATTATGTTTATTTGTTGGAAATTCAGTTTAAAATATCAGTGGACTTTTTTGGGGAAAAAGAAGGTAACAACAACAAAAAAGTGTCTAAGTATATTTAGAAGCCAAGAACATTTGAGTGATCTTTTAAAAACATAAGTCAGGTCACATGACTCTTGCTCAAAACCCTGCAAGAGCTACATATTTCATTCATGATAAGAGGCTAAGTCCTAAGACTCAGTTTTAGAGAAATAAAAAGATAAAATGTGAATAATACACCTTAAAAAAAAAAACCTGCAAAACTTCACAACATGATGTCATCACGACTATCCCTTAGTAGCAGAGTTAGAGGTTACCTTTATTCTCTTCCTTTATAATCACAAAAACAATAAAAGTACCAAAATGAAACAAAGCAATTCAAGGTCTAATAATAAACATTTAATAGCAAACATTTACGTAGATCTTACCATATGCCTAATCTATTTGGGACTTATCTTTAATTCTGATGATAACCCTGCAAAATGGTGTTATTCTATATTACAGAAGGAAACTAAAGTTTCAAGAGGTTAAGTAACTTACGGCACTTGGAAGTGACTGAGCAAGGATTTAAAACCCATGCTGTTCTAGTTCTGCTCCACAACTTATAGCTGTGACTAGAAAGTAAAAAAAAAATTCGCTCTTTACCTCCAGCTTCATTTATGTAAAAGTAAGAATAGTATTTGGAATAAATATTCTTTATCAGTTATATTTTCCATTTTTCTACAATTTTATAAGTCTAAATATAAGGTCAGAGCATCTACTTAAAAAAATGATTCCACAATCATGACTCCCCCTTCTGCAGAGAAACAAGTCTCAAATCTGTAATCCTAATTTCACAAAGTAAACATGTCCACCCTGACAACATACCCTTTATATAAAGCCCAATACCACTCCATCCCCTGACCCCAAAAATGTTCAGCAACCTAGTATACCTCATGGAAATCCACTAAAACTTAGGAGATGCTTTTCAATTATGAGCAACATTGGATTTAAATCAGCATCGTGGTCCTCATACACAGTAGTTTAAAAAACAAAACAAAAACAGCATGCCAGTAAGGCTCCTACTAACCTACAAGCCACGGTCCTCATGTGAAATTAAAAACGGAATGGTGAAATAAAACAACCATCGCCAAACTTTAATCATCAAGTTAAACAACCATCGCCAAATTTTAATCATCAAATTATAATCTATAAACTTTCATTTTAAAATCTGTAATAAGTAAAAGATTATAGTTAAGATATAGAGAATATATTTCCCATTAGTATTAGGAAATAGGCATAGATAAGAATTTTCAAGTGTTTCTAATATCCAAAAACTCAAACCAGTCTAATACCACTTATCTATCTAGGTCAGCAGCTTTTATATCAGACACAGCTTGAGCAGAATAAGGAATGCTTAATGAACATATAGTAAAATCACACCTATTTCCAAAAAGATGTATACATGGGAACATGTATGATCTCTGTAATGCTGGCGAAAGCATCAAGGAGTGAAAGCTTTTTCATTCCACAGATAAAATTCATATAGATATTCCACAGATAAATTTAAAACAGCCACAAAAACATACTTTCTTTGCCCTATAAGAGCCCATATCATCTACTAAAGAGGAAGGTATGTTGAAACGGGTAGGAACTTTACATTTAAAATTTTCAGGAACTTCCTATAAGTGAACATGAATTGAGTATGTGTGCTTTCCTTTAAACCAAAAGATTAACAGATGACTTTTTCTTCATCCATACATCTCAAACTGTGAGGTACTTCTCCAAAGGTATGCATTTTATTTTTATACAGAAAAATGTGCATTTTTCAGAAGGTGGAAACTTCAAATCAGAGTGGGGTACTAAGCGTATAAAAATTAAAAAGCATAGAACTTTTAAGCAGTTATAAGGAGCCTGAAAGACATAGACTAATACAACACACAACACAGGTTAAAGAAAAGATCCGTTTTGAAAAGATCCACACTGATGATCATAATTCTTTTTAACTCAGTTTGAAAATAACAAGTTGAGAAACTCCCAACTTCACGAGACAGTCCATTCCATTATTAGCCAACTCATATCATTAGGAAGTTGTCTTTTTCATAAAACAAAAATTTACATCCCCACCCTTTAACCTCCATCTGGTTTTATTCTCAGGAATAAGAGAATCTAAGTTTACTCCAAATATTTTATGAGGTTTTTAATCATCTGGAGATAGCTAACATTCTTTTGCTGATCAACTCTTCCCAAGCTCAACATGACAAGTTCCTATGACTCTTCCTCATCTAACCTAGTTTTGAAATACCTCATCATACTGGTAGATTATGAATTTGTCACAATGGCTATGTGTGTGTGGGAAAAGAATAAATAACAACTTTTTAGATATGGATGTTAGGTGATGGGCTAAGCTCACTCACTAGGCAAAGCAGTTCACTGCTTTCTCCTTCAATGTGCCATCCAATTTACAGCCACATTCCTGAATGATGGTCAAGAGTTCACATTCTAAGTAGTCCTTTTAGTTGTAAGAGATGCTAAATAATTTGCACTTACTCGTTCTCGTTTGGTTTTGCAAACAGTTGGTTTTGCTTACAAAAGAAAATGTAGTTTGCTGGTCCACATACAGATTCATTAACTTCCTGAATACAGTGCCCAACCAAATGTCCTAAATAACTGAGGCTAAAATATCACATTTTTCATCTCATCTATTTTTAGATAAAATAGATTTAGTAGCCTAACTCAATTATAATTACCATCACAAAAACAATGGATTTTTTTTAAAAACCTGGGACAAAGACAGTCGATTAACAGTGATTAACTTTGGATGATAAGAATACATGACCGTTACCTTCTTTGCATCTTTTACTTTTCTAAAAATTAAATAAACAACTCACCCACAAGCTAAATAAACTATTTCTTACCAAGATCCTGCTGACTAGCATAAGGATCTGAACTGTTCTTTCAGAGATGCTTTTTCATTTACACCTGTTGTTCCTATTAATGAAGGGATTCTGATTAAAATCCCTTTAAAAAGGCAAATCAGATATTTCTCTTCCAACTTACATTAGCTATATTTTAGGCATTACTGTTGATTACTGGTATCAATGATTCCTAAAACTAAAGAAGAGGATGACATCCCTAAATAAATTATTTCCCTTTACAGATATTGGGGGAAAAAATCTACGGTGGAAAAAACACAGAATTAACAGTCAAAAATCAAAGTTTCCACTGAGACTGATAAAATGCAACTGTAACATTTTGGGCAAACTATTTTATCATTCCAGGCCTTAATACCCTCATCCAAAAAACTTAAAGAGACAAGATGCTATTTAATCGAAATCCTTTCTCATTCTAAATTTCTTTGATTCCATGAACTATCCAAGACGTGTAAAACTATCCCAGGTAGTCCATCATAAATATTTGTCAATTAATACTTAGTATTTATTCTACAGGATGAACTTTTAAAGTTTCTTTGCAACGAATTGGTTACTTCTACTACTACTACTACTATTAATAGCTAACACTTCAGTACTTGCTATTTACACAGTTCAATGTTTTACATGGATTACATTTAATCCTCACAATAGTCTTCCAAAACATATTATTATCCTCATTTTACAGACATGATTTACAAAAGTCCAAGATCACAAAACTGGTGACAGAACTAGGCTTCCAATCTTGGCAGAATGAACTCAAAATCCCCCATGGAGGTATACAGAATAAACTTGTTCATCAAACCCTCAACATGACAACTAACAGACACTCTGAAAGTGTGAATACATATATAACAGAAACAGTACTTCACACAGTAGGCAGTATAAAACTTGGATTTAAAACCACTTTATAATATTTATTAAACTTTATGATCTTAGGCAAATCACTTAAGTCTTTTGCTTACATGGAATATGGGAAAAATAGTATCCACTCAAGAAGCTACTGTAAGAATTTAAAGCGACAACATAAAATGCTTACGTAAGTGTGCTTAGCAAACAGATATCATATATGGTTGCATAATATTACTAAATTAAGAGGCAATGTATTAAAAGGAGGCACATAAATATTATATATTAATCTAAATACTATATATTCATTTAGCATAATTTATATATAATATAGAAATCAGCCATTTGGATTCATGGATAATGAATCAACTTATTTTTCTTCAGCTAAGACAGCAAAAGAGATGATTTATTGTACACATGTTACATTCTCAGCCACAACTAAGAACAGAACTAGTCCAGAATATCACAGGTCCAGGGCAAAGGACCAAAAGGGGACCGTTTTGATACGAGCAAGGTGGGTCTCTCGAAGGTGGGTGAAGCGATCGTAATGGCCATGGATGTTCCAGATTCGTTGAGACATCTTCTAGACGGGAGGCAGGCAGTCTGACAATTTGCACCAGCTTGCCTGGCCCCTGGCTGCCCTTTGTTTCTGTTCCCGTGGCCTCCACAGGTACAAGTTTACTTGGACCTCTGCCTCACCTTTCTTCTTTTGCGCTTCAGCCTGCACACGCGTTTCTTCCTCCACTTTGCTCTCATGGGGCGGAGGTTTCTCAGAAGATGGCGCTAAGGCCGAGAGCCATGGATAATTAATCAATTTACAATAGCCATACCACCTACCTCAACCCCTTAACTATTGAGGGGAAAAAAAAATGCCACATAGTAAACATTCGCAGCACAATGTCCTCCCAAAACATATACTCAAATACTACCAATGTCTAGCATACTGCCTTAACCATAGCAAGAATATAATATTTTTGGGACTGTAATGACTACTTTATGTTTTGAAACAGCTATACCTATTATAATGTTTAATAATTTTCTTGAATATTACGAACTAAAGTGTGCCCTGTCCGTGCCAGGAAAGACAAATAACAGAATTAACGGAAAAGACAAATGTAAGGAAGGAATTACAGTGATATAGGAGAGTAAGTAGAAAGAACCCGGACTTTGGACAGAGAAGGCCTGAGTTTATGTCCCAACTATATCTCTTTTACCTGGCTGTTATGAACAAGACTTTTAACTTTCAGCTTAGTTTTCTTCATCTGTAAAATGGGGTTAGTACCACCAGCATCACCCTAATGCCAATAAGCACACCTACCACTCAGATAATAGTTTCTAAATATAATTCTCCAATAAAAGAAACCAGAGTTCCTTGGATAAATAGGATGACTCTACAGCTGTGGCAGGGAAAATACAAAATGAGCCTAGAACATCTTGTGAAGCCAAAAAGGAAGTGCTCATCTGCAGTCAATTAAGCCGACCGCGCCCTTTTCCCCATGGGGGCCCCGTGTGCAAGGGCTGCAAACAGCAGCCTCCTCGGTAGTGTATGCAGCCTGTTGCCTCTATGGGTTGCCCAAACGGACCTTGGAGACAGCCCTTTCCAGTGGCCATTCATGACTGGCATGCTGTCCCAATCTAGGCTCCAGACAGGTGTTCATGGTGCCTTTGGAAAGCCCCAGGGCACAGTGGCCAGGGTCCTCGTTGGCCAAGTCATCGTGTCCATCCACACCAAGCTGCAGAGCAAGGAGCATGTGACTGAGGCCTTCTGCAGGGCCAAGTTCAAGTTCCCTGGCTGCCAGAAGATCCATATCTCCAAGAAGTAGGGATTTACTAAGTTGACTGCAGATGAATTTGAAAACAGGGTAGCAGAAAAGTGGCTCATCCCGGATGGGTGTGGGGTCAAATACATGCCTAATTGTGGCCCCTGGACAAATGGTGGGCCCTGCATTCATGACAGCCTTAACAGTGTCCCCTCCTTGCTCATGCCCACCAATAAATCCTACTTCCCTGTCAAAAAACAAAAAAAAAATTTTAAACAAACAAACAAAAGGAAAACAAAAAGGAAGTGCTCAAAAAATGAAGGAACATGTCAAAAGGCACAGAAGCCAACTTGATGGGGCTCCCAATGGCCAAATCTGGGACAACAGAGCATCAAAATAATGACAGCAATGGACTATTGTCCATACTAATAGAAATAAATAATAAATAAATAAATGGTGGGGAGAAGAGAAAGCTTATCTATAGAATTCCAATTAATAAAGATGAAAGGAATAATGGAAACAAAATCACCAATTTGGCAAACATCACAATATTTGTTACAGACAAGACTCATAAACAGGCATTAAAAATAGTGAGCAAATGTATAATAGGAAACATGATATTTACATAATCTCAAAGTATCACCCCCCAGAAGATGCTTATTACATAAAGGATCTACCATGTGAGAAACTGGCAGGCATCATCTTAACCAAATGATCAAATTTCATATCATCATATGGGATATATCACCATCACAGACCTCCTAAAGCATGAGGATACCTTCACTCTATAGTATTGTTGCCCAAAATGTTTAACTTCAATTTAATCAAGACTGAGCAGCAAATGCAAACTGAAGAACATTCCATAAAATACCTGGCCAGTACTCTTCAAAAAAGTTTCAAAATCATGAAAGAAACACCGAAGAGCTATTTCAGATTAAAGGAGGCTAAGGAGACATGAATACTTAATACAATATGCAAAGTTGGATTGTATCCTGAACTAGAAAAAGGACATTATGGAACTGATGAAACTTGAAGTAAGGTCAGTAGATAATATTACATCGATGTTAATTTCCTGATTTGGCTATGTAAGATACTAAAATTTTGGGAAGCCAGGTGAAGAATATATGGATATTCTTTGGATATTTTTTCCTACTTTTTTGTAGGAAAAAATTATTTTGTAGGTCTAAAATTATTTCAAAGTGAGATTATATAAACACACATGAATTTCTGAAGAAACACAGCAATGTGAGGAAGACTAGCTTATACTTGTTTTACCAATAACTGCCACATATCTTTGAGCAGCTCTTTAGTATATAATAGTGAAAAAATTCTCAAGATTATGTAGGCTGGTAAGAGGCAATGACAGACCTACATATTCATGTAAGCCCTTCAGTGCTTCTACCTTGACATCTCTGCCCATAAAATCTCCAATTTTTAATACAAATAATTAAGAGGAAACAGAGAAAAATTACAGTAGGTTCACGACAAGTTATGTGAGGAGTTTGGAACCACAACTGTGTACTTCACCTAAAATGCCCCTTAGTCTTCCTATCAGAAATTTAGGCAGTCTGAACCATTTATCTGTCTTTGAACGACATATCTCATGCTCTTACACTAAAGCCTGACCCAACTGGGCTAAACAATTACAAATTACTCATTTCAAAGCTCTTGCTAGTCAGACATGATTTTTTAAAAAGAAAAGACTAAAATCATTCACATCCTATAAATAAACGTTAATATATAGAACTTTATAATATATAAAGTTATAAAAAGACTGAGTTCACAGTAATCATCTACCCTTAGCTCTAAGTTGTTAAGACACTAAATCTTTTGCCTTTCTTACACAATCTATCCTACTTCAAAGTGAACTGAAAGACAAGACTATAGCTACTTTGTCAGATCACAAGACTACTGAACTATACACCAAGTTACACATAACATGTAAACATGTCTCTTCAAAATGAAGTAATTTTTACTTTCAATGTTTTTCCTCACTCTTCTGGGACAACTGTATTTTCCCCTAGCAGAGAATCAAGTCCTTCATTACCAAAGAACCAATCATGTATTTCTAAAAGCAGATTGAGAACTCTGTGAAGGCAAAGACCCAGATTTTACTCATCTACATCCCCAAAGCCTATAGGCTTAACACCTGGGATCTCAAAAAGGTTAGTTTCCAATCCTTTCTCTGGCATATAAGAAAGGCTCAATAAACGTTTATTGTAGCTGTTTCATTCAGTATCAACACTAATGACTGTGCCAAACCTAAGAGCAATGTAAAATCCAGAAGAAGGACTAAATTTGACTAATAAGAAATGCTGCAACATTCTGATCTCCATCTGTTTGGCTGCTTCTATCAGCCTACCACTCCAACACACGTGTGATTGATCCTTTAGGGCCCACTGTACCGAAAACATTTAACTACCACTAGATGTGCAGCGCACACATAACAGATTTGAATTAACAGACTGTTCTTTACTGAAACAGTTCTAAATACTATTTTTACAGAACCTAAACACTTTAACATCTGCGGTTTAGATAATACCCTACTTTGGCAAGATATATGGATAATTAGGTGTATATTATTGGGTCAAGAATTTTGTCATTCAACATTAAGCAAATAACTTCTCATCTATCACTACAATTAGAATTTTAAAGTAACACTTCATCTTAACTCAGTACCTAAAAGGTAAAACAAAAAACAAAACATCTACCAAGCATCCAGCAGATTACGAAGATGATTGGCTTAATAAATAAACTACCTCAAGAACAATACCTACAAATGTTAAAGGAAAAAATTTCATTCAGTACAAGAGATGTACATACAAAAGCCTATGTGGAGATGAGTATACATTCATGTCCATGCCAGAATTATTTTAACTACTTAATAGATTAAAAAGATTCTATTAAAAAATAAAGAATTAACTTTAAATAAAATTATACAGTGAAATAAAGTACACTAAACTGTTTCACATTTTAATATTTAAAAAGAGAAAATGTGAATAAGATTACCCTGAAATTATGAAATATATAGGAGATTATGTCAAATTACAAAATACTAGAGCCAAAAATGCTAGATATCATCTGAGCCATCTTACTTGTTCTAGGAAACTCAGGTTTTCTAAGAAATTGCTTTTTAAAGGAAGACTATACAATGGACAATACACAATAATATAAGGAAAGAATAACCAACACTCACTATCACAAGCACATAAAGGCCAAGAAATTGATGGGGATAGGGGAAAAAGGAAAGAGGTGAATGCACAGATATGCATTTGGAGAGGTAAAATATCACATTTCAGAGGCTGGACTCTGCATCCCGACCTAACCAAGCTTGAATCCTAACAGTCATTTACTAACCTCATCATGCCTCAATTTCCTCATCTATAAAATGGATGTAACAGTACCCAATAGAGTGCTTGTGGGATTTAAAGAATTTATTAATTCATATAAGCACTGAGAACGGTGCCTGGCACATAGTAAGCAATCAAAAAATTTTAGCAAATGTCATTATCTGCTATAAAAGTACAGTTTTTATACCCATTCTCTTACATTGCCAGTAGGAGTACAAATTGGAACTATGCGGGGACACAGTTTGGCATTACCTTATAAACTTGAAAATTTACAACATAACTTAAATCCAACTATTTTACTTCTAAATATATATTAAAGAGAACCTTTAGCATATATGCATCAGAAGCATATTACAAACATGTTCACAGGGGTAATGTTCATGATAGGAAATAACTGAAAATAACTCAAATATCCTTAGACAACAGATTGTCTATATTGTGGTAATGTCACACAATGGAATCTTATACGTCAGGGCAAATGAACAAAAAACTAGAGCAAAAAGAATGGACACATCTTACTATTACTGAGTGTAAAAAAAAAATCAAGTTCAGGAGTTGATATTTACATAAGTATATTCCTTTTAGAGAGTTCAAATATATATGGTAAAGTTTTTTTAATAGGAAATAAATGGTAAATACACAACTCAGGATAGAGTAACCTCTAAGAAGAGATAAAAGGAATATAACAGAAGCACAATAGGTACATTTTAGTAATCATCACTGTCCTGATTCTTGGATTGTACTGTGAGTGGGTATTTGTCAATTAAATAAAAAAGTAAAATTACTAGACTACAGAGGTCCATATATAGACCAATGATGACAGTATGAACCAAGATAATGATTAGTCTAATTCTGTGCACCAAAGGTTTTTTAAAAAAGAATTGAGAGTTAATTGTAACCTGCTTTGGAATGAAGGGTCAAATGACATAATTCACGTTTGACACGCAGCAAAATGCTTAATACACATTAGCTACTATCTAAAATGGTATAATTTATTACAGAATAAAACACATTTTAAGATTTAAAATCTCTTCTCACTCTAAACCAACCTCTTTCCCACCTCCTAAAGCAGAAACCATCCCTAAAAAAGACAGAGACCTGCTCAGCAAACTAGTGGCACAGCAGGGCTCCTGATTCCCTACCAATCCAATTCTCCTTCCACTAGATCAGTATGTCACAAACTCAATTTTGTTTTGATAGTCATGACCTTCATTACTTTTTTGCTTTATATGTGTACCATATATATTATCCAAAAAATGTTGTTCCTAAAAGGAAAGGTTTTAATCACAACAGCCAATTAAAAAAAAAAAACTATCACAAGCCATAAACAGATGGTAACCATAAAATTTAATATAGTAAAAGCCAAACAGTATTGGCTTATCTACCAGAGACTGAGGTTGACATCACTCCTTCCTTATTAAAAAACAACAACAGGGCTTCCCTGGTGGCGCAGTGGTTGAGAGTCCGCCTGCCGATGCAGGGGACGCGGGTTCGTGCTCCGGTCTGGGAAGATCCCACATGCCGCGGAGCGGCTAGGCCCGTGAGCCATGGCCGCTGAACCTACGCGTCCGGAGCCTGTGCTCCGCAACGGGAGAGGCCACAACAGTAAGAGGCCTGCGTACCGCCAAAACAAACAAACAAACAAAAAAACAACAAACATACAAAAAATAAAATTTAATTTAATTAAGATGCAAAACGTATTGAGAAAAGAGTAACTTGTCAATTTAATGCCACATCTGTGAAACAACTGAAATTACCTTACATACCAGGGGCAAGTTCCATACTTTGGAAAATGCTGCACTTCCTCTAGCTATCCCCCTATTTAAAAGATTAGAATTTTTTTCAACAAACTGGCTAAGATTGAATAGAGACCATGTCATTGGTTTCAAAAATTTGCTGGGACTTAAGGGTTAGAAACACTCAGGATATGCACTATCTGATAAAGGAATCATTAGCATGTGGCAATTTAAATTAAAATTTTAGTTCCTCAGTCCTTCAAGCCACATTTCAAGTACTCATAAGCCAAACAGCCACACAGGAGCATCATACTGGACAGCACACCAGAACATTTCCTTCACCACAGAAACTTCTATTGGAAACACTGCTTTAGATTCTCAAAGAACTCCGATAAGGCCCAAATGGTAGCAAATGGAAATAAGGAAAATTTCAGCAGAGGAAAAAAAAAAGTATTTCAATAAAGTAATAGAAACATTTGGAAAGAACTGAGAGACAGTGAATTAAAACCTAGTGGTAAAAATATATTTTCTACAATTGCTTTATAATGATTTCAAAGGCTGGAGATGTACAAAAGCAGGCAGGAATCTCTCCCCAACTAAGATAGTAAGGTTATTACTTCAACCGAGGAAAAGACTTAAATACTTAGAAAATAAGGTAAGAGACTGCAGTCGTATCTGAAGGCATACTGGCAAATAGCACTTATTGTGTACCAAACACAGCTTTAATATATGAGCTTATGAAAACTCTTATAATTACCTTACCTTCATTAATAAAGAAATAAGGAAAGCATGCTCAAATAATGGACAGAATATCAACAGTAACTATCTTTCAAAAACAGTGGGTCTTGTATAACCAATTCTCATTTACCATCCCCTGATCACTTTAAAGCGTTTAGGATCTCCCCCATCCCACTTCAGGTTCTCAACATTCTTGTGAACTTGTTTTACTGAAAACAATATTTTAAAAGGGCACTTTCCAGTGCATTTAATACACAGTTTGATTTTAACTATGTAGATATTTCGCAAAGCTTCTCGATATATAGGTTACATAACCTATGTAGATATTTTGCATTACTTCTCAATATGTAGGTTATATAATCTTTAATTTAGCTGTATTTCTTAGATGTACAATCCCCTTCAGTTCCCCAAACAGGCCCAGACATTTCAATTCTAAGGTTTAGGTTCATTTTCCTCAGCTTTCCTCCTCTCCCT
The DNA here is from genome assembly GCF_059928025.1 of Delphinapterus leucas. Taxonomy (NCBI): domain Eukaryota; kingdom Metazoa; phylum Chordata; class Mammalia; order Artiodactyla; family Monodontidae; genus Delphinapterus; species Delphinapterus leucas. The sequence goes on from NC_143130.1 coordinate 99,765,692, forward strand.
AAGGTTTTGCTAGAACCTTTTCTTTTTCTGCCTTCTGCCTTACCTCTCTTTTTTTCCCCCCAATCCTCTAGAAAACACTACCTTTCCCTGTGAGTAAATCAAAACTCATACATACATAAATCCATTTTTATACAATTTTCAGGCAAAAAGTAATTTATGGATGAGAAAAGATTACTGTCTTCATTAGCACAGATGCTTAGACACTAGAAGATTTGCTCTAAGTCACATAAGTAAATGGCAAAACTGAGACTAGAACCTGAGTTTTTCTTTCTTTTCTACACAGCCTTGCAGATTTCTTAGTGTGCCAATTAGCATAATTTTATTCTTTCTGACCCAGGTAATTCACTATCTATATAAATCGTATGATCTACATGAAGTGTTTAGAGAAACAACAAATTTTAAATTTCAAATCCTTCCTATATATTTCTTGCCTTTATAAAACTTTTAGTAAGAGTGCAAAAAAGAAAATTTCTTCTATGAGTAATTTCCAGTTGTCTTCCAAGTTTTCTACAATGTGATTATATTGTTTTTGTACTTCAAAAAGTTTCTATTAATGTTTGCTGGATTCATACATTCCTACTTTTTGTTTGAAAATGGCAGCTGCTATAATTACAGTGCACAATCATGACTTACCCTTGAGCAACACCCTAATGTATCCAAAATGCTGCCTCTCACCAGAGTACACATTCTCCCAGGAATGTGTCATACAAGTTAGAGACATATAATGCCATAGGATATAAATACGTAAAGACTGCATGGTTAAGAGTTCTTTTTTTCCTAATATAAATGACTAAAAACATTTCATATTGAAAATACAACTCTCTTATTGATTAAAATGCAATATTCACATGATATCTTTGTGATAGTTTACTAGATTTCAAAATAATTATACAATCTTACAGGCTGCTTTGGGATACACTCCCTTAACATTCGGGGCACTTTGGTGCCCCGAAAGAAATCTGAGAAGCAATGACGTAAGGCATATTATCTATAATCTAGTTACAGCAATTCAAATCTGAATTCCCCTACAATGCCTCACAACTCAACCTTGAAATGCACTCCCCCTGAGAATCCTATACCTTTTCATATTATCTCCTTCATGAAATAATAAGCTGAACATACATGTAAATCTTTGGTACCAATAAGGAGATACACCCTTAGAGGACAATATCCCATATAACGCACTGTAGTTCAGAACTGGGTACTTTTAACTACAAGGGTCTTTACCAGCATTAACTTCTTACACAGAATAAAATATTCTGTAATATATAATCCTAGTCTACAGAATACAGAAGTCAGCCTATGTCATCACAGTAAGTCCAAGTTGTTTCACAAAAGGTTTTGTGTGTGTGTATGAATGCATGTATGTATGTATGTACACTGTCAAACAGTATAAAGTATTTGTTACTGTTACAGTCGAGAGTTTAAAAGCTACTGTTTCAGGGTACAGGCTTTGGAGTCTTCACCAGCTACGTAATCTTTGCTAAGCTATTCAACTTTCCTAAGCCCCAGCTTCCTCATCTTTGTAAATGGTGGTAATAATAGTAATAACAATTAAAAGAGTTGTTATGAAGACTAATTCTATCAAATGATTTTAAGACAATGCTGGTAATGACTCAAATATTATCTATCATTTAATTACATACTGGGAGCTATGTAAAAATACCCGCAAGGTACTAAAGAACAAAAATGGAATCTAAGAAATATGAGAATGTCATTTATAAATAATCCACAACAGAAAATATACAAATTTTTGGAAGCAGCATTTCATAACCAGAATTTTTAAAAAGCCACTTATATTCTTTGACATAATTATTTCACTCCTGTAAATTCATCCTAAGAAATTAATTGAACAGAAAAAAAACAATTATATGCAGAAAGGATGCCCATTACAATGTTACTTATAAGAACTGGACACCTGAAGTGTTCACTAAGAAGAAAACAGCTATGTAAACTTATGGTACAACCTGATGAACTATTATAGGCATTAAAATAATGATTACTAAAAAACTATGTACAAGCATAGAAATTCTTTAAGTATATCCAGTGAAAATAAATATTCATACATACACTATTAAAACAAGTAAAATATATTTGTATGGAACTAGAAGCAACTGAAAACTATGTTGGGTTTTTAATTGATTTTGTTCTTTCTTTGATGTAATTATTGCTCCTTGTCCTCCCCAAAACAAAGAAAAGTCAGCATCTTGGTTCATTCAGGTTGCAATAACAAAATACGACAGACTGGGTAGCTAATAAACAACAGAAATTTATTTTTAACAGTTCTGGAGGCTGACAAGTTCAGGATCAAGGTGCCAGCATGGCTGGGTATGGGCCTTCTTCCTGGTTCATAGCTAGGGACTTTTCACATGGTGCAAGGGGCTAGGGATCTCTGTGGAACCTCCATCCTCATGATTTAAGCACCTCCTAAAGGCCCCACCTCATTATACCATTGTCTTTGGAGGTTAGGATTTCAACATGAGTTTGGTGGGGAAACAAACATTCAGACAGTAAGAGTCAGTTAAAAGGATTCAGCTCAGTTTTCCTCCTCCTAAGTACCTAGCTAAATCTATCTGAAACGGTGTAAATGCAAAAATGGGAATAGAAGTTAGCCATAATCAAACGACTTTTATTTGATGTATGCTGGGGCCTAGTACACATTACACAGTTTCAGACTCAACAATAATAGGGTCTATATAAAATCAGATACATTCTTTTTCTTTTGGCTGACTTAGAAGCTAAGTTTGGCTCTCTCCAGAAGTATCAAGATGAAAAACTGCTAAGGAAAACTAAGATGATTAGAGAGGTCACCTTGTCTTATTCATTCATCTCCTGTCTCTCCCCTTCCTTTTTGAAAAAATCGTAATGCAGAGTTGAAGAATATCTTAATTTGATATGCTACTTATTAAAGTTATTTGCTATATTTTCTTAATCTTTACTAAGTTAATTAAGTTTGGATTTTTAGATCAAATAATTCTCAAGAGAAAAAGCATATACATTTTTCATCATCGTATTTTTAAGTTCCTGATTTACATTCATTCAAGATCTTGATTTGTAAACCAAGTTTCAGTAATTACGTATCTAAGCCTGTTATTTTTGAATTAACAAATGATACAGTTTCAGAATAATAATTCTAAACATCAGGCTAAATCAAAATATAAACAAATTTTTCCTTTAGCTGTTGATGACTATAAAATGAACTAAACATAAGCTTACAGACCTTTAGCTGTCCAAATTAAAGTCGGCACTAAACCACAAGCAATGAACTTCTAGCTAGCAGATCTAGCCTATCTCACCTATTAACAGGGATCCTAGTTGATTACAGTTGCGAAAAATTAAATGTCTAAATCTTTAATAACCTGAAAAAAAAATTCCTCTCCCCTTCTCCCATGAAAGTAGATTTTTTTCCCTCCATATAATTTGAAACCTCCTTCATTCGACTCTGAGAAAGATGGCTTTTCCCTGAAATTGATGGAGAGACATCAAATCTACTCATATGTACTTCCAAAATGTGCTCAGGTATTAAAATTGCTTTAAAAATGTTCACAATATAGAATTAAATTATTTTTTTGCTTGTTGGAATGTTTAAATTTTAAGTTTTTCTGAAAAGCAGCTTTTTAACATTTAAACTGAAATACAATTTTCCCAGATCAATAATCCTTTTTTAAAAGTAACCCTACCTTCAGGCTAAATGAAAATGAGCACTGATTATTTCATGAACATAGTACCTTTCTTCTCAAGAACTAAAAGTTATTTTTAATATTCTCTTATCTCTAATCAAAAAATGTTATTGGGAGGGGAGGTTACGTGTTATCTTAACATGGCTCTGAAGTAGGGCCATGTTATCCTGGTTTTAGAGATGGAGAATCAAGCACAAAGACAGGTTACATGATTTGCCAAAGTCTTAATGGGACAGTCAGTAGTAACCACAGGATCATGTTAATTATGAACACCATGTTAATTGTAGAAATTTAATTAGTGAATTTTGTTTTGAAAAGGCCTTTCTAACCACATTAGGATTGGAGTACACAAAAAATACAAAACATTCTGTCAAAGACATATAATTTGTTTGGATAAAGCCCTACAAAATCAGTCAACATCTTGATCAGCCTCTCAGAAAACAAAGTTCTTAATAAAATCCAAATCTGGATAATTTATTCATATGTCTGTCTTCCTCTCTATTTCCTAATTCCCAACACCCCTCATTCTTGGTAGGACCATTATTACATGAGATCCTATTCATTTCCAATATTCTCAACTCCTCCAGGCTAAGCCCTTCCCTTTTCTTATCCTCCTCCCCTTGACATACTCCTTTTCACCAAAACCCTTACTCCTGTCTCTTTAAATTGCAGGGGCAGATGTCAGTATTCATACTCCCACTCTAAGCAGCTCATCCTACACACTTATAAAATACACTGGCGCTGGCTCAGGATTCCTCTCCACCTCAACTTCTGATACCAACCCAGCAACTTGAACAGCCACAGTGGTGACCTTTTTAAATATCCTAACAGATCCTGGTTCCTCTACTTTTAACAACCTGTTTCTACTTTAATCTTCCCTCATATGTTATCACTCTGGAGCCTGTGTTCTTTGATCAAAATCTATCTTTCGATTTTCCCCACTTCCACTCTACATGCTCTTTAACTTTACCAAAACTTGCAGTCCCTCAAAACAGCTGTCACTTCTACTTGTCTACCTATCACTTCAAACTTAGTTTTTTTCTTCAAAATCCAGTCTGGCCATTAAATATATGAGATATAGTGTAGTATAAATACAGTGCAATTTGAATCTCAGTTCTAACACTTACTCCCTTGCGTGGCTGTGGGCAAGTTACTAAACCTCTCTTAAGTCTCAGTTATCTCATCTGTAAACTATGGATAACACTTGGCTCACATGGTCATTAGAAGGATTAAATCTACGACAGTATCTGACACAAGCAGTACAACAGTTGCAAGACTCCGCTTTCCTGGGCCTTGCTCTCCCAATTACCCACCTTTCCTTAAATCTCTTTTTCTCTTCCTCTCCACTACTGACATCATCTCATCCAACAAATAATCTCAACTATTAACACTTCCCCCTAAATTTATGTAATCTTACTTTTTGCTGTCTCCACTTCATCACTTCCCATTTTGTCTTCAACACTTTCTCTCCTACCTCTCAAGATTTTTCTTTTGTTGTCTCTTCTCACTCTCCCTTGAAAACACTCCTGATTCTCCCTATTCATTTTTCTATTACTATTTAATACTCTCCTTGGTCAATTTTCCACTTCAACTACAGGCATACTTGGGAGATACTGCAGGTTTGGTTTAGACCACTGAAATAACTTTTATGCTTGTTTGGGGTTTTTTCCCATCTTCTTGGAATGCCCTTCCTCTTTCCATTGCCCTCTTCTCTGGCTGACTCCTAAATGCCATCTCTTTTCTGAAGGCTTCCTTCACACAACTCCCACTATGCCATCCACCAAAGGTAGAATTACTTTCTTCTTAAGCCTTGAAGAACTTCATAAGCAGAGCACTCACCACATTTCAGAGGGATCTAGTTCCCTTGCTGGATAGTGAAAGCAGTTATCAGGTTTTACTTACCTTTGTATCTCCGGGGCTAAAGAAAAGTCAAGTGCCCAGTAGGCAGTCAAATGTCACTGAACTGAAATTCTTGAAGAAAATCCAGAAAAACTAAGAAATCCATATATATAATTCAGCAACTAAAATTCTGAAATGTTTTTACATATTACTAAGGGGCAAACCCAGAATTGATCCCTAATCCCAATCTCAGAATATCAATGTAATTCACAACAGAACAGTAAAAAATGTTTGGTGATTTTATGCCAAAGTTAATCATTAACATTCTGATGTGGTAAAAGTTACAATAACTTTGAAAAAGCGGCATCAAAGTCACATTTCACTAAATTCCATCTAAATTTCGGTAATGCAACTACTGGATACCAACACATTAACAAATACGGTGTATTTGTGAAAGTAATCTCTAACCAAGGGAACAGACAAACAAAATGTGTCTAATCATAAGAAACAGTACCATTATATACTACCAGGAGAACAATTACATTCTGCATTCCAAGTCATAATGGCCTTTATCTAAACTATACTCTCTGTTTTACAGATAACATTTAGAAATAAAATGATAAAACTGGTATTAGATTAAAATTTAATTTCCAATTACTCTTAAATTTACCAAAGCTTATTCTTCATACTCTAAATATAGAAAATGCCTTCCAAGGTAATTTTAAAATTTCAGATACAAAGTAATTTATGTAGTCAATCCTGTATTTATGAGCTACATGAATGATTAAATGTGGATTTCAGAAATACAAAGAATATCACTTAGGATTCTTGAACTAAAAGCAACACTAAAAGTTGATAAAATCCAACACTCTCATTTTAAATCAGAAAAATTAAAAGTCTAAATCTTCTAGGAAGCAGAAAAATAATATAAATCCATATTTATGAACAATTATAAATCTATAAATTATGGACATTCACTTCCATTTTATAAGCAGAGACTGAATGACAATCTGGCATTTAAGATTGTATCATTTCTCTTCCTTAATCTTCAAATGTGACAAACTACATTGATTTTCTCATGTTGACATTTTTGCAATCTCACGATAAACTCGGTTTTACTGTGAGGCTTTGTTGTTTTTAGTTCACTGAATTGGGTTTAATTTGCTACTTTTTGAAAATTCTCAGACAGTATCTCTCCATATTTCCTCTCCATTACCTCTTCTTTTGCAACCCTTAGCTGTAACTTGGACTTGTTCATCTTATCGTCCATGTTTCTTAATCTTCCTATTTTATAATCTCTATCTTTGGGTTCAGTCTTTAGGGCCTCAGTCATAGCGGGAGACTTTAGCTTTTTGTGCCATGGACCTCTTCGGCAGTCTGGTGAAGCCAATGGCCCCCTTTCTCAGAATATTAAAGGCTTAAAACAAACTACATAAAATTACAAAAGAAATCAATTATATTGAAATAATTATCAAAATATTTTTAATTTTGGTGCTTGCTTTGGCAGCACATATACTAAAATATTAATTTTGATATAGTTTTTGTACTAACATATTAAAATACAAGCTCTAGCAATGGCTTAATAACTATAATAATTTCAAACTAGTGATGACCGTAAGTGCTATTTCAAGATATCTGTAACAACTGAACAGCAATTGTACTGTAAGAAAGAAAAAAAATCTGATTTCTATTGGTGTTATGGGTTGAATTGAATCTCTCCAAAAAAGATGTTGGGTCCTAACCCCCAGTACCACAGAATGTGACCTTATTTGGAAAGAGGGTCACTGCAGATGCAATTAGTTAAGAGAAGGTCATACTGGAGTTGAGTGTGCTCCTAATCCAGTAGTGTCCTTATGAGAAGATGGGCATGACACACACGTGGTACTTTGTTACAGCAGCCCTAGGAAACTAATACAGTTGCTGTCACAAGTACCTCTGATGCTGCTATGCTTTGCTGGTATTTTCTTCAATTATGAAAGTAAACAAGTTTCAGTTAGAGATTAGTAAAAACACTTTGAATTCTAAGACTCTTATGTCTAAATCAATTTAACACCTCAGTCTGAGATCCATTACTAATAAACTATGTTTTAGCAAAAATAATGAACCATGTTTAAACAAATATACACCAATAAGTTTGTCTGTTTTCCATTTCAAACCATTCTGAGTGCCACAAAAACAACATCTTGGGGATTTGTAGTAACTTTGGTACTGGACTCTAAAATGAGATGCAGCTATGACATACAACTTGAGATAAACAGCAAATTCAACTTAAATGTTAAAGAATGAAAAAATTCATTGTCTGAGTTAATTTGTTGCACTGAATAAATGTGAAATTATCCTTTAGTATTAGATTAACATAATTTGTATGAATAACCAAATGAGAAGATTTACTTTTGACACTTCTAGGCCAGTAAGTAAAGCATGAGGGCTGGAATATATTCCTCTCAGAACTACTCAAATTGATGTTTAAGCTCAATAGCCTTTTGTTTACTTATTCATCCAGAGACCGTATTTATTTAAAAGAAAAAAAAAAAAAGCACAACAAAGTTCTCCATCTGTGATGTATATATATTATCAAAGACACATGGCTATTAAATTAAGCTCAAAATGAGAAAGTCTTAAAAGATTATGAATGCACCAACTGTTTCCAAATTTATCTTGTTTCTTCAAAATTCATGCTTCTACTTCATAATACTACAAGATCTCTACTGGAAGTCTTTCATTTGCTTAAATATGTCAAAATCAACAATCTAATAAAATTGACCAATTAACAAATATGTATGTTACAAGTCTAGTGACTTGCAATGTGTCTATCACTGTATTACTTTAGGGTAATTTAGCACAAGAAGGGCCCATAATGATGCTTAGTTCAAATTCCTTGATTTACAAGTGAGCAAACTGAGGGCCACAAAGGCCGTCACTTGCCCAGAATCACAGAATAAATTAGTGACAGTGAGGACAGAAATGCATCTCCCAATTCCAAGTCCAATGTTCTTTATATTATACCATACTGCATAAAAGTTGGTAAGAGTTAAATTATCTGCAGATGCCTTTTGTATGATCATTTTAATTCTGCTTATATTTAAAAACAGTCCAATTGCCCCAAAACAACCTAACAAGTTTTTTGAAAACTCAATTTTATTTTATTATCCATCACATCTTAAAAGTAGGAACATGATCTCACTTCCACCTTCAAAATTGGCAAAATTTTTTTCAAAGAGAACTGGACAGACATTTCAAGGCATAAGCACTCTCACACACTGCTTCTTTTCTAGAGGGCAATTTAGCAGAAAAATAAAACAACTTAAAATTTGCATCTTTTACTCCACTCCTAGACTATTTCAAGGAAAAAGTAATAAATTTGGATGAAGACAGAACTCAGGATCAAATGCAGCACTGTTCAGAAATAAGAGACATAGTAGACTGATTAAAACTAATATATGTTATACAGTGAATATAATGTAGGCATTAAAAATTATGTTTTAGGAAATATTTAATGACACAGGAAAATGTTCACAATATATTAATGTATGATAGTACCTACTATGCAATTCTACTCTGTTGAAGCTACATGTATATACACAAATTACATAATACATGTGTAAAGCATTTATCACATATTTTTATTCTTGGCACATAGTAAAAATCCAATAAATGAATATGATTCATCATCAACATCACAGAAAAGGTAAAGTTTGATTATATGTCAAATGTTAAGACTTATTAAATAAATAAGTATTTGTTTAATAAATAATTACTTACTTTAAAGACCATTTTGTACATTATTTGAAATGAACTATTACTCTTGCATGGAGGAATTTTTTTTTTTTTTAATGGCACTTTTAATGCAGTTCCAGTTCCTACTGAAGGTCAGAGAAGAAAAGCAGACTTTCACCAACCCTTCCCCAAGTTTGGCACTGCATAAGACAAAGTGTTACAGACTTATAATATGATCCTTCAGTAATTCTTGATTAATTATATACCCACAGTCAACCTCTGAGAACTATTTCTCTCTCTACACAGAGCTCTAATTTCAAATAAGCATGTACTAGAGGATTTCAAAATGAGGCCTCTAAAGGCCTTACTGGATTTTACCACAATGGCTATCTAGAAAAGGTTAACAGTTTGCCAAGATATTGGTGATTTTCACTCTTTAAAGGTCGAAATCAGGTGGAAAAACATTCGAGTGTTAAGAACAGTCTCTACTTTAAGTAAATACCTTTTGATTGTGGATTTAAAAAAAGGGAGAAAAGCAAAAGGAAAAAATAAACATAAGGCCCAAATAAAATCCATATTACAGGGCAGTTTTAAACTATGCTAAGGCTTTAAGGGCATCTACAATAATATCTCTCTTGTTTCTTCATAATATGTATGATTGTATATAATAAATTGCCATTTCAAAACATTACTATATATATGAAAGATGAAATATGTAAGTTATCGGGATAAAGTCTACATTCCGAAGAAGTTCACTCTTTGTGATTTAGCTATTACACAAACAATGCGGGCTATAATAAAACTGATTATCAGATGAACACATCACTTTCTAAAATAAAAAAAATTTTTAAGTAACACCTCCAAGAGTTTGTCCCCATGAAGAGTTAACATCTCATGGCAAAAAATTATACGCTAAAACATATTATTCTTGACCTACCAAAATAAACATAACAAAGCCCCTAGTAGGGAAAAATTTACTAATAAACCAGGATAAATTTGTGAAAACAGAATTCTAAAAGTCTGGGTGAGTGAGATAATTTCCAAATTGTCCCATACTAAATACATTAAAAAAAAATTTTTTTTTAAAGGCAATCCTACCAGTAAATATTGCCCTTAGGTGTTTCAAATATCAAAATCTTTGGACTTAAACCACCGGGAATATTTATTCATTTTTAGTGTAAAAGTGGTATCATCCACTGATAATCACTACACCGAAAAACCTGTACTCTCAATTTGTCCATGACAAGTATTTGAAAAAGAGCTCACTTAAAAACTGTATTTCACAGGTGTGTCAATTCACATTCCCATATTAGCGTTTCTAATTAGCTGCACCCAAAAAGGAGGTATTCAATATTTTACTTTAAATATAGTAATTAGTCTTCTCCATCTCAAAAATAGAACTTGACATTTTAATCCAGGCTACTTTCTTAAAAGAAGACGGCAGCAAAAATTATCGTCATTCTGTTAGGATTTTTAGCAGTTTTTCTCCTAACTAAGCGCTGAGATACTTCTTGATCTCTCTCAAAGTAGGTCTAATCTGCGGAAGGCAGTGAGACAGTGTACTGCACTGTGAATGGACAGCCAGGTATTTTATGAATGGAGGCGATCACGTGATCCCAGCACCTCCCCGAACTGATATTTCCCACATAACTGTGTCAACATTCTGAGAACAGGGGTAGTTGTTTGTGTGGGCGTCTATTTTTGAATTTAACCTATAACTTCGAATTCTCCTTACTTTCTGAACTCAAAAATCTACATGAAGACAGACAGTTGAGCTTCGAATTTTTTTCTTGGGAAATCCTTTCAAGATGTCCAAGGTGATGGATGTTTAATTATTTTTTTATGAATGAAGAGTGTGCTATGCAAATGAGGGCGATTCACAAAAAGAGAGAGAACATGGCGGCCACTTCTGCTTCTAGACTGCACTGACACTGCAGCAATCCACCTTCTCCCACCCCCGCTCATCAGAAGAGTGTGTTGAGGGGTGGGGGGACGCTGCTTGGCATTTCTCAAGCTATTTTATGTTAAACAAGCTTAGGCCTTGGACTTTAAAGTTTTCTCAGAAAGGTCTGATCCGAGGAATGCACTTTACTTAAAGGAATGCGTCCTAGGACTAGTCCTAACTCACTTAACCATTTCCAACCCTCCGAAGATAAAACTTGAATTTAATTACAAGAAAACGGACACAAATATTCGCATGGAATTAAACCCCGTCTCAATAGGAAACTGTTGCCGCATCATTATTCCTCCAGTCAGCTGTTATGTTAAAGCAAAATATTTAAAAGGCAAAGTATTTCGTTTGGAAAACATAAGGACAGCCCAAATAAACAAAAACTTAAGCCGGGACGCTCTACAAGTTAATGAATGAAGTCATCAACATGTTCAGCAATGTAAACAGTGTTAAATCAACGTAAACGGTGTGTTTCAATATAGCTGAAAGATAAAAATTAGCCTATAAAATTCTTTTATGCTCCTAATAAAAACAAATCCAGTATTCGCAAAGGCAAAATAGAATAGTTCAACATCTCCCACACTCCAGGTGTCCTTAATGCTATCAAATTATAAAAATGTTTCCCTCGCCCCATTTTTTACAAGAATCTTACAGGTCATAAGTTTAAAAAGGGCGGGGGGGAGGGGGGAAGGCTTAATCGGTATTTAAGAGTCACTGACTCATCGAATTAAGATTCAAGAACAGTTTGCTGCAAGAGGTGCTCCCACACATTAGTTTCCAAGTGAAATAGCTATAAAGGAGTATGGACGGATATTCAAGGTATGTTGACTGGTGTGCTAAAGTGAAAAAGGACAGGTCAGAGGTCTTCCAGGCACTGGGGTAATTTCTACCCCGACTCCATCCATCTACATTATTCCATCTCATGGACATACAATTGCCATTCCAGCCCAACTCCAGCCCAACATTCAATACCTTCTCCCAGAAGAAAGCAACTAAATACTGGGGGTGGGGGTGGGGGTCGGGGGTTGCTGCCATTAAATAAAATGGCTAAGGAAATCAAATGTTTTCTCCAGAACAGAATGCACTCAACTCTCCAGGATTGCAAGCACCCAAGTCTCCGAGGGGGTCTGGGGAGGTGCCGAGGAAGAATGGGGGGTGGGGGGGAAGTAATCTAGATCTGTGAGGTGCTTACTCGTTGTCAGAAGTCGCCGTCTCCTCGCTCATCTTTCCCTCACCGTGATCCGATCTGGAGATGGAGGAGGAACAGCAGGCGGAGGAGCAGCAGCAGCACCGAGGGGCAGGAGGCAGCGGCGGCCGGGGGGGCGCGGGGGCAGCGGCTCAGGGGCCTCACCATGGTGGATGCCTCACCCGGAACGGTGCCCCCCCAGCCGGGAACCCCGGCCACCCCCGCAGGGGGGTGGCGGCGACAACCTCCGCCGTGGCGACCCCAGCCTCTTCCCCCGCCTCAGCGCCCAACCAAGAGATCCGATGAGGCCGGGGAGGATTGGGAAGCGAAGGAAAAAAGGAAGGGGGTTGTGAAGGCAGACTGGAGAGCGGCTCCTCCGGCCACTGGGGTGGAGCGCGGCGGGGTCCGGCCAGGAAGAAGCGAGCAGGCGGGCGGGCGGAGAACCCGGGAGCAGAGGCGGCGCTTCCCTCAGGGATGCGGCGAGGAGGAAGCAGGGCTCCGCTCGGTGGGGGCCGGCGGGGGGGTGCCGAGCCCAGGCTCCGGGCGGCGGCGGCGCGGTCCTGCCGGAGCCCACCCCACCATCTCCCGCCTCGCCGCCGGCTGCCCGCTCAGCCCCCGGCGGCGACCGGGCCGGTCCTTCGGGACTAGCCGAAGCGGGCGAGGGGCCTCACGGCGGCGGATTCCTCCAGACACGCTCCGGCCCGAACGACTCCAGAGCGGGGAGGAGGGGGCGGCGGGGCGCGTGTGAGGCAGGGGCGAGCGAACCAATCGTCCGCACCCGGGCCGGAGAAGAGCGGCGCGCCCGAGGGGCAGGGTCCCGAGAAGAGGCGGGAGAGCAAGGAGAGCGACCGCGAGCCCCCCACCAGCCAGTGCCCACCAGCAGCTCGGCGGGCCAGCTCCTCACGCTCGCCAGAGGGGAGCCGCTAGGGGGGCGGCGGAAGCGCTCACGCCGCCCGCTCCTTCCGCCGCCGCCGCCGCCGCTGCCCCAACCGGGGGGCGCCCGCGGGAGAAGGAGGCGAAGTAGTCCCTGGTGATTTCTCCGGGACGCCGGCTTCCCGAAGGGCCAGAGCGGGTACGAACTGGGCTTGCCGAGCGGGGTGCCCGGACTGAGAGGGCGTGTGGGTAGGAGGACTAAAAGCTTCGGCCTCCGGGCGAATCACTGCAACTCGAAGTCGTGTGCAGCATAGCAAGTTTCAGGAAAGTAGTTCCCTCCTCCCTTCATTTCCCAAATCGTTGTCGAGCCTCCGAGCGGGGAGAGGAGGAGGGAGGCGGAGGGATACGCAGGCACCGCGCTCATGTGCGTGCGCGCGCTCCAAACTCTTGGCACGCCGCGAAAGGGGGCGGGGGTGGGAGCTGCACGGGGAGCAGCTCGGAAGGTTGCATTGTTGCGGCGCGATGCTCCCCGTTACTCGCTTTGGAGTATCCGGGTTGTTTGAACGGAGAGGCTAGAATGACAGTGTGCTCCAGGAGGAAACTGGAGGCTGCTCTGTTCTGTGGGTGCGTGTGTGTGTGTGTGTGTGTGTTTTCCTTGCAAAGAATGGAATTGGCATGAGTTCATCTTTAGTTGGTGGGGGTTGGAGAGAGGGACTGTACAAAGAGAGCTCCGCCTGCTGTCCCTCTGGTTGCACTGCTGCAGTCTCCTAGCTGCGTGCACACGGGGGGGGGAGAGAGAGTGTGTGTGTGTGTGTGTGTGTGCGCGTGTGTGTGTTGGAGAGCGAGAAAGAGTTTTAATACCTTGGATTCTTACCGCGCAAGGGGTATGCTGTGCGGGGCATTCATCTCTGAAAGCTAGACTGGTTGTTAATGGAGAACGACTTCCATTGAGCCCTGGGTAGGCGTGTTACATGAATCTGGCGCAGCCAGAAGCACAGGAAATAACTCCCGCTGTGAGTGAGGTTGCATAACTATAGCGCAGAAGATGCCTCTGTGGCACGCACGAACTGCTCTAAACGGAGGCGGGACGATTATTCAATAGGCAGCTGCAGCGTTTGCATTGTTAGAGGACAATGTATGCATTCAGTTCAAAAGGTTTTTGTACAGAAACCTGCTGGGGTTGCGGGCCGGAGTCTAGGGTCTGCGGGACCAAAAGACTCAGCTCCTGTCTCTGCAAATGCTATTATCTCTTCTTTACCTAGAAAGCCAGCCTATACATCATCAGGCCTGGCGGACTGAGTCACAGGTTTCTGACGCATCTCCCGAGATATCAGTCTAGCTCTGTGTGCAGTGCTTTCTCTTCATTCTCAGGTTTGTGAGACCTGAGAATGAGGGTTCCTGCTCCTGCCACCTTGAGGGGTAGAACAATTCCTGAGGAAGAAGAAAGTGGGAGAACTCCCGAACGAGCCAGCACTCCTCTTTTGCCATCCCCAGAAAGTTTCAGGATTGCTGTTCTCGGGAGCTCTACACTAGCTTGTTAACAGTGTTTTGGACATAGTAGGTGTTTAATAAATGTTTGAGGAATAAATGAAGGAGTTTAGTCAGTCTGCCCAAAAATCCGTGCTGTTGATTTGCGAGGTTTCTTTATGTAACTCTTGCTTCCTGCCTCGCAGCAGAATTATCCTTTTTGAGAGCAAGGAAGGGGCAGTGTTGGTGAAAGGAAGAGGTAAGGGGATCCTCCATAGTCAGAGGTTACCTCTGAACCTGCGTTTTTGGTCTTGTTTCTGCAAATAACTTGTAACTGGGAGTGTTGGTACTACCCTGCTCTCCTTCCAGTACTCACCACTTTGCCTGCTCAGATTTGAATCAAGTTCCATCAGTTGTAATTTGTGTTCTAGACAATTTGTGTTCCAGGCAAGTTACTTAAACTCTGTGCCTGTGTAAATGGGGATAATAGTACCTAACTCCTAGAAATGCTGTACTGATTAATGAGGTGATAATATACAGAAAGCACTTAGAACAGACTAGGAGCTCAATGTGTCGCTCTTACCATGATTTGGTAAAGTGGAGATAATAATAAACGCCATGACAAGGTGGTGGCAGTTGCTCTGAAGGTTCAATGTAAAGCATTCAGTAGCCTTGTTCATCCATTCAACAAATAACCATCAGTTTTCTTCCATGTACCACTTTTGCTAGACACATGGCCTGGTCCCTAGTAAGCCATCAATAAATCATAGCTCTCAGAGTTATTATAGGTAAGTAAGTACAAGGAAAGTTGGATCACTTGCAAAGGCCTTCTTTTCTTTTGAAGAAAATTCTTATCTGTTTGAGGTTCAAGTGCATCAGGAAAAGTATAAATTACAAATTTTGAGAGAAGATATGAAAACCATCTTGGCTGTGGTGTGCAAGGCACTGTGCTGGCTACTTGTACACATATTGCTTACCTAAAGGGACAAGGTATGATCAACAGCTCGAATTGATGCTTTCCAAATTGCTCCCAGTCCCATGACCAAGACACAGTCATCATCCATTCACTGCCTTTGGTGTTCCCCAGGCCATTCTCAGGACAATTTTGTGCCCTTCTTTAAAGGGTGACTTTGTAGCTCTCTCCTCTCACCCAGTTGTTGAAGATCTTACCAACTTTAAAAGAAAAATTGTCTTTGAATGGCCAGAGCTCTTAGTCTTCTACCCTGAAACCATCAGAAATGGTCCTACAATGAAGCTCAGAGCCCAGGGGTCTTCTAGTCTGACTTTCTATCAGCAGCTGCCCTGGTCTATCCCAGTGTCTGGACCTTAAGAGGTACAAGAGACATAACAACAAGGCAATGTGTGTTATGCCTTATTTGGATCCTGAGTTAAACAAGTATTTTAAAATTTGAGGAGGAATCAGACTCCCTGACTTCAGACTATACTACAAAGCTATAGTAATCAAGACAATATGGTACTGGCACAAAAACAGAAATATACATCAATGGAACAGAATAGAAAGCTCAGAGATAAACCCACGCACCTATGGTCAACTAATCTATGACAAAGGAGGCAAGGATATACAATGGAGAAAAGACAGTCTCTTCAGTAAGTGGTGCTGGGGAAACAGGACAGCTACATGTAAAAGAATGAAATTAGAATACTCCCTAACACCATACACAAAAATAAACTCAAAGTGGATTAAAGACCTAAATGTAAGACCAGACACTATAAAACTCTTAGAGGAAAACATAGGAAGAACACTCTTTGACATAAATCACCGCAAGATCTTTTTTGACCCACCTCCTAGGGTAATGGAAATAAAAACAAAAATAAATAAATGGGACCTAATGAAACTTAAAAGCTTTTGCACAGCAAAGGAAACTATAAACAAGAAGAAAAGGCAACCCTCAGAATGGGAGAAAATATTTGCACACAAATCAATGGACAAAGGATTAATCTCCAAAATATATAAACAGTTCATGCAGCTCAATATCAAAAAAAGAAACAACCCCATCAAAAAATGGGCAGAAGACCTAAATAGACATTTCTCCAAAGAAGACATACATATGGCCAAAAGGGACATGAAAAGGTGCTCAACATCACTAGTTATTAGAGAAATGCAAAGCAAAACTACAATGAGGTATCATGTCACACCGGTTAGAATGGGCATCATCAGAAAATCTACAAATAAATGCTGGAGAGGGTGTGGAGAAAAGGGAACCCTCTTGCATTGTTGGTGGGAATGTAAATTGGTACAGCCACTATGAAAAACAGTATGGAGGTTCCTTAAAAAACTAAAAATAGAATTACCATATGACCCAGCAATCCCACTACTGGGCATATACCCAGAGAAAACCATAATTCAAAAAGACACATGCACCCCAATGTTCATTGCAGCACTATTTACAATAGCCAGGTCATGGAAGCAACCTAAATGCCCATTGACAGATGAATGGATAAAGAAGATGTGGTACATATATACAATGGAATATTTCTCAGCCATAAAAAGGAACAAAATTGGGTCATTTGTAGAGACATGGATGGACCTAGAGACTGTTATATAGAGTGAAGTGAAAAGAAAAGAGAAAAATAAAAAGAAAGAAAAACAAATATCATATATTAACACATATATGTGGAATTTAGAAAATTGGTACAGATGAACCGGTTTGCAAGGCAGAAATAGAGACACAGATGTAGAGAAAAAACATATGGACACCACGGGGGGAAGCAGGGTGGGAGGAGGTGGGATGAATTGGGAGATTGGGATCGACATATATACACTAATATGTATAAAATAGATAACTAATAAGAACCTGCTGTATAGCACAGGAAACTCTACTTCACTTTGCTGTACAGTAGAAACTAACACAACATTGTAAAACAACTATACCCCAATTAAAAAAAAAAGAAAAAAATCTATCTTAAAAAAAAATAAAATTTGAGATAATTGGAGAAACGTACACTAAGTGGAAATTGATGATTATAAAAAATTGGTGTTGTGCTGTTGTGAAAGTCCTTATCTTTCAGAAATACATACTGAAATATTTACAAGTGAATAACATAATATCTAAGATTTGCTTCAAAATAATCCAGTGGGGTTAGGAGTAGAGAGAAGTAGGTAGGGATTTAGATGAAACAAGATTGGTTATTCTGTACTATTTTATATATTTAAGTTTCCATAATAAAAAGGTTTTTTAAGTACACTGCAAGTACTGCTTTAATGCAGATTCCTAGGCGCCACTCCAGAGATTGTGATCAGCAGATCAGCAATGGGACCAAGAAATCTGCTTTTTCAGAAGCATGCTAGGTACTAGATCCTTCTTAGCCCTTCACAGGCTTCTCCCTCTTTCCTTGCAACTATTTGTGTCATCCCATCTCTGAACACATCCCTGAGAGCTCATTCCAGCAGAACACAAAAAAGTGCGGTCCAAAGTATATCTCAGACTAAGGTAGGTACTGGCCAAGGCCAAAGGGCTGGTTTAGCTAGGGAAGGTAGATCCAGTAAGACTTGATAAGCCACGTGAGAAGATATAGATCACAATTTCACCCAAGTTCCAACTTCATTCAGCTGGTATAGCTACCAGTGAGCACTAGTCAGGAAGGATTCTATGGCCATGTCAGGGGTCAGCAGGGCACGGGACACTTGTATTTGCTCGGTTGTGTTTTCTCAGGTGGGTCTTAGGAAAGAGGCTGGTCACAATTGCTGGTGCTCACAGGTGGCTCTCAGTACTATTGTCCTCAGCTTTAGGAATTAGCCACAGCCACTTAACCTGTTATAGATGATTAATTATCAAAAGCATGCAAGAACCAACAGCACAATTGCCAACTAGTTGCCAGTATAGGATGCCATGAAAATTAAGGTACAAATGTGTTCTGGGTTCTATGTGTGTGTCAGACCAGGGTTCATAAGCATAGCAAAGGTAGCCTGTTTTCATGGAGTCACTGACAGACAGCATGTAGCACTCCAAGGCTTTCTCCCTCTTTCCAGACCACTTGGTCCATACTGATTATCTTTCTTATGTACTCAGAATTTGTCTTCAACAAATTCCTTTTCTTTTTTTGCCTTCACTGATAATCCTCTCTCTCTCTCTCTCTTTTCCTAATCAACTTTTTTGAGTTCATGTTTCTTTTAAGTGGCTTGAAGGCAGAGGCTGCATTTCATATTTTTTGCTGTTCTCTTTAGCAGTGGTTTCAAGTAATGGAGGCTTTTCAAATATTATGCAAAGGCCTTATGTATGTATGAAAATGATGCTGTGTTGACTGACACTGTGATGGAAATCAGGAGTCCCTTCTGGCTTCCTATTGTGACTTCAACACTGCTGCAGTTCAGCATTTCACACACTCTGTCCCTTGCACTAATAAGCTCTCAGCAAATATTTGTATTCTTGGAAAGCCAAAAGGAGACAGCCATGCCAACATTTGAGGTTCTAACAGTACATAAAATATATGTACACATTTCCATTTCTAAACTTATTCTTAACATTACCCCTTAGCAGATGTTATTAAAATTTTGTATTTTGTGTTTTAAAACTGTAGTTAATATGTACCTAGATCAAAGGGGACTCTTTCTTCATGCTGTACTTTGTTTAATGAATGTTTTGGGGTATTTTGGGGTTTTTTGTGTTTTTTTTTTTTAGTGTAACCAGTCTCTTGGCTAATGAGCTCTGCCTCTCAGTGGAATTACTAAATGGTAACCATGTTTCTAAATAGTTTCCTTGCCTCTGGCATGAGTCTGTTTCTCCATTACTAGGGTTTCTATGTTCTTCCAAACTAATACAAAGTATAAACGATAAGTATGCTATTTTATTTTTCTCCCAAAGGACCGCAATTGTTGCCCTGGTAGTATCCGGCGAGTGTGAAATCAGTTTACGTTTAATGCTATAACTGCCTTTTACAGGAAGTTTCCACAAGATTACAACCAGTACAAGGGAAATGAGCCGTCTGCGATTTCCTTTCTTTTCAGTATAATCTTAGCAGGGAGGATGCTTACCAGGCCCCACACTACTAAATAAAGCACTCCTCCCTTACCATCATTCTCCCAAATGGCTTTGGAATGCCCGTTCCTTGAAGGTTACACCCCGTTACAACAAAAATGAAGGATTGAATATGCGTTACATAACATTTCCAAGGTCATGTGCATGCAACACAAGTTCAGTACAACAAAAGAGTCTGAGCAGTTCCTTGGATTCTGTTTTAAATATGGCATTTCACTTCCCTTTTAGTGAGTAATAAATAATTAGCCATTGCATAGGGCTTTAAAACTTACAGTGTCCTTCAAGAACTTACCTTCCTAACACTCTTGCCCACTAGGTATTATCAACTCCAATTTACAGAGAGAATTAGAACTGAAGATCAGAGAGGTTAGGTGACTTGCCAGAGGTCACACGTTAGTGAGGATGTAGCTAGAGGTGAAACTCAAATTTTCTCCTTCATGGGACTTCTCTGGATGTTCAGTGGTTAAGACTCTGCACTTCCAATGCAGGGGATGCAGGTTCCATCCATGGTCGGGGAACTGAGATCCCACATGCCATCTGGCATGACCAAAAACTTAAAAAAAAAAAAAAAAAAAATTTCTCCTTCAAAAGGCCGCATATATGTGTGTTTATGTGTATTATATGGAACTTTTCAAAGGCAGAATCCTTCGTGGGATATTCTTTCTATTTCAAGTCAGTATTACTGTAGATGATGACTTGGCAGGAGAACTCTCCTTTAGATAAAGGGAGTATTGAATTCTCTGGCTGTTTTATCAACTGCTTTCTGTGGGCATCAGGTAGTAAATTCTCTTATACGATCAGTTCTCAGAATGTGATCTGAACACTTCTGGGGTCTCCTTTGCAGATTGGTGGCTAATTCTAGAGCCTTGATAGGAAGACTACTTCCATCAGAAGGCAAAAACATCTGATTGTCTTTTGGTGATCCCAGCAGCTTTGATGATCATGGAAGCTACTAGCCGTACGTGGCTGTTTCAATTTAAATTAATTAAATTCAGTAAGATTAGAAATTTACTGCTCAGTTACACTAGCTACATTTCAAGTACTCAATAGCCACAGATGGTTAGTGGCTACTATATTGGACAGTTCAGATAGAGAACATTTCTGTCATCACAGAAAGTTCTTTGGGGCACTTTAACATGCAGATATACTACCTGTAACCAACACAGGTAGTTATCTTGTTATTAATATAGACATCTAGCAATAATTATGTTCTCAAATATGTAATTATTGGTTTGAACTGAGGCACTGTATTCCGTCTTTTCATCTTAATATGTCTTCATTTACAGCAGAAACTAACACATTGTAAAGCAATTTTACTCCAATTAAAAAAAAATGTCTTCATTGCCCTCAACTAAAGGTAAAAGGGAGGATAATTTCATAATTAAAGTCTTTGATAAACCCACAGAAGATCTCTATATTGGGATCTCTCTATATTGGGAAGATCTCTATACTGATTCACTGATCTATTTCTTTTATAAAAATGCTTTAAATGCTCATGTTTAATACCATAAATCCTTGCTACTCAAAGCAGCATAGCTCCACCTGGGAACTTGTTAGAAATGCAGACTCTTGGGCTCCACCCCAGCCCTACTGTATCCTAATTTGCATTTTAACAAGATCCCCAGGTAATTCAACTGCACACTAAAGCTTAAGAAGTCCTGCTGAAGATTTCTTTCTAATTATGGGACTTTCCTAACCTTAACTAGGTCTGTTGTTCTTCAGGATTTTGTATAAAAGTAAAATATTCCTTTTATAAAAGTAAAATTTTCCCATTATTTCCAACCCTTTTACCCGGCCCCCCAAAGAGGATTTTTGTTCCTGTTTTCTTTTAGCCTTTTCTTTCTGGTCTAGAATTTAGACCGCCCAGCACCTTATCTCCGCTTCTATCTGGATTAAGCCTACTGTGCACTCTGAGCCCCTTGCAGTCCTGGGACTCTGCCAGAGGACTGACTGTGCCCTTGAGGTCTGCCCCTTTCCTCCCCCATCCCTGTTTCCCTCTTTTCTCTCAAATCTTCCTACTCTCCTAAAAAACATTCTTTTTTTAGGCAAGTTGGGGTACTCTCTGTTTCTAAGCTGAAGGTTCCCTCCTTTCCCCACTCTGCAACATCACACTTTAATTGGAATTCATTACACTTTATTAGGCATGTGTGAACCCTACTGGTTCTACACAACCCACCCAGGGAGTCTTAAAACTTTGCATTGTCCTAACTTCTATTTGCTCTACTATAATCTAAAAACAAACTTAAGACCCTGTGTTTACATATAACATTGGCCCTTCCAGCCCTCCATCTATGTTGGCAATGTGTGTGTGTGTGTGTGTGTGTGTGTATGTGTACACACATATATAATATATAGTTTAATAGTTATAATTCAAAGAATATAGAAGTTTAGGCGATAGTGATAGAAGGAACGAGAGCTATAGAGGAAATGTCAGTCTTAGAGGGAAAAGATAGCAGTTACTTTTGTTATCTGCTTTGTATAACATCTTGTGTTATCTAAGTGTTTCCTTTTGGTTTTCCATGTCTTCCTAGATATATTGTGAGATTTTGGAGAGCAGTAAAAAGGCTGTTGCAGTGGTCTACATAAGAAAAAAATTAGGGCACTGGTCAGGGGCTAGAGAGAAGAGAATGGATACAAATAGCAATGCATGTTGGTTACAGAATATTCAGGACTACTTTAGGTTCTGGGAGCGAACGTGCTTTTCAGAAACTTACAGTCTAGCTAGGAAGACATGGAAAACCAAAAGGAAGCATTTAGAAAATACAAGATGTTATATGAACAAATGTCGTGGCAAGTAGTAAAAATAACTGCTGTTGTTTCCCTCTAATGACAATAATCTTATTAGCATCCCCAAATATATCCCTTTTGGAATCCTATGATAATATCTTTAGTATCTTTGTATGATAAAATCTAAAGTATACACCATGTGCTGTGTTTAAAAATTATTAGATACTGAAAACTTCAGTTCCAGTGACATCTGGCCAGTCTTTACATCACCAGAAAGAGATGCTTTCATTCTCCATAAGATTCAAAATCCTAAGAAGACACAGACTTTCCTTCATACTAGAGAATGCCACCCTCAGCTCTAAAGCTCTTTATCAGGAAGCCCTAAAACACTTCACACCCTTATTATCTTCTGGGTCTTAGCCAATCTTTGTTTATTTCAAGTTGGCTTCCTTGGTTGGGTCATCCCAGTCTTCCTTCTGGGTCCCCTGCCAAGCTGTGCCAAGTACTTTGAACAGTTTCTCTTTACTAACTTATTGTCCTGGCTTATTTGAAGTACATCCCCTGCTAGTTTCCATAGAGCTTTTAGAATTGATTTGGTAAAATGAAATTGTTTTCTACAGTCCTACACTATTTGGTCTAGTCTACATCTTAGAAATGAGTTACTCTTGACAGTCCCATGACATTATTGTTAATTACATATTTGTTTAATGTCTATATTTAGTTATTCATTGTTTCCAAGTTTTTATAAAACCTTTATTCATCGTTTCCAAGTTTTTATAAAAAAAAATCAAATTACTTTTGTATAATAACTTATAAAGTGAGCTCTCTGATAGGTCAGACAGCTGTCTCTGGAGCTCCTATCCATTCAAATGTATAAATGATATTAGAAATTATGCCAAACTTTCACTCAAATTCATAAATTCTATATTTATGTATGATTCCAGTTTATTTTATACTTTTCACATATCTACAATGTCAAATTTCCTTGGAAATCACTTGAAATGTAACTCATTTAATTCTAACAATAATTGTTTCTTGGTTTTTTATTCTTTTTCATCACCTTCACTTCTGATATTGATCTTCTTTTATAAAACCAAAAGTACTCAGTAAAGGATAGAGAGAAGCTTCAGAAAAGCTATCATCAGAAATCATTGGAGAGTGGTGTTACATCCACCTCTCAAAAGATCCATCTTTAATAAACACACAAAAGCTGTCTATACCAGAAGTATTAATTAATTGATTGATTATTTTATATGCCAGGCAAAGTACTAGAGATGAAATTAAAGCAGTACTTGATTTCAAAGAACCCATGTCTGGTGAAGATATAAGTTGGTAAATCACCATGGTAAGTGCTATTAAGAGTTACAAATAAAGTGCTACAGGAACAACTGGTTTTTGCTTCACTTAAAATAGAGGATTGACAGTAGGTGAGTACTTAGGGGAGAAAAAATCAGTGTTCTTCCTTTTGCGTAGGGAAAAATCAGTTCTTCCCTACTATGTTTCTCTCCTGTGTGTCTCTGTTACTTTTACACAGAACACTTCACTTTTTTTTCTTTTTTTTTTTTTTTTTGGTGGTACGCGGGCCTCTCACCGTTGTGGCCTCTCCCGTTGCGGAGCACAGGCTCCGGATGCGCAGGCTCAGCGGCCATGGCTCACGGGCCCAGCCGCTCCGCGGCATGTGGGATCTTCCTGGACCGGGGCACAAACCCGTGTCCCCTGCATCGGCAGGCGGACTCTCAACCACCATGCCACCAGGGAAGCCCGAACACTTCACTTTTGATTACCAAACATGTAGAGGTTTCCGCCCCCCCCCCACACCAAGCGACACCAGGTGCATGTCCTACAATTTAACTCAATTCTGCCACCATCTACCTGGAGGTAGCATCAAATTTCATAGGTTAAGGCCTCAGTCCCATAAGACTGCCCCCCAAATTCATATGCCAGTTACAAGCCAAGGTTATCACCTAGACTTCTGACCAATAGGCTATAGATGGGAGGTTCCAAAGGCCCCTCCTCAGGTTTAATTTGCTAGAGCAGCTCACCAAATTAGGGAAGTATTTACTCATGTTTACCAGTTTATTATAAAAGGATATGGTAAAGGATAAAGATGAACCTCTAGATAGAAGCAATATGTAGGGCAAGGTATGGGGAAAGGGGTAGAGATTCCATGTGTTCACCAACCCAAAAGCTCTCTGAACCCCCTACTATTGGCATTTTATGGAGGCTTCCTCACATAGGCATGATCAATTATTAACTCAGTTTCTACTTCCCTCTCCCCTCTCTGTAAGATAAGGGATGGGGCCAAAAATTCTAAGCTTCTGATCATGGCTTGTCCCCCATCCAGAAGCCCACCCAGAGTCACCTTATTAGAACAAAAGATGCTCCCAGCTCTCTTATCACTTAGGAATTTACAAGAGTTTTAGGAGCTCTGTGTCAGGGATGGGGGTCAAAGACAAATACTAGAACAAGAGATGGTCCTAGTATTCTTCTTTCTTTCTTTTTTAAACATCTTTATTGGAGTAATATTGCTTCACAATGTTGTGTTAGTTTCTGCTATATAACAAAGTGAATCGGCTATATGTATACGTATATCCCCATATCCCTTCCCTCTTGTGTCTCCCTCCCACCCTCCTTTTTAATTTTTTTTTTGGCTGTGTTGGGTCTTCATTGCTGCACACGGGCTTTCTCTAGTTGCGGCGAGCAGGGGCTACTCTTCGTTGCGGTGCACGGGCTTCTCATTGCGGTGGCTTCTCTTGTTGCAGAGCATGGGCTCCAGGCGCATGGACTTCTGTAGATGTGTCTCGCAGGCTCTACTCAGGAGAAGTAGTTGTGGCGCGTGGGCTTAGTTGCTCTGTGGCACGTGGGATCTTCCGGGACCAGGGATTGAACCCATGTCCCCTGCATTGGCAGGCAGATTCTTACCCACTGCGCCAGCAGGGAAGCCCCCTTCCACCCCTCTAGGTGGTCGCAAAGCACCCAGCTGATCTCCCTGTGCCATGCAGCTGCTTCCCACTAGCTATCTATATTACATTTGGTAGTGTATATATGTCAATGTTATTCTCTCACTTTGTCCCAGCTTACCCTTTCCCCTCCCCATGTCCTCAAGTCCATTCTCTATGTCTGCGTCTTTATTCCTATCCTGCCCCTACGTTCTTCAGAACCATTTTTTTTAGATTCCATATATATGTGTTAGCATACGGTATTTGTTTTTCTCTTTCTGACTTAACTTCGCTCTGTATGACAGACTCTAGGTCCATCCACCTCACTACAAATAACTCAATTTTGTTTCTTTTTATGGCTGAGTAATATTCCATTGTATATATGTGCCACATCTTCTTTATCCATTCATCTGTCTATGGACATTTAGGTTGCTTCCATGTCCTGGCTATTGTAAATAGTGCTACAATGAACATTGTGGTACATGACTCTTTGAATTATGGTTTTCTCAGGGTATATGCCCAGTAGTGGGATTGCTGGGTCATATGGTAGTTCTATTTTTAGTTTTTTAAGGAGCCTCCATACTGTTCTCCATAGTGGCTGTATCAACTTACATTCCCACCAACAATGCAAGAGGGTTCCCTTTTCTCCACACCTCTCCAGCATTTATTGTTTGTAGACTTTTTGATGATGGCCATTGTGACCCGTGTGAGGTGACACCTCATTGTAGTTTTGATTTGCATTTCTCTAATGATTAGTGATGTTGAGCATCTTTTCATGTGTTTGTTGGCAATCTGTATATCTTCTGTGGAGAAATGTCTATTTAGGTCTTCTGCCCATTTTTGGATTGGGTTGTTTGTTTTTTAATATTGAGCTGCATGAGCTGCTTGTATATATTGAAGATTAATCCTTTGTCAGTTGCTTTGTTTGCAAATATTTTCTCCCATTCTGAGGGTTGTCTTTTCGTCTTGTTTATGGTTTCCTTTGCTGTGCAAAAGCTTTTAAGTTTCATTAGGTCCCATTTATTTTTGTTTTTACTTCCATTTCTCTAGGAGGTGGGTCAAAAAGGATCTTGCAGTGATTTATGTCATAGAGTGTTCTGCCTATGTTTTCCTCTAAGAGTTTGATAGTTTCTGGCCTTACATTTAGGTCTTTACTGCATTTTGAGTTTTTTTTTGTGTATGGTGTTAGGAAATGTTCTAATTTCATTATTTTACATGTAGCTGTCCAGTTTTCCCAGCACCACTTATTGAAGAGACTGTCTTTTCTCCACTGTGTACTCTTGCCTTCTTTATCAAAGATAAGGTGACCATATGTGCATGGGCTTATCTCTGGGCTTTCTATCTTGTTCCATTGATCTATATTTCTGTTTTTGAGCCAGTACCATATTGTCTTGATTACTGTAGCTTTGTAGTATAGTCTGAAGTCAGGGCATCTGATTCCTTCAGCTCTGCTTTTTTTCCCTCAAGACTGCTATGGCTATTCGGGGTCTTTTGTGTCTCCATACAAGTTTTAAGATTTTTTTGTTCTAGTTCTGTAAAAAATGTCACTGGTAATTTTAATAGGGATTGCATTGAATCTGTAGATTGCTTTGGGTAGTATAGTCATTTTCACAATATTGATTCTTCCAATCGAAGAACATGGTATATCTCTCCATCTGTTTCTATCATCTTTAATTTCTTTCATTAGTGTCTTATAGTTTTCTGCATACAGGTCTTTTGTCTCCTTAGGCAGGTTTATTCCTAGGTATTTTATTCTTTTTGTTGAAATGGTAAATGGGAGTGTCCTTATCTTCTCTTTCAGATTTTTCATCATTAGTGTATAGGAATGCAAGAAATTTCTACGCATTAATATTGTATCCTGCAACTTCACCAAATTCATTGATTAGCTCTAGTAGTTTTCTGGTAGCATCTTTAGGATTCTCTACGTATAGGATCATGTCATCTGCAAACACTGACAATTTTACTTCTTTTCCAATTTTGATTCCTTTTATTTCTTTTTCTTCTCTGATTGCTATGGCTAAAACTTCCAAAGCTCTGTTGAATAATAGTGGTGAGAGTGGGCAAACTTGTCTTGTTCCTGATCTTAGAGGAAATGGTTTCAGTTTTTCACCATTGACAACAATGTTGGCTGTGGGTTTGTCATATATGGCCTTTATTATGTTGAGGTAGGTTCCCTCTATGCCCACTTTCTGGAGAGTTTTTATCATAATTGGGTGTTGAGTTTTGTTGAAAGCTTTTTCTTCATCTATTGAGATGATCATATGGTTTTTATCCTTCAATTTGTTAATATGGTGTACCACATTGATTGATTTGCATATATTGAAGAATCCTTGCATTCCTGGGATAAACCCCACTTGACCATGGTGTACGATCCTTTTAATGTGCTGTTGGATTCTGTTTGCTAGTATTTTCTTGAGGATTTTTGCATCTATGTTCTTCAGAGATGTTGGCCTGTAGTTTTCTTTTTTTGTGACATCTTTGTCTGGTTTCAGTATCAGGGTGATGGTGGCCTCGTAGGATGCATTTGGGAGTATTCCTCCCTCTGCTATATCTTGGAAGAGTTTGAAAATGATAGGTGTTAGGTCTTCTCTAAATGTTTGATAGAATTCACCTGTGAAGCCGTCTGGTCCTGGGCTTTTGTTTGTTGGAAGATTCTTAATCACAGTTTGAATTTCAGTACTTGTGATTGGTCTCTTCATATTTTCTATTTCTTCCTGGTTCAGTATCAGAAGGTTGTGCTTTTCTAAGAATTTATCCATTTCTTCCAGGTTGTCCATTTTATTGGCATATAGTTGCTTGTAGTAATCTCTCATGATCCTTTGTATTTGTGCAGTGTCAGTTGTTACTTCTTTTTCATTTCTAATTCTGTTGATCTGAGCATTCTCCCCTTTTTTCTTGATGTGTCTGGCTAATGGTTTATCAATTTTGTTTATCTTTTCAAAGAACCGGCTTTTTTAGTTTTATTGATCTTTGCTATTGTTTCCTTCATTTCTTTTTCATTTATTTCTGATCTGATCTTTATGATTTTTTTCCTTCTGCTAACTTTGGGGGTTTTTTTGTTCTTCTTTCTCTAATTGCTTTAGGTGTAAGGTTAGGTTGTTTATTTGGGATTTTTCTTGTTTCTTGAGGTAGGATTGTATTGCTATAAACTTCCCTCTTAGAACTGCTTTTGCTGCATCCCATAGGTTTTGGGTCATCGTGTTTTCATTGTCATTTGTTTCTAGGTATTTTTTAATTTCCTATTTGATTTCTTCAGTGATCTCTTAGTTGTTTAGTAGCATATTGTTTAGCCTCCATGTGTTTGTATTTTTACAGTTTTTTTCCTGTAATTGATATCTAGTCTCATAGCATTGTGGTCGGAAAAGATACTTGATACAATTTCAGTTTCTTAAATTCACCAAGGATTGATTTGTGACCCAAGATATGACTTATCCTGGAGAATGTTCCATAAGCACTTAAGAAGAAAGTTTATTCTGTTGTTTTTGGATGGAATGTCCTATAAATATCAATTAAGTCCATCTTGTTTAATGTGTCATTTAAAACTTGTGTTTCCTTATTTATTTTCATTTTGGATGATCTGTCCATTGGTGAAAGTGGGGTGTTGAAGTCCCCTACTATGATTGTGTTACTGTCGATTTCCCCTTTTATGGCTGTTAGCATTTCCCTTATGTATTGAGGTGCTCCTATGTTGAGTGCATAAGTACTTACAATTGTTATATCTTCTTCTTTGATTGATCCTTTGATCATTATGTAGTGTGCTTCTTTGTCTCTTGTAATAGTCTTTATTTTAAAGTCTATTTTGTCTGATATAAGTATTGCTACTCCAGCTTTCCTTTGATTTCCATTTGCATGGAGTATCTTTTTCCATCCCCTCACTTTCAGTCTGTATGTGTCCCTAGGTCTGAACTGCATCTCCTGTAGACAGCATATATACGGGTCTTGTTTTTGTATCCATTCAGCCAGTCTGTGTCTTTTGGTTGGAGCATTTAATCCATTTACATTTAAGGTAATTTTCAATATGTATGTTCCTATTACCATTTTCTTAATTGTTTTGGGTTTGTTTTTGTAGGTCTTTTCCTTCTCTTGTTTTTCCTGCCTAGAGAAGTTCATTTAGCATTTGTTGTAAAGCTGGTTTGGTGGTGCTGAATTCTCTCAGCTTTTGCTTGTCTGTAAAGGTTTTAATTTCTCCATCAAGTCTGAATGAGATCCTTGCTGGGTAGAGTAATCTTGGTTGTAGGTTTTTCCCTTTCATCACTTTAAATATGTCCTGCCACTCCCTTCTTGCTTGCAGAGTTTCTGCTGAAAGATCAGCTGTTAACCTTATGGGGATTCCCTTGTATGTTATTTGTTGCTTTTCCCTTGCTGCTTTTAATATTTTTTCTTTGTATTTAATTTTTGATAGTTTGATTAATATGTGTCTTGGTGTGTTTCTCTTTGGGTTTATCCTGTATAGTACTCTCTGTGCTTCCTGGACTTGATTATTTCCTTTCCCATGTTAGGGAAGCTTTTGACTATAGTCTCTTCAAATATTTTCTCAGACCCTTTCTTTTTCTCTTTTTCTTCTGGGACCCCTATAATTCGAATGCTTGTGTGTTCAATGTTGTCCCAGAAGTCTCTGAGACTGTCCTCAATTCTTTTCATTTTTTTTTCCTTATTCTGCTCTGTGGTAGTTATTTCCAGCATTTTATCTTCCAGGTCACTTATCCGTTCTTCTGCCTCAGTTATTCTGCTATTGATTCCTTCGAGAGTATCTTTAGTTTCAGTAACTGTGTTGTTCATCACTGTTTTCTCTTTAGTTCTTCTAGGTCCTTTTTAAATGTTTCTTGTATTTTCTCCATTCTGTTTCCGAGATTTTGGATCATCTTTACTATCATTACTCTGAATTCTTTTTCAGGTAGGTTGCCTATTTCGCCTTCATTTTTTGTCGTTTCTTTTTTTTGGGGATGTGTGGTGCTGTATTCCTGTCTTACTGGTTGTTTGACCTGAGACATCCAGCACTGGATTTTGAAGGCAGTTGGATAGAGCCAGGTCTTGGTGCTGAGATGAGAACCTCCGGTTGACCTCACTCTGAGTAATATTCCCTGGGGTCTGAGGTTCTCTTTTAGTCTAGCAGTTTGGACTTGGAGCTTCCACCACAGGAGCTTGGGCCTGACCTCCGGCCTGGGAACCAAGATCCCAGAAGCTTCATGGTGCAGAAAAAAAAAAAAAAAGAAAAGAAAAGGAAAAGAAAAGAAAAGAAAAAAGGAAGGAAGGAAAGAAAGAAAGGAAAGCAAGCAAGCAAGCAAGCAAGCAGTACAATGTCAAAGAATAAAATCAAAATAAAATTAGAGGGCTTCCCTGGTGGTGCAGTGGTTGAGAGTGCACCTGCCAATGCAGGGGACGTTGGTTCATGCTGTGGTCTGGGAGGATCCCACATGCCGCGGAGCGGCTGGGCCCGTGAACCATGACCGCTGAGCCTGCGCGTCCAGAGCCTGTGCTCTGCAACGGGAGAGGCCACAACAGTGAGAGGCCCACGTACCGCAAAATAAATAAATAAAATAAAATTAGATATAAAAGAATCAACAACAATGAATCAACAAGGTAAAACAGGATCCCAATCTAAAAGAGGAAAAAAGAAGAAGAAAAAAATGCCTTGGCTATGGGCAGGGGTGGAACTTAAGCAGGGCCAGGGTTTAGGGTGGGGTGGGACCTAAGCTGGTGGGGGGGTGGTGAAGTTTGAGTGTTGGGCGGGGCGTAGGCTCAGGATCCGTGTAGCCACAAAAGGCCCTGGGGGCTTGGCCTAGGCTGGGCGACATTCAAGCGTGGGGCGGGGCCTCTGCTTAGGACCTGCATAGAAGGGGAGAGGCAGCATGTGGAAAGGAGGGCCTTTGGAGTGTGGAGTTCCAGAGTTTGGAGGTAGGGCCCTGGGTGGGGGTATGGGGGTGGGGCTTGGGCTCTCCAGGGCAGGAGGGAGGCTCCGACGGCAGAGGATTAGGCCCGGGAGCCCAACAGGCTTCCCGGTGCCTACGTGGACAGGGAAGGCACTGGCCGTGTTCCCTTCTATTCCTTTGTGCCCCTGCCCCACCGTCTCCCCCAGGGTCTCCCCCGTCACCACTAGACCCCTAAACGTGGGTGGGTCCCACTGGGTTTGTGAACTCCTCCCCTCCCCCAGCCACCCCTCAGGAGTGCTGGTCCTGGAGGTCCAGCCTTTAGTTTTTTCTCCCCCTTACCTCCTTCCCACTCCCTCAGGACTGCGCAGCTAGAGGGGTCCTCGGTGGCCAGAGGATCAGGCCCAGGATCTCAGCAGGCTCCCAGGGTCCCAAGTGGGCAGGGGAAACCTGGCTACGCTCCCTTTTGACCCTCTGCCCTCCCAGTGGTTCCCCAATTTCCCCCTTCGGGTATGGGATCCCTTCCCCTCCCCCGGCCACCCCTCAGGGGAGCCAGTCCCGTCCCTCCTCCACTTCTCCTCCCCCTTCACTCCCCCCATGCCCCACGTCCTACCTGGTCACTGGGGGTTGCTCCCCTCCCCTTAGGTGTCCATGGTCCCCCACCAGTGCCTGGTAGGTGCCCTAGTTGTGAGGAGACGTGAATTCCGCGTCCTCCTAGTACACCATCTTGACTCCACCCTGGTCCTAGTGTTCTTGTCATTTAGGAAATTACAAGAGTTTTAGGAGCTCTATGTCAGGGATGGGGGTCAAAGGCAAATACTAGAACAAGAGGTGGTCTTAGTGTTCTTATCATTTAGGAAATTACAGGAGTTTCAGGAGCTCTATGTCAGGGATGGGGGTCAGAGACAAATACTAGAACAAGAGATGGTCCTAGTGTTCTTATCATTTAGGAAATTACAAGGGTTTTATGCGCTCTGGGCCAGGAACCAGGGGCAGAGACCAATATATATCTAATATCTATCTATCTATCTATCTATCTTTTTTTCCCTATTCACATTGAGTTACTGTAAAACATTATTGTGAAGAAACACAGGCAAGAACAATGAAATGGAAAACCATCCTTGAAAATGTCGTTACCCATGTGTTCAAGGAGAGTGTGAAAAGAAAAAAAAAATGCTGATGGTTTTTATTTGTATAATTTCTACCTCCAAAGGGACAATTGGAGCTAAGAGAGATTTGATAAATTGTTCTTTTTTGTACATTTTTATATGACAATAAGGTCAGAATGCTGAAGATGAAGGCCCATGAGGATAAAGCTCTTACAGCCAGTCCCCAAACTTCAGCCTATTTAAATATTTCACCCCTTTCACTAATACCTACCTTCACTTTCCCTGGGAGAATGTCTGTTTGATACCACCCAGTGACCTAATAGATGTATATGTAGGTGGCTTGATTGTTTACAATTATGTTTTCTGGGAGTTATTTATTGTATAGGTGATTTTGGTTTATTTCAGCAGTCTACTAATTAGTACCTGAATACTCTGAGAAAATAATCTTTTACATAATGCACTTCGTTTTGATTCCCAACTCAACAACTGTCTGTGGCTGCTTTTTGTGTACTAAATGCCCAAGGCTGCTTCTCATGTCATCCACCCCAAGGTAGTTTTCACTGAGCCTTCCATTTCTCTCATCTCTTCTGAATGCATGCAAAAATTCTATACCGACATATATTTTGTTTTATTTATTTTATTCCCAAAAATGTTCTTAGATTCCTACTGTATATCACATTAAGGAAATGGGGGCTTTACTTTCTAAGATTTCTTTTATCTTCTCAAAATGTCTAGTATTGTACCCTCAACAGTGTTGACAGAAGTTACCTGTTGCCTCTCCAAAATTTGAAGGAAGCTCATGTGAAGGTGGGTCATCACGCACCTTGTGCAATTCAGAACTATAAATTTAAAAGGCACAAAGTTATATCAAGATGAAGAAATCCCAAGACTTTATCAGCTACCTCAAATCAGATATATCAGAGTTGAACATTTATATGGCCTTTTCCATATATCACCCCAGTAATCCTCAAGTGTTACTAAACTGCCTTTTTTGGTTCAGTTTTAAATTAATCAAAACAAGTGCTCCTGTAAAAACTTCTCTCTGTAGAAAAAAAGTACAGAGTAAAAGTGAGGACTCCAATCTCACTTGCCTAAAGGTGACCACTATTAACAGTTTAGAATATATAATTTCAGATCCTTTTCTATGTATTTATAGACATACACATATAATGAACACAAGTTTTACATATTATTCTACTTCTTTTTTAACATGCCAAGTACATTTTCGACAGTAGAGTTCATTCTTGTAAATGATTATATGGTATTTTATAATGTGAGTATACTATAATTTATCTGTTTCTCTCTATAAATGGATATCAGTCATTGTTTGTAGATTTTGATTTTTCGGCTAGAAACAATGCTTTGATGAACATTTTTTTTTTTTTTTTTTTTTTTTTGCGGTACACGGGCCTCTCACTGCTGTGGCCTCTCCCGTTGCAGAGCACAGGCTCCGGACGCGCAGGCTCAGCGGCCATGGCTCACAGGCCCAGCCGCTCCGCGGCACGTGGGATCTTCCCGGACCGGGGCACAAATCCGTGTCCCCTGCATCGGCAGGCGGACTCTCAACCACTGCGCCACCAGGGAAGCCCTAATGAACATCTTTGTACACTTATTTTGAGCTTAAAAGTGAAGAATTCTCTTGGAAAGATTTATATTAATGAAATTACAAGGTCAAAGAGAACGAATATTTTAAATAATGAAAAATAATACCAAATTGTCTTCCAAAAATGCTCTTCCGTTTTTTAATCAATTATATTCTCACCAATAGTGTATGAGAGTACCCTTTTCTCTATACTCTCACTCAAAGTGGATATTAACAGTCTCTTTTAGATTAGCTCAGTGCTTTGTGACCACCTAGAGGGGTGGGATAAGGAGGGTGGGAGGGAAGCGCAAGAAGGAGCAGATATGGTGATATATGTATACATATAGCTGATTCACTTTGTTATACAGCAGAAACTGACACAACATTGCAAAGCAGTTATACTCCAATAAAGATGTTTAAAAAACAAAAATCTCTTTTAATTTTTGCCAGTCTAGTACCACCCAACATGGTATCTTATTGCTGTTTTATTTTGCCTTTCTCTAATCATTAGGTTTAATTTTATTCATGTTTCTTCAGTGAATTTCCTAATCCAACTGTTTCTCATTAATTTCTATATGCCTCAGTTTCCTTAGCTGTTCCCCTTAGCTGAATATTGTTGTGAAGTAACTGTTATGAAAAGACTCATTTATTAAACATTCTTCTGCGTGGGTCACTATCTTTTCTAAGAAAAATAATAGATAAAAAAATAAAAATACAGCTGACTCTTGAAAAACGCTGGGGTTAGGGACATCAACCCACTCAGTAGAAAACCTGTGTATAACTTCACAGTCGGGCCTCCATATTGAAAGTTCCGCATCCACAGATTCAATCAACCTGATTGTGTAGTACTGTAGTGTTTATTATTTTAAAAAATGCACTTATAAGTGGACTGACACAGTTCAAACCTGTGTTGTTCAAGGATCAACTAGGGCTTTTCAAAATTTTTATTCCTGTATTTGGTATTCTATTTTGGTTTATGTACTTTAAAAATTTGCTTTTTCTCCAGTCACATGGCAACACTGTATACATTGTATTTCAACTAGCAATAACAATACATATACTTCAGGGAGAAATTCAGTGGAACTACATATGTTCTATTACTATAAAATGTACCTTTGTCCATAGTGTTCCCCTAGCACAGTTTCCCCAGTGCAAAGGTATTAAATAAAACCAGCATTATTTCAAAAGGTGTTATGAGACAGAAACGTAACGTTATCCTCTATATTAGACCGGTAATATAGCATAACCCTCTCAATAAATACATATGGGCAGATGTTCCTGGAATCTTACATAAAAGTGTGGTACTATGTATATGGCCCAGAATTGCCAAAGCGATCCTGACGAAAGAGAACAAAGCTGGGGCATAACCCTTCCAGACTTCAGACTATATTACAAAGCTACAGTAATCAAAACACTGTGGTATTGGCACAAAAACAGACTTAGAGATCAATGGAACAGAATAGAGAGCACAGAAATAAACCCACGCACCTATGGTCAATTAATCTATAACAAAGGAAGCAATAATATAAAATGGAGAAAGCAAGTGGTGTTGGGAAAGCTGGACAGGCTCATGTAATTCAATAAAATTAGAACAATCTCTCACACCATATACAAAAATAAACTCAGAATGGTTTAAAGACCTAAGTATAAGACATGACACCATAAAACTCCTAGAAGAGAACATAGGCAAAACATTCTCAGACATAAATAGTAGTAATATTTTTTTGATCAGTCTCCCAAGGTAAAAGAAATAAAAGCAAAAATAAACAAATGGAACCCAATCAAACTCAAAAGCTTTTTCACAGCAAAGGAAATCATCAACAAAACAAAAAGACAACCTAAAGGATGAGAAAAAATATTTGCAAATGATGCAACTGACAAGGGCTTAATTTCAAAAATATACAAACAGCTCATACAACTCAATATAAAAACAAACAAACAACCTAATCAAAAAATTGGCAGAAGACCTAAATAGATGTTTCTCCAAAGAAGACATACACATGGCCAATGGGTATATGAACAGATGCTCAATTCCATCACTAATTATTAGAGAAATGCAAATCAAAACCACAATGAAATATCACCTCACATCAGTCAGAATGGCCATCATCAAAAAGTCTACAAATAATAAATGCCAGAGAGGGTGTGGAGAAAAGGGAACCCTCCTATACTGTTAATGGGAATGTAAATTGATGCAGCCCCTATGGAAAACAGTATGGAGGTTCCTTAAAAAATTAAAAATAGAGCTACCATGTGATCCAGTAATCCCCCTCCAAGGCATATATCCAGAAAAGATGAAAACTCTAATTCAAAAAGATACATGCACCCCATTGTTCATAGCAGCATTATTTATAATAGCCAGGACATGGAAACAATCCAAGTGCCCATCAACAGGTGATTGGGGGCTTCGCTGGTGGTGCAGTGGTTGAGAATCCATCTGCCAATGCAGGGGACACAGGTTCGAGCCCTAGTCCAGGAAGATCCCACATGCCACGGAGCAACTAAGCCTGTGCACCACAACTACTAAGCCTGTGCTCTAGCGCCCATGAGCCACAACTACTGAGCCTTTGCACCACAGCTACTGAAGCCCTCGTGCCTAGAGCCTGTGCTCTGCAACAAGAGAAGCCACCGCAATGAGAAGCCCATGCACCATAACAAAGATCCAATGCAGCCCAAAATAAATAAATTTTTTAAAAAAGTTATCCAAAAGATAAACTTAAAAAAACAAAAACAAAAAAAACCCAGGTGATTGGCATAAGAAGATGTGATGTATATATATATATATATATATATATATATATATATACATACAATGGAATATTACTCAGCCATAAAAAAGAATGAAATATTGCCATTTGCAGCAACATGAATGAACCTAGAGATTATTATACTGTATGGTATCACTTATACATGGAATCTAAAAATAATACAAATGACTCTATATACAAAACAGAAACAGACTCACAGACAAAGAAAACAAACGGTTACTAAAGGGGAGAGGGAGGGAGGGAGGGACGAAGAGGAGTATGGGATTAACAGATTAAAAACTACTATACATAAAATAGATGAGCAACAAGGATTTACTGTATAGCACAGGAAATTATATGCAATATCTTGTAATAACCTATTCTGGAATATAATCTGAAAAAAAAAAAACCCAACTGAGTCACTTTGCTGTTCACCTGAAATTAACACAATATTGTTAATCAACTATACTTCAGTTTAAAAAAAAAGTGTGATACATTCTTCCTTGGTAGAGGACATGAAGATAATCATAATAGCTAACATATATTGGGTGCTTACTGCATGCCAGGCTCGGTTCCATGTGCTTCACATGTGTTAATACAAATTTCATCATGAGATAGGTAGTTATCATCTCCATTTTAGTTATGAGGAAATGAAACCACATAAGTTAAATAACTTGCTTGAGTAGGTCTTATAGCAAGAAAGTGGCAGAGCCTTGATTCAAACTCAGGCTAACTGGTTCAAGAGCCCTACTCACAGCCACACTGCTGGGCTTACATGAACAGTGTTTGGTTAAAATAGTAACATGGAAAAGGAACTATAAGAGGAAGGACATGGACAAGGAGAGAAAAGAAGGAAGTGAGGGGTAAGAGGACAAGAAAGAAAAAATAAAGCTGAAGGACAAAAAGAAGATGGAGATAGGAAAGAAAGAAATGGGGAAAATTGCCCTCTGACCCTCTCATGCCATCAACCCAGTGGCCAACTAAACAGGGCTCACATCAGCACCAATGAAATGCACTGCATTGTGGGCTTGGTGTTCCTCATGCTCTCTAGCCTTTGGCTCAGCCACTCTTTCCACCCATATCCAGACATACTTCTTTCATCTTGGGAACATCTCCCTTGCTGTGCTTCAAAGATTCACAAAAATTGTAGAGATGTGGATTCTTATAAAGAAAGATGGGATTGACTGTAGTCCATCATATGATTTGTGTTTTTAGGCGTAACACAAGCTGGTGGCCAAATATTTACAAAGTGTGCCCTTAAAAAATTCTAGAAAAAACATTGAGAAATTTGGATTTTGATTTCACGTTCTCCCTGATTCATTAGACTCAATCTTGAGCACAGCAGAAAAGATAATGGGGGTTATTCTCTGACAGTGGTTCTCAACTAGGGGTGGTTTTCCCCCCACCCAGAGAACATTTGGTGGTGTCCAGACACATTTTTGGTTATCACAACTGGGATAGGGGCAGGGGAAGGGATTATACCACTGACATCTAGTGGGAAGAGGCCAGGGATGCTACTAAGAACAGCCCCTTGCATTGAAGAACTATCCAGCTCAAAATGTCAACAGTACCAATGTTGAGAGCCCCTGGTAGGTAAGGCAACACTACCCAGGTCAGGTTGAAATTCCTCTCTGGCGGCATGGGAATTTGTCCCCTAACGAAAATAGAGGTAATTGGAACTTTTCTTTCCAGCCAAACTCTATCTTTTCCTTCCAACTCCTTCCTGTCTGGCCTAAGGCCAGGCCATACATGAAAAAAAAAAAAAAAATTGGTGCAAAACAGAAATAGTATAAAGGTCCAAGCCAAAATATTTGGGTGCAATTTCTTGCCAGAGTTTTCTACCTCAGGTCATGAAATATTTTGCAGAAGGGTTTTGTGAATGATGTTATTTGGGTGTTTCTTTATAAAGCCATGGATTTAAATGAAACTGAGCAGGTATTGTTGGGATAATGATAGAAGAAAAGGAAGGAAAACCTTTATTCTACTGAATCTATCTAAGGAATAATTATTACTCAGTAATTAGTATTACCCAAATACTAGGATATTTGGATGAATATTCCTTATCTTAAGAAAACATACTTTACAGGTTTGATTAGTCCCTTTTTATGTGTTGATTAATGATAATGTGATATATTTAGAGAGTCTAAGAAAATGAGTATTTAATAATATATTTGAGATTTATATGCTATATAAAATTTTATGTACCAGATACTCTGCTTAAACCTATGTACATTGTCTCATGTAAACCTCATATACCCATTTAGCAGATGTAGAAACTGAAGTCTCAAAAAGGTGAACTTATCTGCCCAAACTTACAGCTAGTAAGAAGTATATCAGAATTTGAATTCATGTTCTCTGACTCCAACCAAATCTAGCATTATTTTACAACATGATTCTCCTTATCTCATTATACCTGCTCCCAAGATCATTCAAAGAATGAACTATAGCCCTATTGGTAATGTTTAAATACAGCATCAAATAAATCAATGTAAAAATTATATATATGTGTGTGTGTTTTATATATATATATATAATTGTATATATATGTGTGTGTGTGTATATATATATATATATGTTATGTTCATTATAAAACACTCCAAAATAAAATTTTAAAAATAAATGAGATAAAAAACAAGTGAAAGTAACAGTTATAAAATTGTATTCCTGTACCCCAATGGATCATCATTTGTATACTTCCTGGGGTTTTCTCACCACTTTGGAGACCACTAAAGCAATGGGGTCAGTTCTTCTTTGCTATATGTGTTAACTAAGAGACCTGGTCTATTAGTGCGTCTTCAGAGACTCCATTTAGAAATGACTTTTTGTCAGATCAATATTAGATACCAAACCCAGTTCAGATCTACATTTAAAACCAAGTGACACAACTTGAAAATAACAGGAGAATAGTACGTTCATTCATGAGAGAAGAACATGAAGAGTATGGTGGGAAGGGGACTTCTGCCCCATTATCATCACCAAGATAAAAGTACAGTGTGAACTGTTGGTGGAAATGTAAATTGGTGCAGCCGCTGTGGAAAACGGTCTGGAGGTTTCTCAAAAACTAAAAATAGAGCTACCATATGATCCAGCAATTCCACTCCTGGGTATATATCTGAAAAAAACAAAAACACTAATTTGAAAAGATACACGCACCCCAGTGTTCATAGCAGCTTATTTACAACAGCCAAGACATGGAAGTAAACTAAGTGTCTATCAACAGATAAATGGATAAAGAAAATGTCATATATATATATATATACACACACACACACACACACACACACACATATATATATGTATAAACACACACACATATACACAATGGAATACTACTTAGCCATAAAAAAGGAATGAAATTTTGCCATTTGTGGCAACATGGATGGACTTGGAGGGCATTTTGCTCAGTGAAATAAGTCAGACAGAGAAAGACAAATACTGAATGTTAGCACTTATAGGTGGAATCTAAAAAATACAACAAGCTAGTGAATATAACAAAAAAGAAGCAGGCTCACAGATACAGAGACCAAACTCGTGGATACCAGTGGGGAGAGGGAAGGAGGGAGAGGCAATATAGGAGCAGGGGACTAAGAGGTACAAACTATTCAGCATAAAATAAGCTACAAGGATATTTTGAACAATATGGGGAATATAGCCCATATTTTATAATAACTATAAATGGAGTATAATCTTTAAAAATTGTGAATCACTATATTGTACACCTGTAAATTATATAATATTGTACATCAACTGTACTTCAATTAAAAAAAATATATATATATATATGGAGAGAGAGAGAGTGAGTATGGCAAAGCAGATCCACAGCACACAAGATCAAAAGCTTCCCAACACTTCATAACGAAGAACTTTATCTCAGAGTCCCGAGGAAATATGCTTATAGTTCTTCTCCAGTGCTTCTTCTATAATAATCACTCAATAAAGTACATACTAGGGTCACTCAGTGAAAATGTAAAACTATTCTACTACAGAGGAAGGAAATCTTGGGGACATGAATTATATGCAAGAAGGCAAATTCTAAACATACCATTTAGTTACTTTATTTAATTTGACTTAAGATGTCACTAAAGCGTCTATAATTTTCTCCACTTTCACTTCTTACCAATACTCGTGCTTCTACACTTTGTGCACACCGAACTCTGTATTAGGCCTGGGATTAAGGTCAGGTGAACAAAACATCAAAATTTTAAATTATCACAGAGAAGTTTGTTTTTTAGCTTTCTTGGGATTGTGGAAATAATATCCATTCTGTCTTGTTTCTCCATGACTTACCTTCACATTTAGGCAAGACAAGACTTCATTTAATTCCCTGATGTCTGAGTGAAAATATTCCTTTGATCCCCACTCCAGGAAATCTCCCGTCAGCAGAACATCTTCTTGTTTTCATGTCTGCTCTGGTTAAACTGCTTCCTGTCAAAGTATAATGTTCCTATCTGGCTATGCTGCAGGCGTCATAGTCCTTAGAATCTTCAACTTTTTAGAAATGAAAGAGATATCAGAATATATTGGATATAATTTTTCATCTCAATTAATAGATGATTTAATGGCTACATGTCCTATTTAATTTTTAAAAATGGGGAATTTAATGTGAGAATTCTCAGGCATCTAATTACATAAAGGACAAGAATGCATTGGGCCTCAGGGTCGTGGATTTAAAAGTTGTTTCTGTCATTCTGCTGTACTTCTGTGTCTGCTTCTTTTTTCTGTCTATTGGCTATTTCTACCACTCATATCAAATTGAGGAAGCTGGCCACAAACCAGATGTAGGTTTGTAGACTCTCAGTTGCATCAGTTTCGGCCACCAAAAGGAGGCTGATATTAATTTTTTGGTTCCAGTTCTGAAATTCCTTGTGAAAAAAACTAATATGGGCCCCACTGGATCAATCAACATTATCCATGGGCAGGGTTGGAGTTTATGAATTGGGTGATTAGTAGTGTGGTGCCATTGTAACCATATAGATGATGGAGTTGAAGAGGGTATGTGGCAGAATAAAGTGTCTGTATCTACCATGAAATACTTTAATCCAAGCCTTACATGATGAAAATGTAAGATGATGAAAATGAGGCTCAGAAAAGTAGGTGGACCAAGGCTAGTAAGAGAGCTAGAAGTGGATTCCAGGTTTCCTGAGTGCCAGGCTTGTGTTCTCTTATTCAACAGACATTTACCAAGCATTCACTACGTGCCAGAACTGCTGCTTTCAGGTGATCAGGGTGGTTACAGCAATGAACAGCCATGGAAGTTCTTGTCCTCACTCTACTGCTTCTTAGATCAAACAGATTGTCTTCTGATCACCCTTCTTCTAAGGAGCCTAGTTTGTTGTTTTCGCTTTTTTAAATCACTGCCCCTAATCTTCCTGATTGAAAACTCAAGAAAATATCCCATTCTCTCTGCCTCGTCATTGCTTTCCCACGTGCCAATTGATTCTGATATTAGCTTTTCTAAAATCCACACAAAGAGTGATTGCTCTGAGACACACCCAGTCATAAGATACATATTTAACATACACAAGGCTTCCAAAGGGGTAGATGTTTTCATCATATAGCAGGCACATTGTAAGTAGAGAGAAAAAAACACCTTTAGCTAGTAGTTACAATGCCCCATTTACTACTTTTCCTCAAGGGCGGAACATTTATATGTACAATTGCAAATTCTTTGGGAATGCCAAGAAGGAAAGAATATATAGGAATAGACAGTACATTGAGTCTTGGTCTGTAGTCAGACATCACACTTTCCATTTGCCAGCTCTGTGACCTTCAGAAGTTCACTTAACTTCTCTGTGCCTTAGTTTTCTGATTTATAAAATAAGAACGGGGACTAGATAATCTCTATTGAAATTATTTATAATTTCTAATCTTACTATGTTCTGAAAAAGACTGGAGAAGACAATGAAAAATAAAATCCATTCCAGTTTCAAAATTCCACACTTTCACGATAGCAAGTGGTTTCCCTCTGCTTTGAAAAGGTGAAATAGTGCTTGCATTTTACCGTTTCTACACAGATCCTAAATTATCTAATTTATGTTAATTAAATCAGCCAGATTTATTTGAAAACAAGATGACTTTGTTTCCCAGTGCTAGCATTATAATGGATTGCTGCTGTGATTTTAAAAATATCTATTTAGGTAGCCAAAAACATCTCACACTGGTGTTACATGGAAAAATACCATCCCTCCAAATGATTTCTTTTGCCCCTTCCCATGTCAGAAGGCTAAGATGTGGTATGAATATATAATTCATACCACAGAGTTCTCCACACATTTCATTCCATGAAAATCTAAGAAAAGAGCAATGGAGAGGAAAGGCATTTCATTTTTGTTCACTGGATGTCTCCAGTATGCCTATCTGATTAGTTTTTTTAGGCCTGCTTTAATTTCATTACCTGGACACATAGGTCAGTACATATTTTTTGGTCTGATATCAGAACATTTTCTTATTAAATGCTATTTAAAAAAATGATCTTGGATCCAGCATTTCCACACTGCCTTGCATTCCCTTGACTACTGGAGATGGCTGTGCCTTGATGGGCCCTGGAAGGGACAGCATGTGAAATGTGCCAGTTCCCAGAAACAGCATACAGTCTCTGTGGCCGGATTCTGGATAGGCATTCCTGGAAGCAACCACTCAGGAGTGCTACTTTTAGCAACAATAGCAGCTAAGATATGATGAACGAGTCAGAACATTGTGCTGTATCTTCTCTAAGTCTCTTGAATGAGCCACTGTTTGTGGGTGCTTACTGAGCTGATAGCTGAATACTAGTCTTCATGGAACATAACCGTTAGTGTTTTCCCACTCCAAAGTCACCACAGAGCAAACCTTCTGGAGTGTCATCTTGGCAATGGGCATCAAAAACCTTAAAAATACACATAACTTATCTGAGTAACTCTACCTCTTAAGAATTTGTCCTAAGGAAATAAGTGTGTAGTGCAGTGGCTGATAAATAGGAAACATGCAATAAATGTTAGCTGTTATTATAAATAAAGTTATCACAGCATGATTTATAATGGTGGAAACTTAGATTAAACCTAAATGCACAAGACAAGGAGATTGATGAAATAAATGGTATATGTCTATATAATATACTACTTGGCAGCCTTTAAAAAGTATGTCAGCGGGTTCCAAATTTTGGTGTGCATCAGAATTGCCCAAGGAACCTGTTAAAAATAATGTTTCCCAGGTCACATCTAAACTATTCTAAAAATAACTGGAAACTTCAATGGGTAAGACAGAAGTTAGGCTTCAATAGGTAAGACAGAAGTTAGTTTCATAGCAGGAATATTAATTTTGCTTAAAGTATTATTATTTATGTCAAAGACGTGGAGACTTTTCTTAACCAGTCTATTGCGCAAATAATACATCTGTTTTTAAAGGACCCATTTAAATCCTTCAGGTCATTGAAAACAGGCCTGACTTGAAGCTATATCTCATTCAATTAAATTTTCTTTAAATGGGCATCACTGTAAAATGTCTTTTCTCCAGTCCTCCAAATTACATAATCCTCTTCTAGATAGATAGATAGATATCTCTTTAATAAATGAATAACATTTTCCTTCAAGAGCAACAGTCCATTTGGGGAAGAATTTCTTACCTGGGACTCTCTTTGAATCTGCCTTCTCTGTGTGTGTTTTCATAACATCTGTATTGGAATGAAAGGTGGTTGGAAGGCTGTGGTTGAGTACGAAAGCATTTAAATATCACCTCTGAAGGTTGCTTCAGCCCCAAGATAAACAACTGTTTATCTGTAGTTCCTTTTTTGCTCAAAGAAATACACACAGTAAGAAAATGGCCAACAGTGTTAAACTAATTAAACAAGGCCATTAGACTGAGGTGTCTTTCTTTTTTCTTTTTTGGTCTCACTGTGCATGTAACATCTTAGTTCTCCAACCGGGAATCGAACCCATGCCCCCTGCAGTGGAAGTGTGGAGTCTTAACCACTGGACTGCCAGGGAAGTCTCTGAGGTGGCTTTAATGCTTTAGTAGCTCCTGTAAGCAAACCAAAACTTAAGCTGGAATGCCTCAAGGTTAAGAAAAGGAAACCTAAGGACGACCAACCACAAACAGCCAACTTGGCTTTCCCAAATAAGGCAAACACTTAAGTTACAGCCAATCAAATAATTTCTTTACTTTGCTTCTTCCTTTTCTCTAGAAAAGTCTTTCCACTAGCTCTTTTGGTGAAGCACTCCTAACCACTTCCGGTTTGTCTCTGCCTGATTTGAATCAGTTTTTGCTCAAACTCTTAAAAATGTGATATGCCTCTGTTTATCTTGCAACAACAGGATGTGTTTTTTT
The DNA here is from genome assembly GCF_059928025.1 of Delphinapterus leucas. NCBI lineage: Eukaryota > Metazoa > Chordata > Mammalia > Artiodactyla > Monodontidae > Delphinapterus > Delphinapterus leucas. The sequence continues at coordinate 99,810,674 of NC_143130.1, forward strand.
CCTTGTGAACCATTACTTCAAAGATCAATATAATAGATTGTATTAACACTGGCGATTCCAAGGTATTCCTATTTTCGGAGATATTCCTTGCTGTTTATCATTATTGTTCCAAGCCATGGAGCTGACCCATCGGCTGACCCATCATCACTCAGCGAGTGCCGATAGTTTTAGGAAGAGTGTTAAAGTCCTAATTTCTTATTCCTTCCCACACAACAACTTCCCTAATAGCAGCATTTTACAATTATGTAGCGCTTATCTGCACTAGGCACTGCTCTCATCACTTCACGGAGGTATGTGCATATTTAGTTCTCACCCGTAAGGTGGTACACCATGATTCATCCCCGTTTTACAGATGAAGAAATCTCACCCCAGGAAGGTTGAGGCACTTGCTTAAGGTCATACAGTCACACACACATAATCCACAAGGCTTTGAACCCAAGCATTCTGAGAGTCTTTGCATGCAACCTCTAAGCCCCAGTCTTAGGTGTACTACCTACGGCTGACTTTTGCTTCCACTACTGGAGAACCTATGGGTGCAGGAGAGAATGCAAAGTGGTAGCAGCAAGTGCCTCAGGGCCAAAAAAAGGGAGAGCTCTGAAGGCTGTAAAGTGGAACTGTGAGAGGAGAACGGTCAGAAATTCTGCTCCCTTGGAAAAGGTATTTCATTTTTCTGAACCTCAGTTTCCTATTCTGTAAAAAGCTGATGATAATACCACATTCATTGAGTCCCTCTAGTGAAATAACATAATGGACGCACTTTATTCACAGAGAAACCTTAGCTGCCACCCACCCCCACCCCCAGTGAAAGGCAAACAAAGAAACTTGAGATCTTTGAATTAACTAAATTGAAAAGACAGAGCTCTGAGTAGACTTTCCTTAGGAATGGAAAACAAAACAAAGCAACAAAACAAAAACTTAAAAATATCTGGCATTTGTAAACATTAATTTCTGTAATTTCAAATGTTCTTCTTACTTCTCTCTTCATTTTTTTTTTAAAACTTTCCTCCCCTTCTTTCTCCTCCCTGTTCATTTTTCCCTTTGTTTCTTAGTAGAATACTTTTTGGAAACTTCCAGCTTTGATTCAGCTAAAAGGAAAGAAGAATAAGTTTCTACTGTGGCCAGAAATCTATGGAAAGCTGAGTACCCTGAGGGACACCCCAGCTGCAAAACAAAAGCACAAAAAAAGCTGGCTGAGCTGGGAGATGAATGTTCTAGAGGGAGGAAGAATGGGGATGATTAAAAATTGCAGATTCTTTCCAGTCTGGGATTGACTTTCCTAAGTTCTACTTTGCTTGTATAGTTGGTTTATTTTACTAGAAAGTGGTCCTTTGCGTAGACCATCTTATATTACCTTTTGTATTCCTGTAGAATCATTTAAGTTGTTTCAGGCACATGTGTCTCATTTGCCATCCAAATTGCTGGTTGGAATAGCAAAATGCATCTTTTCCTTTGGTTCTAACTCTGTATGTAAACAGGAAAGGACTGTGCTTTGGGGTCAAACAGCCCTGGGTTGAACTTCAGCTCCCTACTTATTAGATCACCTTGGGCAAATTATTTAACTTCTTTAACTTTCTTCATTTGGAAAGTGGGCATAAGAATAGGAACAGCCATGTAGGTTTGTTTGAGATAATACATGTAAAGCACTAGCACAGGAGTGGAGCCCAAGAACTATTCATTATATGGTAGCTCCAATGATTATTTTTCAGTCTATTTTTCTTTCTCCCACAAATGCCTAAGTACTCAGCTTAGGAAGATTTTGTCAGGTGAACTATATGAATGAAAAAAAGGATATGCCATTAGTCAGGGCAAAAGATATATCATAATAAAAGGCTTACTTCTTTCCAGGGGTTTGAAAAGTTTTCATGTTCTATAAAACCAGAAGGGACTTCCCCGGTGGCGCAGTGGTTAAGAATCCACCTGCCAATGCAGGGGACACGGGTTCGATCACTGGCCCAGGAAGATCCCACATGCCGCAGAGCAACTAAGCCCGTGAGCCACAACTGTGCTATAGATCCTGTGAGCCACAACTACTGAGACTGCATGCCACAACTACTGAAGCCTGCACACCTAGAGCCCGTGCTCCGCAGCAAGAGAAGCCACTGCAATGAGAAGCCTGCGCACCGCAACGAAGAGTAGCCCCCACTCGCCACAACTAGAGAAAGCCCACATGCAGCAACAAAGACCCAACGCAGCCAAAAATAAATAAATAAAATAGAAAACCAGAAAAAGAAACATAGAGACATGAAAATAAATACAAAGTGATATCCTTCATAGTTGTCATCATGGTTAAGATATCTTATTTACATAAATAATTTTTCTTTTGGCCTCACCGCACGGCTTGTGGGATCTTAGTTCCCCAACCAGGGATGGAACCCGGGGCCCTAGCAGTGGAGGTGCAGAGTCCTAACCACTGGACCGGGAATTCCCTACATAAATAATTTTTGATTGTATTAACTATACTAGTAGAATGCCATATTATTTGATAAGTAAAAAAACCAAAACAAAACAGGGCTTGGTTTCCATGAAACTAAAAAAACTAATTTAAAACAGAACAATTCAGTTCAGTCTTAAAGATTAAAAGAATACTTAGATTCCTCCCCCTGAATTAGCAGGTTTTGGGGTGGATGAGGCTACCTAGCAGGTACCTTTCTGCCTCTAAGTGACTTGTTAATATTTTATATATTATGAAATAACAAGTCACTTAGAATTAAAATAACTATTTTTATGCATATGCCATGCATGAGGCACCTGGGATTAAAACATGAGCAAGCCACACCTGTAACCTTGGAAAATAAAAATGATTGCAAAAGTATTAAGTTTACCTGGAAATTGTGCTTTTGAGGAATGTGGTTGTGCTTTTTTGTGCTTATTACAAGGCTAGAGTGGGATCAATCTGATCATTCCTACCGTATCCTGGTTGTAGAACTCTGTGTCCATATGTATTTCCCAGGTTGCTGGTTTACTAGGTTAGGCGGATCTTTATTTTCCATCTTGTGAATGACACTCAAAATTTATGCCCCAGAGTCAGAAGCTTGGGTGAGCCATTTGCTAGGGCCCTGAAAACCACCTTTCTCTGTCACACAAGCAGTTGTTGTAATCAAATTGGCTCCATGCCTAGAGCAGGCTGTGTGACCCAGTGACAGTTGCAATCAGAGCATGGAGTTGGAGACAAAGAAGTCACAGATCAGGAAATCACAGTGACGATGGCCAGTTGGGATTGGATGGTTTTATACGAGTGGAGATTTTTTTGTTAAATAATTTTTTTCTTTAAATATCATTCATCAAAGACACATTTAATCCTGTTACTTTTGCATGAGATTTAAAAAAATTTTTGTCCTAGTAATACTCTGTTCAACACTGCAAGTCATTCTATACTAAGGGAGAGCTCCAAATATTGTAACAACCATTCAGCATTTCCAGTGATTTTAGATCCATGCTTGGTAAGGTATGTATGCCTACTCTCACTTGAATTAGATCCCCCACCTTTTTTTTTTTTTTGCAGTACGCGGGCCTCTCACTGTTGTGGCCTCTCCCGTTGCGGAGCACAGGCTCCAGACGCGCAGGCTCAGCGGCCATGGCTCACGGGCCCAGCCGCTCCGCAGCATGTGGGATCTTCCCGGACCGGGACACAAACCCGTGTCCCCTGCATCGGCAGGCAGACTCTCAACCACTGCGCCACCAGGGAAGCCCCTTAGATCCACTTTTTGAAGACACTTTGATTTTAACATCCACCCCAGGCTAGATCCAATTCAATCTAGGGAAGAGAGAATTAATTTCCAAGCGAATTCTTAAATCAGAAGTTCTCAAATGCTTTGAAATTCACAACATGTAAACTTTGTTGAAAATGGTCAAGCATTTAACTTTTATATCTCTCAATCTAATTATTAATTATTATAAATGTACATGACAAATGATAATAAAGATATAAATTTGTAACTATTGGTCAACTTTAAGGGGAAGGTGTAAAAAATTGAGGAAGGACAAATAAGGGTGGGAAGTTGTGGTGGTCACAATTTTTTTTTTTCTTTTTATAATATCAGTTATATAGGTGGAGATACAAGGTGGAGATACTCTGGTGTCACCAGAGGCATCATCCTTAATTTTGGTTGGGTAGAACTGCTGTCTTACAGGGTAAGGATGAGTATAACTTGGAAACAATAACAGAGAAAGGTGCTGGATTCTGAAACTATACCTTCACATAAACTTCAAATATTGGAGGTAAGGGAGCAACTCTTTCACATTGTACTTGATATGCTATTGCTGTGAAATGCTTTTACAGCACCTCAACATGGAATACTAGGATTCTGTATGAGGCAGATTGCAAAAGCCATTGAAAAAAGGCCTGGGGAATTGTGATACAATTTCAGATAGATGTAATTGTATGAAGATTAGCCCGCATCACCCGAAAATGAATAGATATTACTTGGGGAAAGAATTGGACAGACCACTGTGTGTGATTTAGTTGACCAGATTCCTGAAATGAACAGACTTGTATGTTTGGATCACGATGTATGTGTGAGTAGATCTACATATATAGATCCACTATGTGTGATTGGATCACTATGTCAGGATCTCCCACCTCAAGAAATGTATACAATAATAAAACCATAATTCAAAAAGATACATGCATCCTTATGTTCATATCAGCACTATTCACAATAGCCAAGACATGGAAACAACCTAAATGTCCATCAACAGATGAATGGATAAAGAAGATGTGGTACATATATGCAATGGAATACTACTCAGCCAAAAAAAATGAAATAATGCCATTTGCAGCAACATGGATGCAACTAGAGATTACCATACTAAGTGAACTAAGCCATAAAGAGAAAGACAAATACCATATGATATCACATATATGTGGAATCTGAAAGATGACACAAGTGAACCTATCTACAAAACAGAAACAGACTCACAGACATAGAGAACAGACTTGTGGTTACCAAGGGGGAGAGGCTGGGGGAGGAAAGGATTGGGAGTTTGGGATTAGCAGATGCAAACTAGTATATATAAGATGGATAAACAACAAGGTCCTACTGTATAGCACAGGGAACTATATTCACTATCCTGTGATAAACCATAATGGAAAAGAGTATAAAAAGGAATGTGTATATATATATATGTATGACTGAATCACTTTGCTGTACAGCAGAAGTTAACACAACATTGTAAATCAACAATACTTCCGTTAAAAGAAAGAAAGAAATGTATACAATAATAGATTTTATTTTTTATTTTTCTTCTTTCCCCAAAGAATTTTATTTTTGTAATGGGTCACTGTTTGAATATGGAAATTTTGTATTTTTTAGGAAAATACCTGTCTGCATGGAGCAATGTCTGTCTGTGGAAATAACTGTCATCAGTATCATCTGCAGAATGGTCATTCAACAAATATTTGTTGAGGACCTATTATGTTCTAGGTGCTTCTCCTGGGTCTTGGGATACAATGATGAACAAAATAGAGATGCCTGACCTCATGGAATTTACATTTTAGTGTGAGATGACTGACAATAAATACCAAACTTGATAAAGAAGTATATAGTATGGAAAAATAAAGCAATACAGCAGCGTAAAGGGAATCAGGAGTGCTGGGGGGAGAGTGTTGCAATCTTTAACAGAGTGATCAGGCTAGGCCTCATTGAGAAGGTAACATGTGAGCAAAGACTCAAAGGAAGTGAGAGTCAGACACGCAGCTTCTATAGGAAGAGCATTTCTAGGAAGAGGGAACAGTGAGTGCAAAGGTCCTAAGGTCAGTATTTTTCACAAGGCTCACTGTCTTCTTTATCCAAGGAGAATGGCATTCTACTCATGGAGAGGATATTGTATTCCACTTTATGGGACTGGGAGAGAGAGACACTTTTTCCCAGCTTTCTATTCAAGGTTCATAACCCCTAATGCCTCAAACATCTGTGATTTTTGGCTCATAAAGTGACTATGACCAGTCTTGGCCATATTTTATGGCTCTCGCCTGCCTCCTTGAACATGTATAGCGTAGGGAACCAACTCAATTACGGATATTAATTTTTTTTTCTGTTAGACTAAACAGCTTGGGAGGGAACAATTGTTGCTAACCATCTGTATTTATCAACTATAAGATGAATGTACAGTAAGGATAATTGTTGTCTCCCCAGAAATTGAACTGGTGAATTTGACAGCATCATAACTACAGAGTAAATGAATGGTATGGGACACACAGACACACAGGCGCACGCGCACACACACACACACACACACACACACACACACACATTTTCACTATGTGACATTTTGCTCCAAAACCTATTCTCTGAAGATATAAGTGGCTTCCAGGTAAAATTTGAGAGATATAAATAAACATTTCTCTTTTTTTTTGAATTTTTGAATTTTATTATATTTTTTTATACAGCAGGTTCTTATTAGTTATCCATTTTATACATATTAGTGTATACATGTCAATTCCAATTAGGAAATTCATCACCCCGCCGCTTTCCCCCGCTTGGTGTCCATACGTTTGTTCTCTACATCTGTGTCTCAATTTCTGCCCTGCAAACCGGTTCATCTGTACCATTTTTCTAGGTTCCACATAGACGCATTAATATACAATATTTGTTTTTCTCTTTCTGACTTACTTCCCTCTGTATGACAGTCTCTAGATTCATCCACGTCTCTACAAATGACCCAATTTCATTCCTTTTTATGGCTGAGAAATATTCCATTGTATATATGTACCACATCTTTATCCATTCATCTGTCGATGGGCATTTAGGTGGCTTCATGACCTGGCTATTGTAAATAGGGCTGCAATGAACATTGAGGTGCATGTGTCTTTTTGAATTATAAATAAATATTTCATAACATCTTTAAAAAATAGAAAATGAAGAAAAAAAAACCCTATTCTTTGGTATTCTTCAAAGTACATGTGTTGTACCTTATTGACCAAATAGTCAATAAGGAATTTCAGATGCAAGATATGCTCTTTCATACCATATGATAAACTCTAAAATAAACCATTTCTGTGGCATTGTGACAAACTGGGACCCTGCATATATAGCATGTACACACATATATATGTGTATGCACGTGTGCACATACACGTATAAGGTAAAAAAATAAAAGATATTCATTCCAGTGTAGGAAATGTAAATAAAAGTAAAATAAATGCACACACATCCCTTACCCAGACAAAAATACATTATTAAGCCCACCACAGAGATCATTAACAAATGTTTATTAGGGACCTACTGTTGGTGGATACTGTGGCAAGGGCCTTGTTCCATTGCAGAACTTGTTCCAAGCAGAATCAATTCTGCTTCTGGGGGAGCCCAATATAACAATAGCAACTGTAACCACCATCATGTGCTGAGTGCTTATTACTTCCAAGCAATGTGCCAAGTGCATGTACTTGCATTATTGTATTACTGCAATATTGCATCATTCAACCCTACTCAGTACTATTACTATCAACAGATGAGAAAAGAAGGGCTCAAAGAAGTTAAGAAACTTGTGCAAGACCTCAGAGCTAGTAAATTCTAGATCCAGGATTTGAAACCAGGTATTGTTTCTAAGGCCAATAGGCTTCACCCCTGAGGTATGTTGCTTAAAAAGGGTCTAAGAAATAGTGTGAGAATACTGGAGTCAGAGGACACCCAGGCTTAAATCTTATTTCTGTCTCTTATGTGGCCACAGACAAGGTATTTAACCTTTGAGACTCAAAGTTTAGTAGTATAGACACTAATATCTATACTATAGTATCTATAGTATCTATAGTACTATAGTATCTATAGTACTATAGTATCTATAAGTATCTATAGTTACTGATATCTATAGTACTAGTATCTAATGGTATAGATAATATTATCTTCTTTCCCAAATTGTCATAAGATTAGAGATAATGTGTGCCTGCCACATGGTCACTATTCAATAAATGACAGTTTGATTTAACTGTTATCTCTGAGTTTAATCAGATTCATCAAGGAAGAATGCTGAATGCTATGTCTAACTCAGAGAGCACCTGACTTTTCCTTTTCTCATTAACCAGGGCTTCCGGTTGGCTACTTGATAACTTGTCCCTAGAATCAAGTGTAACCATTTCTAAGGGAAAGAAGACCAGGGAGTACATGCTCCTTTTGCACAACTTGGAAAAGGAAGCCCATTTATTTAATTTACACCAGAGCTTTTGGTATAAAGTCTTCCTCTGGAGGAAACAGCCAACAAGTTAATATCCCAAAGAGAAAGAAACAATTTAGCCAATTCATGAACTAAGGCTGTAGTTACAGTATACACTTTTAGCCAAAGAGAGTAATTTGTTAGCTTAATTAACACCAAGGTTACTAGAGAAAGTGCTGTTTAAGGATAAGTCAAACCATAAATTATAAAATTGAAATTCAGAGATTGGGATGCTCAGAGATGTTAGGATTTACATAGGGGACTTTGCAATAAAGACAGAAAATCAAGCCTGAAACAAGTTATTATCCTGAACTATAGAAGTATAAACAGGATCCTAATTAATGAGTATTATAGTAATTTTTTAAGGAAATAATATGGTAACAGAGCTGGAAGGGATTTTAGAGCTCATTTATTCACACTCCTCTTTCTTTTTGTTTTTTTAGGTGTGGAAATTGAAAACTGAAAAAAGAAAGGAAATGCTATGGTCAGTTCCATACACTACAGTAAAATATTTCTCATCTTGATTTTCTCCTGGATGAGGTGATGGGGCTTAGTGAAAAGCATAGTTTATAAAGGTTCTTAAAGCCAGGGGCCTTGCTAAATTTAGATTTCGTTCTTGCTTATGTAATTTTCCTTGAGTTTTCAATTATTTATACAAATATATTATTTATATATGTCTGGAACTTGTGCTTTTAGCACTCAATAAGCAGGAATAATTTATAGGACTACGGAGTGCTTCCTGTCCTTACCTTTCAGAGCCTGTTCTTTTGCATTGTTAATTAATTGTTATAGTTCAGCCTTGGGAAACTTCCTTTCCCAGCAGTCTTGTCGTAATACATAACTAGCCAGAGAGAGCTGTGTTAGGATCTACCTTTATCTTCATACTCAGGTTCTGAAATCCAGGTTAATGATCCTGTTAGCTATTTCCCTAGTACAGCCAACTACTGGGGAGGCGGGGCGGGGGCAGGGAGCGGTCATAGCATGACCCAGCAGATCACGTGTCTTCAGCAGAGGAGAACATACTGAAAGAGAAAACAGGCTGCCAGTCCTAAACTGAATTTGTCTCTGCTTCAAGTTTCTTCTTTACCTCTGCTTTTTTGTTGCTGTTATTTGGTTTTTTTAAAATCAAGTTTTTGGGCTTCCCTGGTGGCGCAGTGGTTGAGAGTCCGCCTGCCGATGCAGGGGACATGGGTTCGTGCCCCGGTCCAGGAAGATCCTACATGCCGCGGAGCGGCTGGGCCCGTGAGCCATGGCCGCTGAGCCTGCGCGTCCGGAGCCTGTGCTCCGCAACGGGAGAGGCCACAACAGTGAGAGGCCCGCATACCGCAAAAAAAACCAAACAAACAAAATCAAGTTCTTGACATACTCTTTCCTCTACCCTCCCTTATCCCCTTTTTTCCTTCTGCTGCCTTGCATTGACCTCAGGTACCTACATCATCCTGGCTCATGGCCACAGGTCTGGATTCTACCACCAGAAATGATTCCTGATTTTTGCCTCTTTCCCTACACTGCTCACTTGCCAGTGTCTGACCCTCCTCATCCACGGTTCTCACTTTGCCTTGGATTTATGAGGTTCTTGCTCTGTAACCCACAGGAATGAGTGACAATTGCTGAGAAGAGCCAATACGCAGGTACCCCAGATTGGCTCGGATGTCAAGAGGACTCGGCAGGTCTGGGGCTGGGCAAGGTGGCAGCACAGCCCCTGCTGTGCCCCTTTCCTTCACTGCCTCCTCAGCATTTTCCAGAGCAAATGGAAAGAGGTCCTTGGTTGTTTCTCCCTGAGCCTGAAGGATTAGCTCTCTAATCAGTTTTTGGAAGAGTAAATACAGTGAGATAACACAAACTTTCCCTCCATGGAAAGGCAAGACAAAGGTGAGACAGGCTGTCTTTTTCTGCTACTGTCACTCAAAGGCATGAGGCCCTTGCTCAGGCCCTAGAGCAAGGTCTTTCCCAGATTCCATCTCTTTGATGGAGTCACCAGGTGAACAGCCCACTCACAGGCCATTTAATCTGAAGGCAAGAAACTACCTTACCATACTCTTGGGTATTTGTGAGGATGTAGACCAAATACACCATTGAATTGACATGAGAGGATTACTGTGATATAAACAAAATAATTCTTAGGAAAAAGGGCCACTGAGTAAAATTTCTCTTTCCTTTTCTCAGCATTGTCAGCAATTTGTTTTCTACTTCACAGTATGGTACATTGTGGTCAATCATAATATTAGGTGTCACAATACACTGAATGAAGGCTTGATGGGTGGATGAACGAGCATCTCAGTGAAAGATGTGAAGCTCTCGAGACCTGAGATTGTTCATGCTGGGAACTCCTTTTGGTACCTTATATACGTATCGGGAGCCCTGACAGCATCTTTAAAGGCTTAAGGAATTCACCTGGGGATGCACCTAGTTCCGTGAGACTGACTGGCGGCAGCATCGGCTGTCTGGAGCCACCTTTTGGGGGCTATTTGTTCTCTAGCACACTTCCGTGGATAGACGCCAGAAGGTTCTGGTGTACTAGGGGGCCAACTAGGTGGCCAGGGAACTCCACCCAGTCCTAGCTGATTAGGTCAAGTAGGCAGTTGTTAACTGTGTTAAAGGTGAAGGAGAGGATTCTGAGAAACATACTATAAATGCCCCGGGGCAGAGAGTTGTCATAAATTCATCTGGCTTCAAAGTGTGTGTTAGCTCCATATTTAAAACATCTTAAATTTTCAGAGTGACTTGTCTTTATTGTAAACAATCCAAAAAGTACAGATGAATGACAGTACAGCCCCCACCTGTGTGACACCCTATTCCCACACCTCGAGTAAGCACAGCTAGGAGTTTCTTGTTTATCTTTTCAGGAGTGTTTAATGCATGGATAACTGGTATATCGAATGGGCTAGACTAAATGGAGTGAAATTTAAAAAAAGTAGCTTTCTTCTTCGCCTAAGCCAAGCCCTTCAAACTCACTCTACAGATCTTTCTGCACAGCCCTGGGACAATACATCAGGCAGATCCTGTAGCTTTTCCAAATATGTCTAGATGTTAGAAAACAGTCTGTTATTTTTAAATGTATTTAAAAGGGCAATCTGATCAAAATCAAAAGTTCCTTCTTATATCTAGTTTAAAATCTCTCACCCTTCCTGGGGCTTAGGCCTGAGCCTGGTTCAGAAACCTGCAGGGAGAAAGAGGAGTGTGCAATGCGGCTTTTCACCCTCCTGCACTGTGCTTTTCTACTCCTCTGGATCCGGCACTGAACTCTGCTGCCCTGGCCGCTCTAGCACCGGACTGCAGAGGTGGATCAGAGGTAGAGGACAGGCCTTGCTCAACACGTGCTTTGTAATCAGAAATCTAAGCCCTCCGGGTGGTGGATACCTAGCACTGGCTTTTTTTTTACATGGAGTGGTTCTGTGAGTTTTTCAGAGACTCCCTCTGCCCAATCAGGGACCCTGCTCTCTGTTCTCTGAACTGTTCCTGTTGTGGGAGATGCTCTCTCTCAGCCTCACCTCTCACAACTCTCTTTCAAGAGCAGTCTTAAGATTCCTGTCCTTTCTCCGAAGGTTTCTGCTGGGGTTATCTTGCCCCAGCCATCAGAGGTCTGGGGCAAGATCTTTCCAAGATGGCACTAGCCTGGCTAACTTCCAGATGGCTTAGCCCATGGGAAAATTTGGCATTGTTGCCCCAACAAACCCTGGAAAAATGGCCACTCCCACTGCAGCTCGCTGTCATTGCTCTGCTATTACAGGTCATTCCAGGCAACCTTTGACTTTTAGCCTTCTCAAGGCAGGAGGCAGGCACCCCATTCTGTGCCCCTGAGTTCCAGGGAACACAGATTAAGTGCACCCAAGAGCTCTCTCACCGCCTTCTGTTGCAAGAACAGCATGGAGGGATCCCTCTGAATTTTTACGGATTAGCAAGCAATAAGGTGGGGGAGATGCTTTTTTCACTCTGGTGAGCCTCCCATTCTTTCTTAGGTTTTCTCTTTCTTTCTCTCTTCTTGGCACTCCATTCAGCCTCCTCATGAGGGAGGGAACCCCATGGAACTGTAATGTCATCAGGCCAATGGCACAGCCTTTTCTTCCTCACTCTGATCACCCTCTAACATCCTTTCCGAGACTGAAGGTGGGTGATGAGCTAAGAGTTGAAGTATAAGGTTTTGTTTACCTTTTAGCAAGTTCTGAATGAGTAATAATATATCTCTGTTTAAAATATGGGGGAACATGTTGCTTACTATTATTAATGGTGAAACCTCAGCCCAGATTCTGATACAACAGGAAGTGCATTTAAGCAACACACACACATATACACACACACACATCTCTAAATACTATAGATCCTTTCTTAACCTCAAATGGAAGTATACCATGTTTATTGTTCTAGAGCTTGTTTTCTTAAGAATAAATCTTCGACAACTTGTATTGTCAGTACAATTCACTAGAGTATTGCATCACCTATTTCCAGATTTCTGTTATGACAAACAATACTAAAGCAGAGTATTTGTATACTTTTGGGAGCATATCTGCAGAATAAATTCCTAGAAGAAGAATCACTTGGAATTCAAAGGTAAAATTTGAATATAGGGCTTCCCTGGTGGCGCAGTGGTTAAGAATCCGCCTGCCAATGCAGGGGACACAGGTTCGAGCCCTGCTCCGGGCAGGTCCCACATGCGTGGAGCAACTAAGCCTGTGAGCCACAACCACTGAGCCTGTGCTCTGCAACAAGAGAAGCCACTGCAATGAGAAGCCTGCGCACCGCAATAAAGAGTAGCCCCTGCTCGCCGCAACTAGAGAAAAGCCCGCGCACAGCAACAAAGGCCCAATGCAGCCAAAAATAAATAAATTTATTAAAAAAATTTTTTGAATATATGTTGCCAATTTGCCAACCTTTTATCAGTTTTCACTCTATTAGATGTGGAATGCCAAATGTATGCATTATATATATATATATATACATATATGTATGACTTTGGTTTATATTTCTTTAGTTATGAGCATGGTGGAACATCTTTCTGTACATTTATTGGTCTTTTGAATCTTTTTTCTGAGTTGCCTGTTCATTTCATTTGCACATTTTTGTATTCATAATTTTCATACTGGTTTTTTAAAGAGGACCTGGTATGTTGAGGACATTTGCCTTGTTCTGACATGTGAAATGAAACATTGCCTCCTGTTTTTTTTGATACATTGACCCTGTGTGTATCTTTCATTTTTTCCTGTAAAGAAGTTTTCCAATTTTATGTAGTAATCTCATCAGTTTTTTCCTTTGTGGCATCTGGATTTCACGACATCCCTAGAAAGGCTCCAAAGTTCTAAAAATATTCACACATTTTGTGCTCGCTTCGGCAGCACATATACTAAAAATATTCACCCATTTTCTTCTAGTGTTTTCATAGCATCGTATTTTTACATTTAAATTATTGATCCTTGTGGAATATATTTTGGGGTAAAGTGTGAGCATTTTTACATCTAACAAAGCAAACTTTTTACTTCCTAGACTTTTCTAACTTCTCTTTCTCTTATTCACATCACTGAATGAAAATCTAAGTTATACTCAGAGTCCTCTTTTAAACACAGAGCTTCTCACATAGTTAAACACAAAGGCAAATTAAAAAGGCAAAAACAGGACTTCCCTGGTGGTGCAGTGGTTAAGAATCTGACTGCACATGGGTTTGAGCCCTGGTCTGGAAAGATCCCACAAGCCGCAGAGCAGCTAAGCCCGTGAGCCACAACTACTGAGCCCGCGTGCCACAACTACTGAAGCCCACGTGCCTAGAGCCTGTGCTCTGCAACAAGAGAAGCCCGCGCACCACAATGAAGAGTAGTCCCTGCTTGCCACAACTAGAGAAAGCCCGTGCACAGCAACAAAGACCCAATGCAGGTGAAAAGAAAAAAAAGGCAAAAACATTTTTACTTTAAATTCTGCCTACTGCCTACTTTCTAGGATTCTTAGCCTGACTTCTTTGGGCATTGGTCTCTTGGACTAGTGATTATTTTCATGGCAGTTACAATGTATTTTCAAATCCAGTGGTAAGAGAGGTAAGAATATTTGCTCCTCCCCATTTTTACAGTGGATGCCAGGAGAGGGGAGGTAACAGGCCCAAGGTCACAGAGCAATTCAGGGTGTTGAAATCCAAGGTTCCAAGCCATCTAGCCTGTTGTAGTAATCAACAGACCTCATGTACAAAGCACAGGTAGAAAGAATTCTTCTGATTGCATCATTCACTAAATTATATAATCCACAACAAAAGCAGCCAGAGGGCAGTGGACAGGGTAAAGCTTAGCTCATTGAAATGTGCAGATGTTTCAGTGAATTGGGAAAATGGCCTGCTCATAGAGATCATATATAATATTTGACAATGTGAGTCAGCCTTGGGCATTATTCAAGGTTAATCTTATCCCCTTAATGAAATAGCTGATTGTTTTGACTTGTTCTCCTCTGCCTGTTCCAAGTTGCCTGACAGAGTGTTACAGAGACAGTCTTGCTGGTCTGAAGCTCTATGCTCAAATGCTGAATTATGGAGTCCATTAAGAAATTCAGAAGATCTGTTTGGAGAGGCAGGAATCCAGTAAAGCTTCTAATTTTTCCATGATGACTGATGGATTTAGAGCACTCTTAGGGGGTGGCTGTATAATGCTAAGTGTTTAGTGTGTGCCAGCTTTGTCACCTTGCATGAACTCTGTAACTACCTTTTATTCCAACCTCATCTTCTCAGGCTGCCTCTGAGGGAAGGAGAATTTCTGACTTTGGAAGTTGGAAGAGACTAGAGAGAAGGTGGGCAGAAGAGGGGGGAGGCACCAAAGAAAACCTGCCTGTGTCTTAAGTATCTGGCAGATTCCCTGCTTTAGTTTCATAGGTCATTGGATTTCTTCCAGAAATGTTGTTTTGCAAAGGGTGTGTGGAGTAGTCTAGGCCCTCTGGTGAATAAGATACTCCTTTCCAGCAACAGGATATGGGAGAGTTCAGCCCCAGGAAGATCACTGTGTCCAAAATGGTGGGGAGAAGTCGGAAATGGTCTCTGTCTGACCAGCTGCTATTTTCTCTAAATTCAAGTGGCTCTGGGGATTGGCCCCAGCACCTCATAATACTGGGAGACTGTGTTTAATCCCAGGTGCCTGAAGTTCTTCAGTTAGTCTGTGGTTTGTGTGGTCAGTGCTGACAGCACCAGCTCAGTTGGAGTTACAGGCAGCGATTGTGCTTGTCACAGAAATGGTTCACTCCTTGATGTGCTTTCAAGTGCTGTGTCCTATGAATCCTGTTGGCAAGAAAACCATCCTCCACCCTAGCACTTAGGTAATAAATATGGCTTGAGAAGCAGCCAGAAATGCATATGTTTTCTGTGCTGTGAGATTCCTTCTTGAAAGGGAAAAGCTCTTCTGAATGTGATGCACAAAAGATTCTATTAATTAGGAGAACTTATAATGTTTCCCTATAGAATAAAGAAAAAAGAATAGCCTGTGTTGCTACTCCAGTGGTTCCTTGGTTGGACAAAGTTTATTGCTCTTGCTTCTAGGAAAGAAATTGCCACTCTGACTCCTTGGTTGTCTCTCTTATCCTCGCACTGTGCACACACAACTATTCATTAATGTCAACAAGACATATGAGTGCATATCCAGTGGGGTGGAGGCAAGGGGACTAGATCCCAAAGTCAACATCTTTGCAATACAGTCCAAGATGAAAATGATTGAAGTCCCATTAGTCTCCAATGACTAACAGAAAACAAAGAGCATTCAGGACACAAGTTAAAGAAGAAGCAAAAGATTAAAAAAATTTTCCCCCTGGGCTTCCCTGGTGGCGCAGTGGTTGACAGTCCACCTGCCGATGCAGGGGACACGGGTTCGTGCCCCGGTCCAGGAAGATCCCACATGCCGCGGAGCGGCTGGGCCCGTGAGCCATGGCCGCTGAGCCTGCGCGTCCGGAGCCTGTGCTCCGCAACGGGAGAGGCCACAACAGTGAGAGGCCCGCGTACCGCAAAAAGAAAAAAAAAATTTTCTTCCCCCTGAATTGTGTTCAGATATGCACCAGATTCTAAAACATGTGAAGTCAAACTTACCCCCAGTTTAGTAGGATAGGGTCATCAGAGCTCACTTGGAAACAGAATTTCTAGAAAGAATTTTAAGCTTCCAGGAAGCTGAAGGAGAAAAGAGCAGCCACCCAGGCAGAAACCAGGTGTTGAAGATTCTGAAACACACATGAGGGAATATAGTCAGAGGAGGAGATGTGTGTTGGATGATGGAGCTAGGAAGGTGCCTTCGTGTCCCTGAGAAGACAGAGGGATTTCTTAGCTCCTTTCTGCCTTGATGAGTCTGTGGTTACACTGAGGAGGTTTCCTAAGAGGATTTAGTCTCAATTCTAAGAACAATGTCTTCAGACCCTCTTCTTATTTAGAGGAAAGGTACACTCCTTTTATCCCTGTTTCATTGGCACTGTATAGTCTGTGTGCCCCTTCACATTTACACCCCACTCTTCTCCACACTGAGCCCTGTGAGTCTGATGTCTATGGACTAAACCACCTGGGTTCCCTTGCCTCTGGCTTCCTTCTGGGTTTGGCTGATGGGAGGCACTGGCAAAGGAGGAAGAGGGCAGCAGGAAAGAGAGGTGGACCTACCTATTCCCCATCATCCTTCCTGCCAGGCCTCTGGCTATCATTGGTCGTGTTCTTCTAGAAAAGGCCACCACTCCTGTTGGGACCCTTTCCTACAATACACATCTCACTGGGCTCCAGCAACCACTCCCTCCCCTGGCCTAGGGTTGCTGGTGGTGTCCTTCTCTTGCTAGCCCAGGGATGCTTCACCGTCCTTTGTTGATTTTCCTTGACTACAATTATTCTTTTACACTCTTTGTTTTCTTCTAAAATGATGACGTTACCTCTGTCCATAACAGCAAGTCTGCTTAGAACAGATAGCAAGCAGCCAGCCCCTGATCTGGGTCCAAACAGTTATATCTTAGAGTGCTGTGGGTTCCGGTAGTCGTTCTCCCTTTGGAGATGTGGTTCCCAGGCCCCCATGTTGAACTGTCACTCTGAGCTGTGCTTTGCCTCCATCCTCTGGCCATGCTAGCTGTTAAGTGGCCGCCTTGGCCTATCTGCTCTGACTCTTTCTTGCTTTGGATAATTTAAGTAAGTGCTTCCTATGAGGCAGGTCCTGTACCAAGCTCTTTACCTATATACTTTATTTAATCTTCATAATGCATAGTCACCATCTTTATCCTCATTTCACAAAAGAGAAGACTGTAACTCAGAAAAAGTCACTAAAGGTCACACAGCTGGGAAGAGCCAGGATTCAAACCCTGTTCTGCTCTAAACCAATAAGCTCTGCACTCGCTGATCCTCTGGTTCTCAGAGCTCACTATAAATGCAGGCCGCATTTCTATGTACACTGGTGCTTCCCTTGTGTTTTCTCAACCATGGGGCATTCTAGCTATTCAGATTCCTCACTAGGTTTCAAGTCCTGGCCCATCTCCTGGTCCTCACAGTTAGGAATGTGATCTCTGTCTGCTTCTGCTAGGGCTGCCATAACAAAATTCAACAGAGTGGGCAGCTTCAACAACAGACATTTGTATCTCACAGTTCTGGAGGCTGGGGAGTCCAACATCAAGGTGCTGGCTTGATAGGTTTCATTCTGAGGCTTCTTCTCTTGGTTTATAGGTGGTCACCATTTCTGTGTGCTCACGTGGCCTCTTTTTACGTGCATACACAGAGAGAGATTTCTGTTGTCTGTTCTTCTCATAGGGCACCAATTCCAGAGGATTAGGGCATCATACCTAGGACCTCACTTAACCTTTATTACCTCCCTAAAGGCTATATCTACAGATACAGGGCTTCAACATATGAGTCTGGGGGAGATACAATTCAGATCATAATAGCCTCTCCCCCTTGGAACCTGGACTTAGCGTTAATTCCTGATCCATCATGTCAAAAAACAAAAGTCGGACCCTCTGTGGTAGGAAAAAAGTCCTTTTCTCTCATAATGCAAGGTAATAACATTTTCTCAATTCTTACAAACAAGTGTAAACTTGTTAAAACAAATATGCCAGGATTCGGAAATATCTTTTAAATCGAACTCAGTTTAAACTATACACATACGAGGACCTTGACAGATTATTTACAATTAGAGCATCGTATCCAAACTTCAGGTAGAGCAACATCACATCATCCTAGTAAGACGTGGTCTGTATCATACATAATCATTCTATGTTGAATTTACACATTTCTGAAGTGGCCAGGGTTTACTTCTACAACGTGAGGAGGGTGTGGAAATAAGAGCTGACAGTCATGGATAAAAATTGATTGGAGGTGTTTCATTAAGGGAAGGAAAAAAAGGAAAGCTGTGATGGGGGAGGGATGGGGGTGAATGAAATGTTTGTCCTTTGACAAGTATTTACTGTGACAAACCACAGGATTGAAAAAAAGTGGTCCCATAAGCAGTTCACCTCCCTTTTCTCTTCCTCTGCCTTTCTACTCCCTTAAGTCTGATTGGTTTCTTTGCTTCTGCTCAGTTCTACCTCTATAGAGGAACAGAGATTTGCTGTCTACAGTGGTCTAAGTTGGCGTTAGCTAGTTCCTAAAGTAAAGATGGTACTTGGTGATGAAGACTCTGCAAATTTCAGGTTGTCTCAACTTCTAAATAACCGGCTAATCTGGTGGAAATACTGTAGCTCTCTAAAAGAGCAATTTATCACTTTTGTCTGGTAAAAGAAAATCAGTATATTTTTACACAGAGAAAAAAGTTATAGAACATTATTTAGAACAATTTGCCATTTATATATTTCTTTAAGTTGGTGTGTGTAGTTATATGGTATGTGTCAACATAGATGAGTCTTTGTGTTTTGTTTTGTTATCATGTATATTATAGAAAGGAAATCTAAGTGACACTAGTGGTGCTGGCTGTTGGGGTGAGGACACACCTCAGAGCAGGCCGTCCAAACCATTTTTGTTTCTTCAAAGTTCTGGCTGTGTTTTGAACTGAGAGGGTAATAGAAAGAAGGAAAGAGTTTGGGGGTTCTGAACAGTAACAGATCTGGGGCCACTGGCTCCTGGGGTATGTGAGGCAAAAATCCTTCCTGAGACACACTGATAAGATATTTAATACGCCGGTGTGTCCTCATATTACTGGTGTGGAAAATCCTGGTCTATCATCACTCTGACCTTTTCAGGAAGCAGAGTCCACAATCTGTCTCAGACACCCCTTTTCATTTGCATTTCTCTCAATATCATACAGATCCCCATAACTCCAATCACTTAGGCTACGTCTAAGCCCATTGTCTTTTGTTCTATCTAGAGTGAAACTAAAAATCAGCCGGTCTGCAGAATGATTCTTAACACTGAAAACTTTCTCTTCCCTTTATTAAATATGCTGCCCCTCTTTGAATTATAAAAGGACAAAGAAAGAAAAAAAGAAAACAAAAAATGGGTGTGGCATTAGATGGAATGTCTTCAGAGAGTCCCTAATACCCTCTGAATTCTCTGACTTTGACCTCTTGTTTACCTTCTTGAATAAGGGGATATATGAACAAAAAACCAGAGCCTGCCATTTTTTTCCTCATGAGCAGTAAGGGAGGGGTTTTGTGAATTAAAAAGTCAAATGCTAATGCCATGGGGAAATTATGACTTGGTATCACAAACGCAGTCAGTGTGGTTAGACTATAATGCATAGCTCCAATTTCTTCACACAAGCACAAAAGTATCACAGGGAAGCTACTTATGAGAAGTCTTTTTTTTTTCCTTCCTTTTCTTTTTTAATGAGAATGTGGGGGAAGAGTTTCAGCTCTTAGATGTTGGTCTTTATAACTTCCTTGTCGAAACTGTGAAGTTTTAAAGTTAATATTTTCCTTAGGGAATTTCCTTGACAAGCTAAACAGTTCTTGCCTTAATCTTCCAAGGTGGGAAACTCTCAAGAGGGGAGGTCCCTCAGCTATATCTCTTCCTGGAACATCTCACCACCCCACTCTGGAACGTGGGACATTTGGGGCCTGTGGTAGGTGGGAATCCTGGGGAACGCAAAGCCCATTGTGTCTCTTCTAAAACTTTGCTTTGTCTGTTCAGAAACTGTCTCAATTGAGCTGGCACCCCAGCACAGAGATGCCATGAGAATCTATGGAAATAAATACACTTGGGAGTAGATCCCAAGGATACTAGGATTAGCATTTTACTCTTCAAAAACCAGAAGGGTCAAAACCTCACTCATTCACCTGTACCAGTAGGCACTTTTGATGGTTAATTTTATGTGTCAACTTGACTAGGCCATGGTATCCAGATATTTGCTCAAAAATTATTTCAGATGTTTCTGTAAAGATGCTTTTTAGATGAGATCAACATTTAAGTCTGTAGATGTTGAATAAAGCAGATCACCCTCTATAATGTGGGTGGGCCTCATCCAATCAGTTGAAGGCCTTAATAGAAAAAAACACTAACCTTCCCAAAGAAGAGGGAATTCTGTCAATAGGTGGCCTTTGGACTCAAACAGCAACTCTACACTGGGCCTTTCCTACAGATTTTGGATTTGCCAAGCTTCCACAATTGTATGAACCAATTATTTAAAATCTCTTTCTCTCTTTCTCTCTCTCTCGCGTTGCAAGGCCTTTGCACATGTTGATCTCTCTGCCTGGAACACAACTCCCCCCAAGTACCTCCAACTCTGCTTAACTAATGCTTCCTCATCCTTCAGACTTCACGCAACATGACTCACTTAAGGAAGCCTCCCTGGTTCCCTGGATAAGGTTGATATGCTCTCAAAGCAGCATGTACCTTGCCTTTGTAGCACTTATCATTTGGTAACTCTACCTTTTTACTTTTATTTAGGTCATTATCAGATTCAAGCTTGTCTACCTGACTGTAGACTTCACCAGGGTGGGGACTGTATCTGCAGTTCCAATGCTTATGTGTTTGGCACATAGAAAATACCTGCCGCCCCCAGTATTTATTGAATACATGAGTGAATCCTAACCACTTGAACCCCTTATAAATGAAGTGTTATTTTCACAGATTAGTAGTTGAGGGGACTAAGGTCCATTAATATGCCCTTGGTCACACAGTGGTAAAACTGATATTCCACCCTAGGTCTGTTGACTCAGAGCCCATGCACTTTCCACCACACCAATCTGCCTTTCTCAGCAGCCTGCAGAAACCAAGGGCAAAATGATTTAAAGGAAACACTCCGATCTGTGAACTTCCTTTATTGCTTCATCTCTAAAAACACACCCCAATTCTTGACACCACTAAGAGAAATGAGAAATCTGTGTGTTTTAGATTGGAAACAAACAGAGTAATTGTCTGGAAATCGGGGTACCTATTGCCTCTCAATAATCAGCATCAGAGTGAAGCATATCACTTGAAGGTGAGAGTAAGCATGTGAAGAATTTCTTTAGTTCCAGATCTTAGAGGGTGAAAAAAATCACATGAAGGAGAGAATCAGACAAAATGTATAATATCTTCATGCTTCATAAAAATGGAGATTAAAATCACATATCTCAAATTTTTACACAACTCAAAAGTGTTTTAGATATAATTCTAAAGGATCAAAGTAATTGATTTTAATTGGTTCCTGAATAGCAATACTAAACTCAGTCCTGGTTGTCAGGTAGATAATCCCATTTCATTTTAGAAACAACAGCTTAAGAATTGTGCAACCTTCCTTGGTTATCATGTAATAAGCAGACAGCTCAGACAGGGAGGCTTGCAAAAATCTAATCAAAACGGCCTTACAGTACTGTCTCCTGAATTTCAGACCCACAGGGCAGTTTCACAGCCAAGTCTGAAAGACTTGAAAAAACAGGGTTAGATGGGAAGTGCTGACACAAGCCCGGCAGAGAGAATGGCCTCACTATATTGCTGCAACAATCTGAGGGGAAAAAAAAGAATATATTTTTGGTGTGCATTAATCTTTTTTTTTTAACATCTTTATTGGAGTATAATTGCTTTACAATGTTGTGTTAATTTCTGCTGTATAACAAAGTGAATCAGTTATATGTATACATATATCTCCATATCCCCTCCCTCTTGCGCCTCCCTCCCACCCTCCCTAGGTGTGCATTAATCTTCAAGCTGCTTCTACGTGACTTGAGAACATGTCCCCGAAACCGACATAATTTGGCCATGTAAATTGTGTGTACATTCCTAGTGAATAGGGCCCTTGATCACATTCCTACCAATTATGCTGTTCTCAAAAAGATCAGAACTAAGTCCTAACATGTTAAGAATGCTCAGGGGAAAAAAACCCAACAACAGTGGAGAATTTTGCTTCTCTATTATAAAAATAGAAGGAGGGACTTATGGCAATAGCAAGTTAAGACTTTTTCAGGCAACTTCTACTGAGGCAAAGTAAACTGATAGACACATTATTAGGTGAGCTTAGGGTTAATCTGATGGCAAAGGACCTCAGCTACTCTAGGAAAAATCATTTTGGTAATACCTGTGCTTCCACAGGACTTGGTTTTTCTCTCTTGGCATTTATCTTACTTTGGGCTGAATAACAGACAATTGCGTTTTTGCTTTATTCTCCATATCTGCACTCCCATCCCCAGTCCCCAGTTGAGTTGCTAGAGGATTAGAAAAATGTTTCATTCCTCTTTTAATTCCACATAGTACTCAGTAAACTGCAGTGAACATAGCAAACGGAAAATACACATTAACTGACTTCAATACTGTTTAGGAACTGGCGAACTGTACAATGTGAGATGTGGGCAGAGATGAATCCTGGCTGATAAAATAATGACAACACTTGAAATTGACAGAGCCACCTGAGCCTGAGATTCTCTGTGTGTTTTATTATTAGCCTCTTGAACACTAGTGCTCTTACCCTGGACCAGGTCACCTGTCAAACCAAACTGGCAGCATTGTTTTTCCTTTAAAGGAGCACTTA
Source organism: Delphinapterus leucas (assembly GCF_059928025.1). Taxonomy (NCBI): domain Eukaryota; kingdom Metazoa; phylum Chordata; class Mammalia; order Artiodactyla; family Monodontidae; genus Delphinapterus; species Delphinapterus leucas. The sequence continues at coordinate 99,833,662 of NC_143130.1, forward strand.
GAGCCGTGGGTAGCAGTGGTCACCATCTCTACAGTTCAGTAAACTTAATTTGAATCCCAGTTTTGCCTGTTACTGGTTGTGTGACCTTGGGGAAATTTCTTCATCTCTTTAAGGGAAATGGTCTAGACAAATTCCAGATTCCTGTGGCTGGCAGGTGTTCCATGTGATTGTAGCACATATTTGTGTGGGCAAGCTGGGTTCATTGAAAGGCACCAGGACAAGACTATTTGGAAGCCATAATCCATCTCTTGGGCACAGCAGGGAGTATTGAGAAGAGTGAAGCTTGGAGTTTGGTCTACAACTTTGGCATTATTTGTTGTCCTAATTTTATCTGGGAAAGTACAATAGAGACTAGCAATCCAGACTGCTATGTCTGGATCTGGAAACCCTTCTTATACCTCGAAGGTTTATGGCAATTCTGCACATGCACCGTCTATAATCCTGAAACTCTACTACTGAGGCTGCTGCTGGGAATTCCAGTGTTATCTCTACGCCCTTGAACTGTAAAAGAGCTGTGGAAACCCCCAGATGTTGCTTCCTCCATGTTGACCCATGATAGGAAATTACCATGCTATATACCCTTCTAGGCTTTTTAGGATCGGGGAAAGGGAATTAACTGAAATTTCTGAGAAGTCCATGTGAGGCATTCTAAAAGTCTGAGGTTTCATATTAGATCCTGGCATCTCACATCCTAAGTTGTACCCTATGCAGTTTAGCATTCTGTATGTATTGACAGAGTTGATAAAGTGTCACCAGTGGCGCTTTAGATGTGGCAGTTGCTCCTGGGAAGATATTATCCTCATTTTACAGACTTAAAAAGGAGACTTTGGAGTGAACCTTCTTGCCCAAGGCCATGTAAAGTGTGCATAGCAGAGGCAGGAGTCTCAGAATTTTAAGTCTAATTGGTTTGATGTTTCTGAAAAGTCTTTTTGGGATTGGAAAGCGAAGAAACTGCAACATGGCACAGCCTTCCCATTTTTTACTCTTTCTGAAATGGGTGGCAGCATCTGACTCTCTTAAAGTAAGTGTACTTTAAAAAAGAAATTAATGGGAATTGTTATTACAAAGGATGCAGCATGTTAACAACACTGCATGATTTAGTGAATCATTTCAGAGATTACTTACATAACAGGGATTTCCCTCCAGCCATACCAGTCATGGGATAGAGGTGGGATGTCCTACTGCAGCAAATTGATTTTCTGTTCCCCTTGCCCGTGCCCTGTGGGAACTACCAATTCAGTCCCTCATTCCCTCTGCTCAGACAGCAGAGGGGAATCCCTGGGGAATGAGTGCCCTAGGACCTGCAGGCTCTCCTACACATTTCATCTCTGTGTCTCGCAACGCCAGTGTTTCCTGACCCAGCCACTGGCCACAGACTGTATGCCAGTCTTGTCTGCCCCGTCTCCCATGCCTTAACATTCCATGTGCTAACACAGAATGCTTTTCTCTTTTTTATTTCCAGCAGATGTGGCCATATTCTCTGCTACAGAAGGCGCGGAGGATGACTGACCCTCCGGGCAAGGGTCTCTCTTAGGGACTCTTCTCTTCTTGCCTCCCACGTCATCTACTCCCGCCCAGCTCTCCTCCTGAGGAGTGAGGTCTCTAAGAACCACGCAGGTCTGCCCTCCTTTCTTTCCTTTGGGGAAGGGAGATGGGGGCAGGTGGCTTTTGTGACATTTGCTTGAAAGGGGAGGAATCCAGAATATCAGTACACAACATAAGGAAATTATTCAGATATATTTTTAACCTTAACTCTGGTTCCTTATGAGGTTTTTGTTCTGTTTTTAATTAACAGATTTTATTTTTTAGAAAAGTTTTAAGTTTACAGAAAATTGAGTAGCTAGTACAGAGAGTTGCTATATACCACCTCCCCTACTCTGTGAGGTTGGAAGTGCTCAGTTTTGCAATTCATGATTTGCTGAAAGAATAAATGCAATCTTGCAAGTAAGTACAACATTTCTAACCTGCAGAGGCATTGAAAGACATGCAGGGAAGTGAATAAAATCAGCATTCTAAGTAGATCTTTTATCATCTTGGCCCACAGGTTATTTACAAAGGCAAATTACTAAATGTCCTAATTGCAGAGCATTTTCAATTATTCAAATACAAAGTACAAGTAGTGAAGAATGTTTATTTTATAGCTAGACATCCTTTTTTTTTTTTCATTTAAAGAGGTCTCATATAATTGAGTAGTATTCTAACAATAATTGGTAGAATAATTTCTAATTGCTTATCTCCTTTTTCAGTTGCTTCTTTTCGGGGTTCCCATTCTAGTGCAGCCCGTTTATCCAGAACCACAAATTGATTCTTAAAAGCTACCTGCGGTTGAAGTATGGAGCAGAGTGGGAGCTCCATTAACTGTGTATGGTTTCATCTTTCTGCAGCTAAATCCCTAAAGCCTTTAAAGGACCAGGGAGTTTGAAGTCTTCTCTAATGATCTAGTAATGGTTGAAAAAGCTTGTTGAAAAGGTTGTAAATATTTGTTGATTGATGGTCAACAGGGAAAAAAAGGCTTTTACTCCTCCATAGTGGCTGAGAGGAGGGTGAGGGAGGAAGCTTTTATATACACATTTGAGTTTGGCTTTTTAATTTCTCATGCTTTGAGGTCCTAGACATACACTTCAAGAACAGACCTCTTCTTTCACCTTCAAAAAGGGAAAAAGTTAGACTAAAACAGTGTTCTTAAGTTTTGCACTATAACCCAGAGAAATGTACGTAGATAGTTACCTAGTTGAACAAGGCTAAGCACAGCTCCTCATGAATAAGAACGAACTTTTAGTTTCAATCCACTGAAGGGAGATGGAGTAGGTGGAGTAGGCAGCTACCGATGTCGTGAGATGTGAACATTACCGAAAGACTTGCCTGCATAAAAATATCTTTCCCCTGGGTCTATCCTAGATACTTAAAGGCAGCCAGCTATGGGAACTGCTTGTCTGGATAAAGGCATTGCCTCCATTAGATGCCATTAAAATACATATCTATTCCTTGGGAAAGGTAAATGTTAACACATTAGGAAAGATTAGAGTGTATCTATGTGAATTTTAATTCTGAGACAATTGCAGTTTTGCATGCAGTTGGAAGAAATAATACAGAGAGATCCTGCATACCCTTCACCCATAACCTGCACAATAGCACAACCAGGAAATGGACATTGATACAATCTGCAGACCTTATTCAGATTTCTCCAGTCTCACATATACTTATTTATGTATGTGTGTTTAGCTCTATACAATTTTATCACATGTATGGATTGGTGTAGCCATCACCATAGTCAAGATACAGAAGATACAAGAGGACACACTGGTCAGAATGGCCATCATTAAAAAATCTACAAATAACAAATGCTGGAGAGGGTGTGGAGAAAAGGGAACCTTCCTATATTGTTGGTGGGAATGTAAATTGGTGCAGCCACTATGGAAAACAGTATGGAGATTCCTCAAGAAACTAAAAATAGAGTTGCCATATGATCCAGCAATCCCACTCCTGGGTGTATATCTGGACAAAACTATAATTTGAAAAGATACATGGACACCAATATTCACAGCAGCACTATTCACAATAGCCAAGACATGGAAACAACCTAAATGTCCATCAACAGATGAATGGATAAAGAAGATGTGGTAATATATACAATGGAATACTAAGCCATAAAAAAAAATGAAATAATGGATGGATCTACAGATTATCATACTAAGTGAAGTAAGTCAGACAGAGAAAGATAAATACCACATGATAACACATATATGGAATCTATTATAAAATATGACACGAACTTATCTATGAAACAGAAACAGACTTACAGACATAGAGAATAGACTGGTGGTTGCCAAGGGGGAGGGCAGTGAGGGAGGGATAGATTGGGAGTTTGGGATTAGCAGATACAAACTATTATATATAGGATGGATAAATGACAAGGTCCTACTGTGTAGCACAGGGAACTCTTCAATATCCTATGATAAACCATAATGGAAAAGAATATGAAAAAGAATGTATATATATGTGTAACTGAATCATTTTGCTGTACAGCAGAAATTAACACAACATTGTAAATCAACTATACTTCAATAAAATAAAATTTTTTAACATCTTTATTGGAGTATAATTGCTTTACAATGGTGTGTTAGTTTCTGCTTTATAACAAAGTGAATCAGTTATACATATACATATGTTCCCATAACTCTTCCCTCTTGTGTCTCCCTCCCTCCCACCCTCCCTATCTCACCCCTCTAGGTGGTCACAAAGCACCGAGCTGATCTCCCTGTGCTATGTGGCTGCTTCCCACTAGCTATCTATTTTACATTTGGTAGTGTATCTATGTCCATGCCACTCTCTCACTTCGTCCCAGCTTACCCTTCCCCCTCCCCATATCCTCAAGTCCATTCTCTAGTAGGTCTGTGTCTTTATTCCCATCTTACCCCAAAAACCCCATGAAAGGTTCTTCATGACCTTTTTTTTTTCTTAGATTCCATATATATGTGTTAGCATATGATATTTGTTTTTCTCTTTCTGACTTACTTCACTCTGTATGACAGACTCTAGGTCCATCCACCTCACTACAAATAACTCAATTTCGTTTCTTTTTATGGCTGAGTAATATTCCATTGTATATATGTGCCACATCTTCTTTATCCATTCATCTGTTGATGGACACTTAGATTGTTTCCATGTCCTGGCTATTGTAAATAGAGCTGCAATGAATATTTTGGTACATGACTCTTTTTGAATTATGGTTTTCTCAGGGTATATGCCCAGTAGTGGGATTTCTGGGTCGTATGGTAATTCTGTTTTTAGTTTTTTAAGGAACCTCGATACTGTTCTCCATAGTGGCTGTATCAATTTGCATTCCCACCAACAGGGCAAGAGTGTTCCCTTTTCTCCACACCCTCTCCAGCATTTATTGCTTCTAGGTTTTTTTTTTTTTTTTTTTTTTTTTGCGGTACGCAGGGCTCTCACTGTTGTGGCCTCTCCCGTTGCGGAGCACAGGCTCCAGACGCGCAGGCTCAGCGGCCACGGCTCACAGGCCCAGCCGCTCTGCGGCATGTGGGATCTTCCCGGACCGGGTCACGAACACGCGTCCCCTGCATCGGCAGGCGGACTCTCAACCACTGCGCCACCAGGGAAGCCCAACCCAGTGTTTTTTAAACGTTTTTTCACAGACCCTTTTATTGATGATTAGCATCCCTTTGAACTGCTACTCTATAGAACAAACTTTGGGAAACTGCTCAAGTAGATGTTGCTGTGGGACATGATCTTTCCCCCTCTTTTGTCTAGTGGTCACCTCTTCTTTTAGCGTGCACGCTCTCCAGTGTTTCAGGTGGTCATGCTCTCTTCCCACGACACGCCATGTGCCATGTATCTTTCTGCCACTATACCTACCAGACAGGCTGTCATCAACTGACTTGTTTATAACTCCTTTGAACTCATGTAGAATATGTTCAACCAGTGAATGTACGGAGTACTTCACCATTTCCAAAGGGGAATATTTCTAGTAATTCTAATAATATTACCTTAATTTTATTTATATAGAACCAAAATATTAAGGGCAAATAATTTGGACAATTCAAAGAAACAAGAGGGGAGAATATAATACAAGATGAGAGAATATAGCATATCCTCTTACACTCTGGTATCAAAAGTCTTATTAATGAGAATTCTTTAAAAGTTTTGTTGTTGTTGTTATTTATTTTTTATTGAAGTGTAGTTGATTTAGTGTTTCAGATGTAAAGTGATTCAGTTACATATATATGTGTATATATATATATTATTTTTCAGATTCTTTTCCATTATAGGTTATTATAAGATATTGAATATAGTTCCCTGAGCTATATACAGTAGGTCCTTGTTGTTTATCTTTAAGGCGTTTTTATAGCACATCTCTTAACAACTATAAATTTAGTCCTATGAAGATGCCATTTGGAGGCAGAAGCTCCAGTACTGTTGGTGAGACTTGAGTCCTGAGAATTTATATGCTGGATTCAGAATTGGAATGAAGCATATGAGTGTCCCGGGCAGACTAAAACTTTGGCACCCCTACAAATCAACTTTCTTTAAATATTTAAATATTTATGTGCAGGAGAGTCTGAGCACTACAGAGGGAAAGCATAGAAGAAAAACCACTGGAAGCAGAGCTCGGCCTATTCTTTTAAGCTCCAAGCACTTTAGTGCTGTCCCTGAATTCACAATACACCATTTAGCAATCAGACACCCTGAAGTTAACTTGACCCACCTCCTTAGAAAATGGGCCTTAAACATTCCCCTTGGGAGGCCTCACACCGCATCCTAGCGCTTGCCTTATCCAAGTATTTCTTTAAGCCACATATTTCAATCTTCCTGAGAAAATTTCTGTAAGTACAATGTTCTCCCACTCATTACTTAGCAGCAAAGGTTGATTGCTCCCTAGTGTGTTGACTCCCTGACTGGCAGTCCCTTCATGTGACTTTGATTGAACTTGGGGAATGGAGAGACATCACCTTGACACCTGAATTTCTACTTCTTATTTATCCTTTGTTATAGGTACAGATATTGATCTCCATTTTCATTTTAAGATAATTACCTACTGTAATACATGTATTGAACTGTAAGATTTGTGTCCTTGATAAAATAATTACCTACTGCCCCTTAAAACTTAGACTACCCATGGACAGAATGGATGGCTGATTATGGGATAAAATTTTTAAAAAATTTTAATTTTATATTGGAGTATAGTTGATTAGCAATGTTGTGTTAGTTTCAGGTGTACAGCAAAGTGATTCAGTTACAGATACGTGTACATGTATCTATTCTTTTTTAAATTCTTTTCCCATTTAGGCTATTACAGAATATTGAGCAGAGTTCCCTGTGCTACACAGTAGGTCCTTGTTGGTTATCAGTTTTAAATACACCAATGTGTACATGGTATATTTGATGGAAAATGGAAAACTCTATTTGGTTAAAATACATTTTCTACTGACTTACCTCTAATTTTTAACTTATTTAACTGTAAAAGAAATATAAGTATTACTCATCATTGGGTAAAAGTAGAAAATTCAAGTAAGTAAAAATAATAAAAATTAAAATAATCCCAAAACATCTGCCAGAGGCTTTATAACACATTTTGGTGGATATCCTTCCAGGGTTTTCCTGGAAGAATATGCATATGAAAAATTTTATACATAAGAAAAATATATTTACAAAGACCAGATGGCTCTCTATATTATGCTATATAACCTACTTTTTATATTTCATATTATCAAAGAATTTCTACACCAATAAATATATATTTAATTTATTGTTTTAAAGATTTGTATATTATCCCATTATGTGAATTCCTTGCCATTATTTCACTAATTGGATATACTCTACTGTATTTAACAATTCCCCTACTTTTAGGTATTCAGATTATTTCTAAATTTTCATTATGATAAGTAACATGGTGGTAAACATCTACATTACACACATCTTTGGGTTCAATGATTTACCTGGCATATATTCCCAGAAGTCTAATTGGCAGGTCAAAAGATTTTCACTCTTTTAAGGCTTTTGCTAAGTAGTGCTGATTCTTGTTCCTGTTTTTTTGCAGTCCAAGGATCTATGTCCCCAGAAGATATTAATAACAAATAGTTTAACTGGAAGGAATAACTAATTAACCAATTAATCATGACCAGTAGAACAAATTGGCTTCAGGACTCTGAGAAGGGGGGTGAACAACCTAGAAGATCATGTAGTTTTTTATATGGAGAATATTAAAGAAACCTTCTTAGCAGACCAGAAGAACAGGGTGAGTAGCTGTCATGGTAGTCTGTGTTGTTAAGTGTGGACAGAGCAGGAATGAAAACTAACAGGAGGGGTGTGTGTGTGTGTGTGTGTGTGTGTGTGTGTGTGCGCACGCGTGTAAATGCATGGAGCAAGGGCAAAATACAAACTTTACTGTCTCATAGTTTTGCCTGCTGCATGTCTTGGAAGAGAACAAGTTTTCTGTACTAAACTGATCCTGGAGAACTTCTATTGTGCACCTTTCTTAGAGAAGCTTGCTTCCCTGTTATGATAATAGATGTCTGCAGGTTAGTTTTTCATACTCTGTGGACTGTAATGCCTTTATTTGCCACATTATCCATGTTTGTTTGTTTTTCTTTGTTTTTTGGTGGTTAGGGGTGGATAACTGTTGATAGTAGGGAGCCCTGAACCTTTTACAGAAAAGTAAAGAACGTATAAACTTGAAAAACAGTCTTCTACTCTTCCTTAGCCATGCAATCACAGGTAAGCTATTGAGTATGTCAGCATCATAAATAGATTGTTATTTCAGCCAAGGAAAGGGTCAGCTCTCAGGGCAGGGAAATCAATCAGGGAGCCAGCTTTGTGGTATCAACAAGGATAAGGCATCTTTTGGGGGAGAAAAAGAAGTTCAAACCCAATGCCAAATATGGGACTACTTACGTATTACCTAAATAGTAACTAATGATTCTGTTGCCCTGAATATCCAGTTAATCAGCAATGCAGAGGGCTGTTTGGACCCATGTTCACTATGCTTACGTCTTTTCCATGTCTTGCTTTCTCAATTTGTAAAACAAATGACCTCTGGATTTCTGGTCATCTATTTAGAGACTTAAGTAAGACAGCCCCTTAAATTTAAAACACAGAAAAACTTGGTGTTAGTTCATTAGAAAAATAAAGGTTTGTGTCAGATTACATTTCCCCTCAAAATGGGTACAGTGGCATTTCTACTCTTACATGTTCCTTTAGAACCCGACTAGAGGTGAACCTTCCTCTCCTCTTGAACCTAGGTGCACTGGTGACTTCTCTGACCAGTAGAATATGACAGAAGTGATGCTGTGTGGCTTCTGAAGCTGGGTGGTATGAAAGACACAGCTTCTGCCTGACTCTTTTTTGCAGGCACAATATTGTGAAGAAGCCCAGGTCATGTGAAGAGACCATGTATGTGTGTTCCAGTCAATAGCTCCTATTAAGTTCCCAGGGACAGCTACCATTAACTGTGAGCAAATAATCTTCAGATGATTATAGCCTCCTGCTTTAAGCCTTTTAGTGTCAGCCACCTAGGAACAGAGAAGAACCATTCCCTCTGTGCCCTCTCCAAATTCCTGACCTACAGAATCCACAAGCATAATAAATGGTTGTCTTACTCCACTAAGTTTTCTGTGTTTTTTTTAATTTTAACTATTTATTTTTTTAACTATTTAACTATTTTTTATTTTTTAACTATATTTTTAAACTATTTTTTAACTATTTTTTTATTTAACTATTTATTTAACTATTTTTAAACTATTTTTTTATTTTAACTATTTTTTTTAAACTATTTTTTTTTTAAACTATTTTTACTTTTGTCCATACCACGTAGCTAGCAGGATCTTAGATCCCCCACCAGAGATCAAACCTGGGCCCCTTCAGTGAGAGTGCAGAGTCCGAACCACTGGACCACCAGGGAATTTCCTCTGGTAATTTTTAATATAAGTAGAGTAACTAAAACAAAGTTATTGACCAAATTCAATACTGTAATCTGTTGATCACTCAACAGATAGGTATTGTGAAACTTTCTCAGATCAAAATACTCTGCTAGACTTGTGAGTTTGCAAAAAACAAAAAACCCAAACAAAAACAAAAAAACGTATTATTTTTCCTTGAAGAGTACAGAAATCTAGTAGAGGAATCCAAATATATAAGTACAAAAAGATGGCTAACAATGTGTGGTGAGTGCCAAATGAGATAATACACATACACTGAAAAGGAGTTGGGTAGAGTAGAGTCTGGGCTTTGTTATGCATCCCAGCATACAGCAAAGACTAAGCAAACTGTTCATTTGACCAGAGAAAAAGGCAAGTTAGGAATTGGAGGAAGAGGGTCAGGTACTTGGAGGGGAGAGATGAAGGTGTTTGAAGCCGATTGGAAAACATAGCGTTGAGTCTGGAGTACTGGGGTGTGGATCATAACAATTACAGCCTCAATTCCCTATGTGTATAATAGTGTATACTTTACAAAGCACGTTCATAGACATTATCATGTTCTATCTTCACAAGGACCCCATGAAGTAGGCTATCTTATCTCTATTTTATGGATAAAGAAATTTAAGCCCAGGGATCTAAAAACCACTTTGATTTTATTAGACCTTTCTGGCAGAGGTAACGGTGAATGAAAAGAAAAATAAAGAGAACTAATGTTTAATGAGCACCTACTTAATGCCAGGCATTTTCCTTGGTATTTTCATAATTAACAACCTGAAATCTAATTTTATACCAACCTTGGAAGTAATTGTTATTATCCTGGTTAAATGAGAAAATTGAGGCATAGGGACATCAAGTAACTTTCTTAAGGTCATACAAGTAGTAAGTTAGGACCTAGGGATAGACATTTTAAAATATGATGGCAAGTTCAGCAAACCTCCTACATTCCTGTGGGATAGAGTCTCTCTGCTCCCCTCCACATAGTTGCAAACAAACCTCCCTTTCACACTTTCACAGAAACATCTAGATGTTGCCTGTCTAAAGCACTCAAGGCATTAATATGGGAATGACCAATGGGTTTAGTGCCTTCCAAAAAAAAAAAAAAGAACTAGTTGTTAACCTCAAAGAATTTCTAGTTGGTAGAATGTGAGAGGGAAATCTGTCTCTTTCTCTCTAATAAGCTGGGGCACTGATGATATACCTAGTGGTTCAGCAGTGAACTAGGAATATGGCCTTGAACTAGCAACTTAAGTCCTCTGGGTCTGAGTTTCCTCGCCTGTAAAATAAACGGGTTGCTTGATGATCTTCAAGGTTCTTTCCAGATGGAATGTTTTATGATTCTATAAATCTAGAACTAAGATGTAAAATTCACTTTAAAAACTGTTATGTCACTTGGCCTTTTACCTTTCTTCACCTTGGCAAAGTGAGTCTGTTCTACTTATTGAGAGCAAAGAATCACTGCTGAGAAGAGTGGGTCTTGGTGTAATGATGTTTGAAGCGGAGGATCCTCTATCCAGCAGTGCTGCTTTCAGAATTGCCACCAGTATTTGGTAGATAATTGTAAACCTATGATTTCAAAGGTATTTATGCAAAACTGTTCTACATACCTTGCTATTCTAGGTTTTTCTCTGCTAAGTACAGGTCTATTTTTCAGTTGATGCTTTGGAGATGTTTCTGCTAGGTGAGATTGCTCTAAGAATAAGTTCCAAAAATGTGTTCTCATCAAATGGCAGAGGGTTCTAATTGTATAAAACTAGCCACTAAAAAAATCTGTTGCAATTTGGATTTGATAAGGAGAAATTATGATGTTAATTGCTCTCTTCCACTTTCTCTCTCTGTTAATTTCCACTGATAATTGCCACTTCCTAGGGAATCACAGAATGTGGGGATGTTAGGTAGTTTGTCCTCCCTGTTTATATTAAACCATTTGTAGCGACAAATGAATATGCAGGAGCTGGTAGGCAAATAAATTTATGGCCTTAATTTTATTGCTTGGAGTGGGTTTATGTGTCCCAAAACTGCTCTTTAATTGCTATGTCCTTGTCTATTTTTGAAAGCCTAGGCAGTTATAAGTTGTTACATAAGATCTAATGATAGGTAAACCTCCTACCTCCAGAAATTGACTTATCACTTATATTCTCTTGCATTTATACCTAGGGAATGTCAAACAACTCAACACAAAAACATTTCTTGGTGGTTTTCAATTGCTTATGAAACAATGTATTAGTACAGAGCTTCAAATATGCCACAATCAAGCAAACGATTGATAGATGCTTTATAAATCTTATGAAGCTTAGTTTCATTTTTGCCTTCTTCTACTTTGTGCCTCAGTTCTTAAGGATGATGAGAGAATGCTGAGTTTCTTTTACAGGTCTCATTTCACATAGACAGCACTTGAGTAATAGTCTTTTGCCCCCAAGGAAAGAAAATTTAGTTTTAAGTATAATTATTTCAGAATGGTCCTCTGAATAACATGGATATTAATTGTTGCTCCCCAAAAGGATGAAGGATTGACCCAAACTTATGTATCCCACTTTATTTCCAAATACTCTCCACTTTGGTTCTCGTAGCCTGCTGTGGTTATCCCAAACCCCTTTGCCTAAAGTAACCACATGCTGGTTGTAAAAACATCTAAAGCCGTTGAGATCATGATTAACAAGACTGCCATTATTTGATGATGCTCAAATCTGACCTTTCTTAGTACTTAAATAAAATAATTTCTAAGGATGCAAAAAATATATGCTGAAATGACCAAAGCCAGCAACTGGATTCATCTCAAACAGGCTTCAGCTCCAGAAGCACATCTGCAAACCATAAACAACAGTGCTAGTATAGTATGTTTTAATATATTTTTTGGAAGAATGCAACAATCCCATTGCTGACTAGAAATAGTGACATTTCATAATTTCCCTGAATTTGGGATTGGTTGAGCTCCTCCAAGGTAGAGTGTCTTCTCAAACTTGCTTCTATTAATTATCATCATCACTGTTTTCCTTATTATGGTTGTTTCTAGTGGTTTGAATAGAAAGATGCTACACTTATTTCTAGGTGAGGAGCCTTATGCAGACCTGCATATAAGCAAAGGAAGTAGCATCTAGGCCACACACGTTTCCCAGCTCTTGCCACTAAATAGGATCATTGTTCTCCATCCAGGCTGCACATCATAAACACCCGTGGGGCTTAGAGACTATTACAGATTTCCAGGCTCTGCCCTGGATATTCTCATTCAGTAGTTCCAAGGTGGGATCCAAGCTCTACACTTTAAAAATGTATCACAGGTGGTTCTGCTGCACGGTAATCATGAGGTCTTAAGTGTAGTAAAGTAATATCAAGAATCTTAATTTCTTGTCTGTTATAAACTTTGTAAAAGGAAGTACCTACAAGTTAAACTTTAGAATAAGGTAGACATGGCACAAGTCTAGACTCTACCACTTACTGTGTGAACTTGGGCAAATTACTTACGTTCTCTGAACTTTATGATTTTCATCTGAAAAAATGGGGATAATAGTTTCCTAATGAAATGTTGTGAAAATTAAATAAAATACTGTATGTGCAGTGCTTCTCACCATGCCTGGCACTTAGTAAAGACGTAATACGGTATAGCTGTGATTTGATTTCTCTTTAGGTACACTTGTACCTGAGTGATCAAAATGTACCATTAAAATATGAAACGCTATTTTATCTACCTATGACAGGAGGACTGGAGGACCTGGGAGGTCCTTTGTTCACATCAAAGCATTCAGAAATCAAAGATTAGTCCCTTTTCTGATGGAGGAAAATGGAAAAACAGAATCAGTCCTCTTCACTATGAGGGGAGATACCCAAGAAGAAGTGTTCTCTGAAAAACAAGATGTAATAATGGCTACTGGTTATTGGCCAACTTCAACTAGAGAGAGAGCTGATTTCTTCCTACTGCCAACTCCCGCCCTGGGGGCAATAAGGCAGGTCTCTTCCCTATTCTCTTTTTTCTATGATTGTTATTCCTTCTTCCTTGCCTGGGTTTACTCCTTTTCATGCTCCCAAGATCACTTAAGACCCACATCCTCTTGTCTCTTTCGATCTGCCCAGCCTCAGTGTAGCTTGTTTCCACCTCTTGAACTTCTGTTGTCTCAGTTAATTCCTACACTCTATTTTATTATTTTGTGGTATTAATTATATATTTCCAGTGGACTTCAAATTTTCTGAGGGACAAGATATTCTTAGCCTGCATTGACATCTTTTTCCTCAGCCCAGCACACTAAGTCCTAGGCGTAAAGGATTGCATCATACAAACAAATCGAGTGCCAAAGAGGGTCATCTATATGTGAAGTAGAGAGCCAGTGAGGCTATCGTTAACCTTAGTCACCTATGGTTCGACTTTACCAGCTGTTCTTTGTTTTCCAACAGGGAGATGCGAAACACACAGATTATTTTTAACTATTTCATTGACTTTCCTCATTGATCAATTCAGCTGTTTTTCTTCTTGAAATAGTGATTCTCAAAATTGTTTACATGCTAGAATCATCTGGGGAGCTTTAGAAGATCCTCATGTTCAGACTATACTCCAGACCAATTAAATCAGAATTTCTAGGAGTGAGGCCAAGCCATTGGTTTTTTTGTTTGTTTGTTTTTTAAGCTCCCCAGGAGGATCCAATGTACCGCCAAGATTGAGAACCACTGTTTTAGGTCAAACTATGTAAAAGCTGATTGCTAGAACCCCAGATTGAAAACAGGTAATAAATGAACTAACAAGCAGGAATGGGATCTCCTAATGGACCCCCACCAGTCATGGGGACTCCTTCCTGATTTTGACTGTTATTTTCCTAAGCTGCTTTAAGGCACACTGCTCAGTGGACCTGAAACTACAGTTTGAGAACAATCATGTCCAAGAAGTGAAACTCCTTGCTCCTGTAGGTCTCGTTGTACCCACTGTTAATAGCTCTTGGAGTGCCCAAACCACTGATTGGTACCCATTATTTAAATCCCAAATTGAATGTCATTTCTCAACAGAGGGCTTCTCTGACCACTCCCATACTCATCAATATTGAAGCACTAGTTATACTGTCTCAAACATCCTGTTTTCCTTTATAACACCCATGATATATAGAGGTCTGACTGATTATTTGCTTCATATACTGCCTCCCCTCCTCCTATCACAGGATTTTAAACTTAGTGATGGAAGAGGCCATATCGGCTTTATTCTGCTGTAAAACTGGCACCACCACATTGCGTGTGGTAGGAACTTGGTATATACTTGCTGAAGGGATGAAAATCAGAGCACTAGTTCTTTTTTTTTTTTTAACATCTTTATTGGAATATAATTGCTTTACAATGGTGTGTTAGTTTCTGCTGTATAACAAAGTGAATCAGCTATACATATACATATATCCCTATATCCCCTCCCTCTTGCGTCTCCCTCTCACCCTCCCTATCCCACCCCTCTAGGTTGGGGTGGGAGAATGGCAGAATCCTGGGCTCTCTGTGGAACATTCTATCAACAGTGAGATAATGCAGAGTGGTGGGCACCCTCAGGCATCCAATTTTGACCAGTGATTCTCCAAAATGACCTGCTCAGGAAAACCACTTGGATGTTTTGTTTAAAGTACAAATACCTACGCTTCATCTTCAATAGTATGAGGTCAGAATGAGCAATACGTTTTCTACCTGATGCTGATGCCCTGGGCCAGAGTTCACGGTTTAGAAACTACTACCTTAGGTGTTGCCCTGAAATGACTTTCAAAATCTCTGTCAGACTCACTCTACAAAATATTTGACCAGTACTCAGCAAACTGTCAAGGTCATCAAATATAAGGGACGCCTGACAAACTGCCACAGCCGCGAGAGGCCAAAGAGGCGTGACCCCGAAATGTAGTGTGGAGAGCTGGATGGGATCCTAGAACAGGAAAAGGACAGTGGGTAAAAACTGAAAAGATGGGAAGCAGGTATGAACGTACAATAATATATCTATATTGATTCACTAATTGTAATAAACATACCATAGTAATGTAAAGTGTCTGTAACAGCGGAGACTGGGTGTGGGTATATGAGAACTCTCTGTACCATCGTCACATTTTTTCTGTAAATCTAAAGTTTTAAAAAAATAAATTTTATTAAAAAAAGAAATCTCTGCCAAATTTGGAGCCTGTAGCCTCCATAGCTCAGTTGTTCTTTTTGTTCTGTGATGGAATGGGGAAGGTGAGGTTGAAAGTTTTCTCTCGAGGAGAGACATTGCTTTACACAACAGCTCTGGAGAGAGAATGCCCCCAGTACTATCCACTCTGTTTAGTAATGTGGCTGGTTGAACTATGTTTTCTTAGAAATCAGTGTACTAAAGCCTGATAATAATATTAGAAATGTATTGATGTAGTACTTTTCCCAAATACTTGGGAAACTTAACCATGATGGCTATGATCAGTGCCCATGCTGACCACTCTGTGTCGCTCAGTATTGGCCATATTTTTACAGCTATTGATATTTTCAGAGACAATCAACATGGGAATATTGTATTAAGTAAAGCATTCACGACATTTGCTTTCGTGCTAAGAAAAGATATACAGAATATAAAACTTCAGTTATTCAGAGTTCCCTCATCTAGCAAACTCAACTAACCAGAGAGATAGAGCAAAGAAGGAAAAAATAAGCAAAAAGAGAACTCCATATACTAAATATGGGTATTATAAAAGCCATTGATCAGAAGTAAATATTTTTTTCCATAGGAGAGTCCATTTACTCAGAATTTATTTACTGTAACTTTAAACATAATCTAACTGTTTTGGGGAATCATGATTTATATACAATAAACACAAAAACATCAAAATCAGAGTTGCATAATACTTCTTGGTCTAAATAGTCCTTTATTTTAGTATCTATATTCTTCTATTCAACAGTTGATTGATAACATTTACATATGTTATATAATTTAACATTTATCATAAACATTGAGAAATCCAGGGAAGATACTGTTCCCATTTTACAGATGAGGAATGTATGTCAGTGAGGTTGAACAACTTGATGAAGTCATTGTGATTCTTAATCTAATAATCTTTCTGTTGCACTAGGTTGCCTTGTACAAATATAGAACAATCCTTAATAACCATAATCTGGAATCATCAAGCAAATGTTAAAGTTTAGCATACTTTGTTTAAAAATATAGAAAAATCTATAGTATTTTACTAAATTTATTTTACTAAAGAGACTATAGTATTTTACTATAGTCTGTTAATGGTGATTACATTAAAATAACAATGTTTGGGTACCTGAAGGAGTAAGCTTTTGTTATATGAAAAAGTCACTTATGTGAAATCTTCATTTAGTAGGAAGTCAAATGAAAAAGGAATATACACAGAAAGATGCACATACACACACATGTATTTTTTTAAACTGGACTTTTCATCCCCTAGGAATTACCACCATTTCCTATATTCACATATTTCTTATGTGGTGTGGGCTATTTATTATTAAGTAATTTACAAGCCATTCTTCCTGCTCAAAATGGCCCAGGAAAGGAAGGAAAAGAGATGGCAGCGGTCGATTAAAACTAGAGAAGGATTTTTATCAGACAGATAGTATACACCCAAAGTGGAGACCTAAGACACTGAGGCTAACTTCTCCTCCACGAAAAGTGGTTTAAGGATCTTGGCTTGTGCTAAAGTTCTGCTTGGCAATATATATGGTGGTACTATTACAATAGATTATATAATTTATGCCTTTTCAAATTCTAACCTTGTACTTTATCTACTTAATTCTCTAATCCTAGGATCGGATATTTGGCTGATAGGAATCAGTAGAAAAAGTAAGTCTAGATGTGGCACATATATACAATGGAATATTACTCAGCCATAAAAAGGAATGAAATTGAGTTATTTGTAATGAGGTGGATGGACCTAGAGTCTGTCATACAGAGTGAAGTAAGTCAGAAAGAGAAAAACAAATACTGTATGCTAACGCATATATATGAATCTATAAAAATGGTACTGGGACTTCCCTGGTGGCGCAGTGGTTAAGAATCCGTCTGCCAATGCGGGGGGACACAGGTTTGAGCCCTGGTCTGGAAAGATCCCACAGGCTGTGGAGCAACTAAGCCCGTGCGCCACAACTGCTGAGCCTGTGGTCTAGAGCTCGCAAGCCACAACTACTGAACCCGCAAGCCACAATTACTGAAGCCCACGCGTCTAGAGCCTGTGCTCCGCAAAAAGAGAAGCCACCACAATGAGAAGCCCACGCACTGCAACAAAAAGTAGCTCCTACTCGCTGCAACTAGAGAAAGCCCAACACAGCCAAAAATAAATAAATGAATAAATTCATCTTAAAAAAATGGTACTGATGAACCTAGTGGCAGGGCAGGAATAAAGACACAGACATAGAGAATGGATGTGAGGACACGGGGAGGAGGAAGGGTAAGCTGTGACAAAGTGAGAGAGTGGCATGGACATATATACACTACCAAACGTAAAATAGATAGCTAGTGGGAAGCAGCCGCATAGCGCAGGGAGATCAGCTCAGTGCTTTGTGACCTCCTAGAGGGGTGGGATACGGAGGGTGGGAGGGAGACACAAGAGGGAGGGGATATGGGGATATATGTATATGTATATGTATAGCTGATTCACTTTGTTATAAAGCAGAAACTAACACAATGTTGTAAAGCAATTATACTCTAATAAAGATGAGAAAAAGAAAAAGTAATTCTATGTGCTCCTTGTCCTCCACCCACAATCCCAAAAACGTGTGAAGAGACTGAAGAAGATTTTCTTTTTCAGATACTTATAGGGGTATTATAACCCCTGCAAGGATGGAAAGTGCAATTATTTTGCAACTACCATTTATTACCTTATACACTGATGAGATATATATATATATATATATATATATATTTTTTTTTTGCATAGCTGTGTTGGCTGTTGGTCTTTGACCTTCTAGCATTTGTTATTTCTTTCCCCTAAGATATTCTAATGTAGAACAGCATTTATGAACATTATACCTCTGCAACCATGTTGATATTAAAAAAGTAATCTCTCCAGATATTCATCTATTGTTTGATTCTTTATTTTGTTGCTCTTAAACGACTGCAGAGTTATTTTTCCTTCTCTCTTCCAAAGTTAGGAAAACTGATTTTGAGTCACTACATTCTTTTATCCATTAATTTGTTAATTTATGTCCAAAAATTCTTTGACACAATTTCTTGCAAATGTGGGGAGTCTAAACTCTCCCTTTAAATGGGGCCAGATGTAGGAACTTCCTTTTCACAAACAGAATGTGACAGAAGTCATGACTTGTGACTTCTGAGGCTATATCATAAAAAAATTTTTACATTTCCATTGGATCTCTCTTAGATTGCCCACTCTGGGGGAGGCTAATTGACATATTGTAAGAGTATCCACATAGCCTTGAAAGAGGCCGCCATGAGAAGGAACAGAGACCTCCTGCCAATGACCACTGCAAATTTGCCAGCCACATGAAAGATCCACCATGGAAGTCCATCCTTCAGCCCCAGACAAACCTTCACATAGTCGAAGCTCTGGCTGATGTCTTGACAGTAACCTCATGAGAGACCTCCAGCCAGACCACTCAGCTAAGCCACTCTCAAACTCCTGACCCATAGAAGGTCTATGAAGATATAATACATGATTATTGTTATTTTTAACGCACTAAGTTTTGGGGCAATGTGTTAAGTAGCAATAATACCTTTATCTTACCAAAACAAGATAACTGCTGTCTTTATTCATACGACAAATATTTACTGAGCATCTAATATGTGTCAAGCATTCTGTTAGGTGCCAGGGATACTAAAGTGAATTGAAGAGACATAATTCCTCCCTTTAAAGAATGTATAAACTTGTGATACATATAAATATCAAATAAATGCTTATATAATTATTTAACTACAATAAGTGTGAGAGGAAATAGCAGGGTTATGAGCGCTTACGATCTTCAACCTGAAGGTGAGGAAAGTTTTCCCTGAGGAACTGACATTGAAGCTCAGTGAATGCTTAGGAGTTAGGAGTTAACCAGGTAAAGAGTAAAGTGGAGGATGAAAAAGAGCTTTCCAGGCAGAAGGACAGTATAGGTGAAGGCCCTTGTGCAGTGGTCCACTAAGAAGTTTCTGTGCTAGAAACTACCGGGATATGTTTTTCCATTTATTCAATTTCTTCAAGGAAATATCCAAGTGCCTACGGTGCATCAGGCACTGTTGTAAGCACTGAGGATACTGTGGTGAACATATCAGACAGACATCCCTGCACTTACAGAGCTTGCATTCTAGTGGGTGAGAAAGACAATAGACAAAAATAAATGAACAAAATATGTAATATGGACTTCCGGTTTCTGGTCCAGCAAGTAAAGAGCTTGGACGTTGTCTCTCTCCTCCACACAACAACAACAACAAAAAGCTAAACAAACTGACAACTAACAACTCTTCTTAGATCCATCAGAGAACTGAGGTCATAGGACAAACCACTGCTGTGAAAATTGGAGTAACAAACAGGTAGATACAGAGAATCAGAAGCCCAGGAGTAGAAAACTCCTTGGGAACCAGTGCCAGAGTTGGAAAACCTAGTTGACAAATTGCTGGAGGTTGGGTGTGGACAAGTGTGAGAGATAACAACTCCAGAGGGGCTCAGTCTTAGGGAAGCACCCCACACTTTTGGGAGTTTCACCTCCAGGAGCCCTATCAGGTTCCCACAGTAAAGATCAGAGAAAAATCTCCTTGTGTTTCTGGCAGGGGAGGGGAAAGCAGCCATTGTGAAATATGCCCAGGGCATTCTGTTCTTTTCAAGGCCTGCCCTTAAGAGAAACTATTTTACCAGAGCCTAACTTGCCAGGTTTTACTAACTGACCTAAGGGAAGGGAAATACCCAGCTCCAGCATCCTTTAGCCTTCCTGTCTGTCCTAAGGGGCGAAAAAAATCAGAAGCACCTGTGAAGGTCACAGCCCAGGGACACAAGCTCACTGAAAGACTGAGACCTAATCACAGGATTATAGAACTCTTCCTCTCCCCCCACACCTGACCACCACATCCACAGGGCTCCTTTATAATAACAACTGAAACAACTGTGCAGCTCAGATGATATAGTTAAGACACTTCTAGGGGAACCCAAAGACAAGGGAGACAAAAATAAGAACACCAGAGGAATATTTAATCTCTGACACCCATAGCTACAGCAAACAATAAACACAGCCTAACCCCCAGCCAGATAAACAAAACAGATAACATGGCAGATGGTGATAAGTGCTGAGAAGAAAAATAAAGCAGGTAGAAGGGATAGGGTGTGTTGGTGGAGACAGTGAGTTGTAGTTTTAAATAGGATGGTCAGGAAATGCCTCACTGAACAGGTGACATCTGTGCAAAGATCTGAAGGAGGCAAGGGAGTGAGTCATGGAGATAGCTGGGGAAGAGCAGAGGGAATTATAGTGAAAAGTCTTTAGGAGGGAGTGTGCCTGCTGTGTTGGACAAACCACAGGAAAACCAGTGTGACTGGAGGGAAATCATAGGAAATAATGTCAGAGAGGGAAGGTATGGGGTGAAGTAGATTGTGCAAGACCTTGTAGACTATTGTAAAGACTGGGGTCTCTCTGGCTCCTAAGAGAATAGACGACAGGGGAGCAAGCGTTTTTGAAATAATTCAGGAGAGAGATAATGATGCCTTGGGTCAGGGAGGAAGCGGTAGAAAAGGTGAGAAGTCATTACGTTCTAGATACATTTTGAAGACTGAGATGACAGATGTTGCTGATGGATCAAGGTGTAAGACAAAAGAAGAGTCAAGGTTGACTCCTTGGTCTAAACAAAAAGAGGAAGAAAGAGGGGAAAAAAGATAATGCAGGAGAAGGAAAGAGGAGGGACTTCTGGAGCAATGTTCTTGGATATTTAAAAGGCTTGGGATCTAGTGAACAAGCAGAGAGTTCAGACTTAGATAGGAACGTGGAGAGTTCATCCCTGGTAACAGGAAAGAAGGCAGCGTTTAGGGTCCAGATGCTGGTGGGTGGGTGAAGGTGTAGGTGGGAACTTGTGGAAGTTCTCTTCTGATTGTTTCTATTTTCTCAGTGAAATAGCAATCAAGGTCAAGGGCTGAGAAAGAAGATGGCAGAGGAGGTGCTGGAAGTTTGAGAAGAAAATAAAGAACCATCTTCCTTGGATTAGGACTAGGGCAATGCACTATGATTGCTGGGCAGCATGAAGGGCACGCTTGAAATTAATAGTTGTGGATGTCATGAATTTAAAGGGAGACTGGTCAGCGTGGATGGATGTTTCTTCTAGCTCCATTCAGTTACTCTGATCAAGAGTAACATCTCTGGGGGCTTCTCTAGTGGCGCAGTGGTTAAGAATCCACCTGCCAATGCAGGGGACACGAGTTCAAGCCCTGGGCCGGGAAGATCCCACATGCCATGGAGCAACTGAACCTGTGCGCCACAACTACTGAGCCTGTGCTCTAAAGCCCGTGCTCCACAATGAGAGAAGCCACTGCAATGAGAAGCCCGCGCACCGCCACGAAGACCCAATACATCCAAAAATAAAAACAAATAAATAAATTTTTTAAAAAAAGAGTAACATTTCTGCAAATGGTTTTGGGATAATAATAAGTGTCTAAATATCTCACACGGGTTTAGTGTCATTGTTATGAAAAGTAATGACTACTGTATATTCTAGGGAAAAATCTGGTTATTTGAATTTTCTGGCAGTTTGGAATCTGAATACATTATATCAAGAATTTTTAAAAAGATATGAAAATGAAAAGCGATGTCGCTAAATAAAAATATCCTCATAGAAATCTCTGTCTTGATTGTACCTGTGATAACATTACAGAATTTTTTTTTTCACTCCTCTCAATTGCCTTTTTCTTGGATAGTGAAGTGACAAAGATAACATAATTAGATTCAGAATCTTTGGCAATGGCGATAGCAATGCCAATGTCAGTGTGTGATAATCCAGACTCACTCCATCTTTGATTGCTGCAAGACAGACTTACTTCTCTCTTGGTTACTTGTGTTTTCCAGTAGTTCAAACTTTTTTTGTTAACACAATAACGTTTTTTTATTTTATTTATTTATTTATTTATTCATTTTGGCTGCATTGGGTCCTCGTTGCTGCACGCGGGCTTTTTTCTCCAGTTGCAGCGAGCAGGGGCTACTCTTCATTGCGGCGTGCGGGCTTCTCATTGCAGTGGCTTCTCTTGTTGTGGAGCACGGGCTCTAGGCCCGCAGGCTTCAGTAGTTGTGGCATGTGGGGTCGGTAGTTGTGGCTCGCAGGCTCTAGAGCGCAGGCTCAGTAGTTGTGGTGCATGGGCTTAGTTGCTCTGTGGCATGTGGGATCTTCCTGGAGCAGGGATCGAACCTGTGTCCCCTGCATTGGCAGGTGGATTCTTAACCACTGTGCCACCAGGGAAGTCCTAGCTCAAACTTCTTATACTTGTCAATTTGCTTTACATTATTCACTTATTTTTTAAAATAACTGGTTATATAATCGATGTATGTTCACTGAATATAATTTGGAAAATATGGAAAGGTAGAGAGAAGAAAATAAAAATTATCTACTGTCTTACCACTGTGAGGTGAGGTGAATTTTAATCTAATATTCAAATTCATACATGTCTATTTAGAAAATTGGTTTCAAACTGTATATTATTTTATACTTAATATAAAAGTTAATATTTTAACTTAGTTTATTGTGAGCTTCTCCCATTCTATCACATAGTCTTTAAAAACAAAATTTTTAATGATTAAATAGTAGTGTATTGTGTAAATGTGCTATAATTTTTTTAAACAGTTCCTCCATTACTGCACATTTAATATGTTTATGAATTTTAGAAAACACTGTAGTGAGCATCCTTGAACACAAAGCTTTTTTGTAGTCCTGATTATTTTCCTAAGGTAGATCCCTAGAAAAGGAATTATGGGATCAAAAGGTACAAACATTTTAAAAGTTACATGTACATATTGCAGCTGCCCTCCTGGAAGATCGTGCTTATTTGCAGTCCCCCTGCAAGTGAACAATGTGGTCGATTTTGCTTCATCTTTGAGAATTCTGTCTTCATAGCACCTATCCACACATTTTGCCTGTGATTGCTTCACTCCAGTTTGGTCTTAAATGAGCTATTCTGTTAAGCTCCTAAGCAGTATCCCTGACTACTCTCTGTCCCACCACTGAGCTATTCTCCATACTGCTGCCAGACATAACTTTCCACACCACTGACCTTGTCACTTCCCTAAGAAAAATCTCTGATCTTCCTCAGTCCCATGGGTTCCATGGCGGCACACAAGGCCCCTCCCAGTCTGCCCCAGCCTCCCTTTTCAGCCTCATTGAGCACCCACCTCTAAGTACTCTGACAAAGCCACATAGAATGTCTTTTTACTTACAAAACATACAGTGCTCATTCGTGCCTCCAAGACTTGACACATTTTCATTCTGCGTGTTTCCTCCCTGAAACTCCAATTCTTCTTTCAAGACACTGGGCAAAAGTCCCCTTTGGTGATGCTGGCTTCCCAGGGTGAGTTGTGCATGGCGCCCACATGGGCTGTAGTCCTGCAGCACCGCCCATATCTCACTACAGCCCTCATCACTGTGCCTGGTTTCCCTTGCTTTGCTTAACTTGACTTCCCCATTGAGTACCTCAAGGGGCTTGTCTTATTTATTTTTATCCTGTTCTTAGCCTATTACATAGTTGATGATCAATAAATATCTATTGACTCAACGGCTAAAAGCACAGGATTGGCTTGAGTATTCTGTCATTATCTAGCTGGGAAGGGTTGGATTTCAGGGTGGAGTATGCCATCACTAACTAGTCCACAGTGGTCTCCGAAGTAGACTCTGATTGGCTAGCATCTAAGCATATGGTCTGTACCACGCAGTCTTTGATCACAAGCTTCTGTTTCTTCTTCCATCTCTTCCTGTTATTGTCTTAATTGTATTCTGTAGTCTACTCCCCCCAGTTCTTTCAGTCCATCCATCCTGTTTTGATTTCACACTTCTGACAAAGCTCAGAGCCATAAGCAGCTAATGGCTTCACTTCCCTACTTTCTTCTTTGTTCCTGCACTGCTCCCACAGAAGAGCCCAGCTATTAACATTCCCTGATCCTTTGTACAGGTGGCTGAGTGTTGGCTGGAGAAACACACAGAACTGTGTGGCCTAGAGCATCCTCCTTGTCAATTCTAGCCTATATTTATGTATTTTCTCTGCTTCTGATTTATTTTTTACTTTACTGTTCTCATGTATGCCATGAAAGCAACTTTTATGCTTTGTTGAACAAGGCAGAATATAAATACACAACGCAGATCAGTGCATAAATGCATACACACATATTGCAGACTGCACGCTCTCCAAAGGTCACTGTGTGCTTCTTGCTGCTCACCTACGTACATATTGGTTTATTTTTTCATACAGCTCCTCAGGATTGCCATTCTAAACCTTTCCCATTCTTTCTTTTAGTGAATTGGTTCCAACATTTACTTAAAAAAATAGATACCATCTAAGGAGTTTTTCCTTAACCTCTCCCACCCCAGCCTCTCTTTCAGGGCAGCCCAGCTGGACATGTGAGGGGTTCTGCCCCTATCATGGTGTGTGTGGGCTGCCTCTAACTGTACTTTGCAGTCTCGAGGCCCCTGCTGCTCTGCTTATACACCTGCTCCAGGGGAGCTCAGTCCACAAACTCAGCTAACTACCTACCTCTCTGTCCTTATAATACAACTTAATTTCTGACTGTAAGCCCCCATTCTGCCGATGTGGTTAAAAATATATTAACTTCTTTCCTTCTTAGAGCTTATGCCTTCTCCCCAGTGGAGCTTCTGAAGTAGGAAGGCTTGAGAATGGGGGGAGAATGAAGAGGGCAACCATTGTTCACTTCGTCACTGCTCTGCCAGGTCACCGTTGAGAAGTGTTTCCACTCTCCTTGGCACGTGGGCATCACCCCTGAGCTTGCCTGGGATCCCGTATTTCTAGACAGATCACACAGCCCTCTGTCTCACAGGCTTTACCTCCTTCTGAGGGGCTGCAGGGCCCCATATCTCTGCTCTGGGAATCCACAGCCGGCTTTCTCTCTATTTCCTCCTCCTGCCCTGACTGTGGAAAACTCCAGTCTAGGGGAAATATGTCTCCCTTCATTTTCCTTCAAGAAACTTGTTCTTTAACCACAAATTCCCTAATTTCTCCTAAGAGCTTAAGAGTTTGGGAGAACAGCAACAAAAAAAGCCAGAACTACAAGATGAAAAGACAACCCTCAGAATGGGAGAAAATATTTGCAAATGAATCAATGGACAAAGGATTAATCTCCAAAATATATAAACAGCTCATACAGCTCAATATTAAGAAAACAAACAACCCAATCCAAAAATGGGCAGAAGGGGCTTCCCTGGTGGCGCAGTGGTTGAGAGTCCGCCTGCCGATGCAGGGGACACGGGTTCATGCCCCGGTCCGGGAAGATCCCACATGCCGCGGAGCGGCTAGGCCCATGAGCCATGGCCGCTGACCCTGCGCGTCTGGAGCCTGTGCTCCGCAACCGGAGAGGCCACAACAGTGAGAGGCCCGCGTACCGCAAAAAACAAAAACAAAAACAAAAACAAAACAAAACAAAACAAAAATGGGCAGAAGACCTAAATAGACATTTCTCCAAAGAAGACATACAGATGGCCAGGAAGCACATGAAAAGATGCTCAACATCACTAATTATTAGAGAAATGCAAATCAAAACTACAATGAGGTATCACCTCACACCAGTTAGAATGGGCTTCATCAGAAAATCTACAAACAACAAATGCTGGAGAGGGTGTGGAGAAAAGGGAACACTCTAGTACTGTTGGTGGGAATGTAAATTGATACAGCCACTATGGAGAACAGTATGGAGGTTCCTTAAAACACTAAAAATAGAATTACCATATGACCCAGCAATCCCACTACTGGGCATATACCCTGAGAAAACCATAATTCAAAAAGATGCATGCACCCCAATGTTCACTGCAGCACTATTTACAATAGCCAGGTCATGGAAGCAACCTAAATGCCCATCAACAGAAGAATGGATAAAGAAGATGTGGTACATATACACAATGGAATATTACTCAGCCATAAAAAGGAACGAAATTGGCTCATTTGTAGAGACATGGATGGATCCAGAGACTGTCATACAGAGTGAAGTAAGTCAGAAAGAGAAAAACAAATATCGTATATTAACGCATATATGTGTAACCTAGAAAAATGGTACACATGAACTGGTTTGCAGGGCAGAAGTAGAGACACAGATGCAGAGAACAAACATATGGACACCAATGGCAGGGGGTGGTGGTGGTGTGATGAATTGGGAGATTGGGATTGACATATATACACTAATATGTATAAAATGGATAACTAATAAGAACCTGCTGTATAAAAAAATAAATAAAATAAAATTCAAAAAAAAAAAAAAGCCATGACTTTTGAGCAAGGAGAGAGCTGACTGAATACTTTAAATATCAGAAGGAAAAATTTGTAGAATAATATCTCAAATGGGATTCCCATCACAGTAAACAAAACAAAAGCAAACAAACAAAAACCAGTCTTGGACTTTCCCAAACTCACCCCCATTCTCTTCACCACCATCAACCTTTCTGTATTCATTGCCTTCATTCTGTGTTAGTCACACCTTTAACTACTTGCTCTCTGGGTTCTGTTGCTGCCATTCTACCGAAAATGCCCTCCTAATTACTGATCCAACTTTTTAAAGTATCTTCCTCCTTTCTTCCTAACTCCCTATTTTTTCTTCCAATCTCCCTCTCTCCCTCTGCATTACCTGACTATTCAGTGGCAGGCATTGTGCTATGCACTGGAAACACAAGAATGAATCAGACCCTTCTTATTTTTAAGGAATTTAGGATCAGGAGAGGCACATAGGTAATAAGCAACTACTTCACAAAAATCTGTTGCTTCTGTTTTTGATGCCAGGAAGGCCCTGGACCCTTCCTTGGTGATGTTCAGGGTTCTAACTCCTCTTTACATTTCCTCTCTCTCTTTTTCACTGGCTCCTATTAAATTTTCCACTTACCAAACTCCTTCCAAGAGTTTGCCCTGGGTTCTTTCTCCCTAGGCATGTTCCTTCAGAGAAATTCTTCCTGTCCATGTGGATGAATCCTAAAGCTGCATCTTTGGGTTGGCTGAACCAGTTCACTTAGATGCCCTGCCCTTCTCTTGTTAATGACATCACTGATGTCTTTCAGAGTCTAAGACTGTCACCACCTTGTCTCTGTTCTCAGTGTCCAGCCAATTGCCACATCCAAATGGCTCTTCCTCTTCAGGGTCTCTCTCATTCAGCCTTTCCTTTCCTTGCTCACCCTATCACTTAACTGAAACCATTATAGCACTAAGAATTTTCTGCTTTGTTCTTCTTCATGCCTCGAATGTGGGCCTCTCACCTAAACAATCACAGTATCCTGGAAATTTGTCTCCCTGTCCCAAATATTTTACATACTGGAATAAACTTTCAATCGTACCACATCTATAATCATTTCATAATATATACACAGAGTTGTTTTGAGTTGCATGGGTCTAGTTGTACGCAAATCTTTTTTCAGTAGTAAATGCTACAGTACTACACAGTTCCTGGTTGATTGGACCCACAGATGCTCACCCTCGAATGTGGAGGAAACAAACTGCTTATGCAAAGGGCCAACTATAAGTTATACAAAGATTTTTGACCATGCACGTGTTAGTGCCCCTAACTCCTGCATTTTTCAAGGATCAACTGTATATCAAATCATTATGTTGTACACCTTAAACTAATATAATGTTACATGAAAATGTAAGGCTCTTAGTACCAATTCCAACCTGGGGTGGGGAGAGATGATTCCCCACACCATCAAGCAATTCTCTGACGCAAGCTGGGTGTCCTACCATTCAATTCAATTCTGACATTATCTACCTGGAGATAGCGTCAGGTCACACAGGTTATGGGCTCATTTTTACAAGACTGTTCTTCCCCACATTTCAGACTCCAGTTGAAAGTCCAAGTTGTCACCTGGGCCTCCGATTGACTTGCCTATAGATTGGAGATTCCAATGATCTTCTCAGATTTGAATAATTTGCTAGAGCTACCCGCAGAACTCAGAGCAATAGTCTACTCAATAGATTACAGGTTTCTTATATTGATAAAAGAACATATCTCAGGGACACCCAGGTAAAAGAAATGCATAGGGCAAGGTGTGGGGAAAGGGCCTGGAGCTTCCATGGTGCAGAGCTGCCATGCCCTCTCCAGGCTCTCTACTCTCCCCAAATCCCCACCTTTTCCCCAACCTGGGAAGCTCTATGAACCCCATCCTTTGGGTTTTTATGGAGGCCTTATTACATAGGCATGGTTGATTAAGTCATTAGCCATTGGTGATTGATTCAACCTCCAGCCCCTCTCTCCTCCTCAGAGGTCGGGGGTGGAACTGAAAGTTTCAACCCGCTAATCACAGGGTTGGCTCCCTTGGCAACCAGCCACCGGTCCTTCCTTCCCTGCGGTCCAGAAGTAACCTCAGAAACATCACAAAAGACACCTTTGTTACTCTCACCACTTAGGAAATTCCAAGGGTTTTAGGATATCTGTGCCAGAAATGGGGATGAAGAAAGACTAAATATATATTTCTTACTATGAATCACAGTATCATAGAGTCATATCTCAATAAACCTGGAGGGAAAAAGTACCACATCTATCTTGTCATTGACTTGCCCCAAACCCTTCATTGTCTCTTCTTTGTCAAAGGATTAAGTTTTAATTCTTCACCCAGCATTCAGTGTCCCTATGATATAGTCCAAATATATGTTTCTAGCTTTATCTCAAGTACACCCTTGTGAATACCTGATACTGCAGCATATACTTATTGTCCCTCAGATACCAGATATATTGCCTAATTGCTTTCCCTGGTTCTTTTACAGCTAAAGTATACCACTGCTCATTGTTACATGTGAAAATCTTCACCATCTTTAAAAGTTCTCAAAAGTTTTATTCTATGAAGCTGTTCAGTTGTCCCTAATAGATGTCATCTTTTCTGCCTTTGATTTCCCAGAATACTTTGTTTGAACCTCTTGCAGGGTTGTTATCTTACCGTTCCCTGTATTATGGCTATTTTCAACTTCTCTTATCTCCTTGCTAAACTTCAATCTCCTTAGAGATGGAGACTTTTCTTACTCATACTGTGGATTTAACAGTGCTTATCATTGTGCCTTCTATAAAGAGGGACCCAGTACCTATTCTTTCTTTGTTTTGAGTAACAGAACTCCTGTTTTTTCAGGGTGATAATGTGCCCAGCTAAAAATACTTACTCTCCAAATTCCCTTGCCAAATGGGTCAGTTCTGTACAAGGAGTTAAAAGCTGAGGCTTTCTGGCTTTCCGGATATAGGCACCACACTCCTTTCAGCTTTGTTCTTCTTTGCACCTGGAACATGGACCTGAAGGCCATTATTAGGCTAGTCTCACAGTCACTAGATAATAAGCTTCAGGGTGAAGAATAAATTGATTCTGTCATTCAGCAAATATTTACTGAACACCTACTATAGTGCCAGGCACTATTATAGATGCTTCAAAAAGCGGCAGAGCAGAGGGATAAAAAGAGTCTAGATCCCAGATGGCATCATTAAACATTGAAACAGCTTTAACTGCTTACCTCCAAACTTCATGAATACCCTTTTCTTTAAGCTACCTTTACTAAGTTTGTTTGTTTTTTAAATTTATTTATTTAGTTAGCTTTGGCTGCATTGGGTCTTTGTTGCTGTGCGTGGGCTTTCTCTAGTTGCAGCAAGCGGTGGCTTCTCTTGTTGTGGAGCACAGGCTCTAGGCTCACGGGCCTCAGTAGTTGTGGCACGCGAGCTCAGTAGTTGTGGCTCACGGGCTGTAGAGCTCAGGCTCAGTAGTTGTGGTGCATGGGCTTAGCTGCTCTGCGGCATGTGGGATCTTCCTGGACCAGGGCTCGAACCCCGGTCCTCTGCATTGGCAGGAGGATTCTTAAACACTGCGCTACCAGGGAAGTCCCTTTACTAAGTTTTATTATTTTCTTTTATTTTTAGCTGAATGCATTTCTTATCCATGCAATGATGTTCAATTACTTTTTCTATTGAAATGATCATATGGATTTTCTCCTTTACTCATTATCATTATTTTCAAATCTTTATTAACATTGCATTCTTGTAACAAGCCCTACCTGATTGACATGTAGTTACTGTTATGATGATGATGATGATATATACATAGGTTCAATTTGCTCGTATTTTATTTGTGATTTTTGCATTAGATCCATGAGAACCACTGGCCTGTAATTTTCCTTCCTTGTAATGTTTATGTCAAGTTTGGCATCAAACTTATGCTGGCCTTATAAAATAAGTTGGGACGTAGTCCTTCTTTTTCATTTTCAGAATGAGTTTGCAGGATTCTTCTTATTTTCTTAAATGTTTGGAAGAATTTACCGATGAAGCATCTGGGCCAGGAGTTTTTATTGTTTTAATTATGGATTCAGTTTCTTTAAAAGATACAGGACTATTGAGACTTTCTGGGTTTTTTAAGTCATTTTTTGTAAATTGTGTTTTTCAAGGAATTTGTCCATTTCATTTAAACTCAAATTTATTTATTATCTGTTTATTTATTATCTTTTTAATGTCTGTGACTGCGTAGTGAAGTTGCCATTTTTATAGTTGGTATTAGCAAGTTGTATTTTCTTTCTTTTTTTCCCTTGTTTAATCTTTCTTGGGGTTTATCAATTTTTAAATCTGTTTTCAAAGAATCATCTTTTTTTGCCTGTGTTAATTTTCTCTAGTGTATATTTGCTTTCTATCTTATTGAGTTCTGCTCTTATTTCCTTTGGGTTTAATTTGATGTATTTTTTTCAGCCTAGTTTCTTGAGAAGGAAGCTTAAAGTTTTTATATTTAACCTTTCTTTCTTTTTAACATATGCATTTAAAGTTATATATTTCTTTCTCAGCACAGCTTTAGCTGCAGACCACAAGTATTGATATTTCAAGTGTTCATTATCACTTAGTTAAAAATACGTTCAAATTTCCATTGTAATTTACTCTTTGATGCATGGGCTATTTAGAAGTATATTGCTTAATTTAAAATATTTTGGGATATTTTAGTTGCTTTTCTGTTATTTATCTTTAGGTTAGTTCTACTATGGTCCAAGAATTTACTCTGTGTGATTGTATCCTTTGAAATCTGTTGATACTTTCCTTATGATCTATGTTAGTAAGTGTTCCATGTACATTTATAAAAACTGTTGTTGAGTATAGTGTTATATATGTACAAATTATATCATTTTTAATCATATTGTTAAAATGTCATACATCCTACTAATCTTTTTATCTGCCTATTTTATCAGTTACTGAAAGAGATATATTAAACTATTTAATTATCATTATAAATTTGACCATTTTGCTATATATATATATACATCCACATACATTGAAGCTATGTTATTAAAAGCATAGAAATTTATGAGTTCTGTTGAATTGACACTTGTATCATTATAAAATATCCCTCTTTATTTCTAGTCATACTTCTTGCCTTAGAGTCTTCTTAATCAGATATTATTATAGTTATATCAATTCTCTTTTGTGTAAAGTTGACATGGTATATCTTTTCTATCTTTTTACTTTAACCTTTCTGAGTCTTCACATTTAAGGTGTGTCTCTCATCAAAGTCAGATTTGACTCTCAATTCTTCTGCCCTTTATTAGTTAAAGCTCAATTTCCTGACTATAAAAAATATATATATATATAATAATTACTACTACAGTTGGTCCTCTGTATCCACAGCTGTGGAACTGTGGAGATGGAGGGCTGACTACACTATACTATTTTATATAAGAAACTTGAGCATCTGTGGATTTTGGTATCCATGGGGGTCTTAGTACCAATCCCCTGCAAATACCAAGGGACAACTGTACCATTAACTATTGTATTTAATAGATACACAATTGCACAATCTATCTTCTTATAGTTTTTTCCCATTTTTATTCCAAATAAATGCTATTCCAATGTAGTCCTTATTATATGATAATGTCATTTATATTAAGATAGGAAGAAAACATTTCTCTACTTTTGTTTGAGTTTCTGGTCCCTCACTATGAAACTAAATCTGGGGAAAATATTCATGTAATTGTACACTTCCTTCTTTGTAACACTGCTTCAGAAAGAAACATTAGGAAAGCCCCACTGGGACTTCTCTGGTGGTCCAGTGGTTAAGAATACCTCGGCAATGCAGGGGATGCCCTTTTGGTCCCTGGTCAGGGAACTAAGATCCCACATGCCGTGGGGCAACTAAGCCTGCATGCCACAACAGCTGAGCCCACGTGCCGCAACTACAGAGCCCATGTACTCTGGAGCCCACGTGCCACAACTAGAGAGAAGCCTATGCACCACAATGAAGAGACCGCGAGCCACAGCTAAGACACAGTGCAGCCAAAAATAAACAAATAAATAAATAATTTTTAAAAAGATTAAAAAAAAAAGAAAGTCCCACTATTTGAAGGAATTCCCTGGTGGTCCAGTGGTTAGGACTCTGTGCTTCCACTGCTGAGGAGCCCAGGTTCGATCCCTGTTTGGGGAACTAAAATCCTATAAGCTGCAACTGAAGGAAAACAAAAGTCTCACTATTTGACTTCCATGAGTTAGTAGGAGATATTCTGAAAATTTTCTATTTATGAAGACAAAAAAATTATAAGCTATGTGTAAGCAGAAAAGAAGTGATTCATTCAAGATTATCATTTACTTCAGTTTGAGTGTCTATTTACACTCCATTCATCCATCCATTCATTCAGTCATTAATTCATTTAACATATATTGAAGTTTCATCAAGTAGTAGGGACTGTGCTAGGAGGTTGGGGTACAAAAATGATTATGATAAAGTTTCTCCTTCTAAAAGAGAAGTAGGGAAGTCTAGCAAGTAAGAAAGATAAATATTAGGAAAATCTTATAGTATGTGATATATACAATGATAGCGGTATGTACAGGGTACTGTGAAAGTCTGTAGGAGAAAATGTAAACTTCCATCTGGAATACCCTCCTGCTTTGTTTTTGTCTGTTTTGTGATGACTCAGATTTCCTAGCTGAAGGGACATTTGAATTGGGGCCTATGGAGTGACTTGACATTAGAGGGTGAACCAAACAAGGTTTTATATGTAAAAAAAGAAAGCACCGTAAGTATTTTAAGCAGAAAGGGATTAAACACAGGGATTTATGTTCTTGTGAAATTACTGGAAGAGCTAGAAGAATGAGCTCTAGCCTGAGCCTCCAGTAATGCCTCACAAAATACCACCTATTATGGGATCTACTATCTTGCCACATTCAGGAGGTGGGAATTAAGAGATGTGCTGGACCTATTGATTTCAAAAACATAATACTGTGACTGAGACCCAGGCATCAGGAAGCTGGAATCAGGAAGCCATTGCTGCCAACAATATCTGTGAAGCTGGAAACTGTACTGGAATGCAGAAATAGCAATATCTGCACAACTTTCCTTGCCCATAGAAAACAAACACTGCTGGAATATGGCTTCTCATTCATTTCCACCTGATTTTTGAGTAATTACATCTGATTGATGTAAACTAATTCACCCTCCCCCACCCCCTGCCAAACTCTTGCTGTAGGGAAGGCTGGGAGATGTGATTTTTAGCTTTCTGGGCTTTGCTAAACAAAGGAAGGTACACTAGTTAGAGGTGGGAATAAATGCAGAATGTGGATCAATCATCGAACATACCAGGGGAGCGGAATGGCTAAGATGGAGAAGTAGGAAGACCCTGAGCTCATCTCTTCCCACAGGCACACCAAAATTACAACTATTTACAGAGGACTATCAATGAGAACAACTTGAAGACTAGCAGAAAAGATCTTCTACAACTAAAGATTTAAAGAAGGACCCACAACGGGACTTCCCCAGTTGCGCAGTGGTTAAGAATCCACCTGCCAGTGCAGGGGACAAGGGTTCGAGCCCCAGTCCGGGAAGATCCCACATGCCGCAGAGCAGCTAAGCCTGTGCGCCACAACTACTGAGCCTGCACTCTAGAGCCTGCGAGCCACGACTACTGAGCCTGCATGCCACAACTACTCAAGCCTGCATGCCTAGAGGCTGTGCTCTGCAACAAGAGAAGCCACTGCAATGAGAAGACTGCACACCACAATGAAGAGTAGCCCCCACTTGCTATAACCAGAGAAAGCCCGTGTGCAGTAACAATGACCCAATGCAGCCATAAATAAATATTTCTAAAAATATAAAATAAAGAAGGACCCACAATGAGATGGGTAGGAGGGGCAGAGATATGGTATAGTTAAGACCCACTTCCCTGGGTGGGTAACCCACAAATGGGAGGATTATCACAACTGCAGAGGTTTTTCCCAAGGAGCAAAGGGTCTGAGCCCCATATGGGGCTCCCTAGCCTGCAGTGGAAAGCTGAGCCCCCAGAATGTTTGGTTTTGAATAACATATTTGAAGACATAATAGCTGAAAACTTCCCTAACCTGGGAAAGAAAACAGACATCAAGGTTCAGGAAGTACAGAGAGTTCCAAACAAGATCAACCCAAAGAGGAACACACCGACACACTGTAATTAAAATGACAAAAATTAAAGATAAAGAGAGAATATTAAAAACAGCAAGGGAAAAGTAACAAGTTACATACAAGGAACTCCCATAAGCTTATCAACTGACTTTTCAGCAGCAACTCTGCAGGCCAGAAGGGAGTGGCAATATATATTTAAAGTGATGAAAGGGAAAAACCTACAACCAAGGATACTCTACCTGGCAAGGCTATCATTCAGATTTTAAGGAGAGATCAAGGATTTTACAGACAAGCAAAAGCTGTAAGATTTCAGCCCCAAGAAACCAGCATTACAAAAAATGTTAAAGGGACTCCTTTAAGATGAAAAGAGAACTTCCCTGGTGGTGCAGTGGTTAAGAATCAGCCTGCCAGTGCAGGGGACACGAGTTTGAGCCCTGGTCTGGGAAGATCCCACATGCCGCAGAGCAAGTAAGCCTGTGCACCACAACTACTGAGCCCACATGCCGCAACTACTGAAGCCCACGCACCTAGAGCCCGTGCTCTGCAACAAGAGAAGCCACTGTGAGGAGAAGCCCACACACCACAACCAAGAGTAGCCCCTGCTTGCCACAACTAGAGAAAGCCTGCATGCAGCAACAAAGACCCAACGCAGCCAATAAATAAATAAATTTATTTAAAAAAAAAAAGATGAAAAGAAAAGGCCACAACTAGAAATATGAAAATTACAAACGGAAAAATCTCATTGGTAGAAGCAAATATACAGTAAAGGTAATAGATCAACCACGTATAAAACTAGTAGGAGTGTCTAAAGACAAAAATAGTAAAATCATCTATATCCACATAAGTAGTTAAGGGACAAAACAAAAAACAAAGAGATGTAAAATACGGTATCAAAAACGGTAAATGTGTAGGGGAAGTAAAACTGCAGGATTCTTAAATAAAATGTATTTGAACTTAAGAGATCAGCAACTTAAAACAATGATAATCATAAACCTCAAGGTAACCACAAACCAACATCTATAATAGAAACACACACAAAAAAAGAGAAAGGAATCCAAACACAACACTAAAGACAGTCATCAAATCACAAGGGAAGAGAACAAAAGTAGAAGAAAGGAACAAAAAGAACTACAAAAACAACCCCAAAACAATGAACAAAATGGCAATAAGTATATATCTATCAATAAATGTAAATGGACTAAATGTTGCAATCCAAAGACATAGAGTGGCTGAATGGATATAAAAACAAAATCCATATATATGCTGCCTACAAGAGAGTCACTTCAGATCTAAAGACACATATTGACTAAAAGTGAGGGGACAGAAAGTTATTTCATGCAAATAGAAACAAAAAGAAAGCTGGGGTAGCAATACTTACATCAGACAAAATAGACATTAAACAAAGACAAAGAAGACAAGAGACAAGGAAGGACATTATATAATGATAAAGAAATCAAGCCAAGAAGCAGGCATAATAATTGTAAATATATATGCACCCAACATAGGAGCACCTAAATACATAAAGCAAATGTAACAGTCTTAAAGGGAGAAATTGACAGTAACCCAGTAATAATAGGGGGCTTTAACACCCCACTTACAACAATGGACAGATCATCCAGACAGAAAATCGATAAGGAAACACTAGCCCTAAACAGCATGTTGGACCACATGGATATATAATATGTATGTATGCATGTATGTATGTATTTACAGAACATTCCATTCAAAAGCAGCAAAATACACATTCTTTCAAAGTGCACATGAAACATTCTCCAGGATAGATCACATGCTAGGCCACAAAAGAAGTCTCAGTAAATTTAAGAAGACTGAAATCATATCAAGCACTTTTGCAACCACAGTGCTATGGGACTAGAAATCAACTACAAGGAAAAAAATTCAAAACCCACAAACATGTGGAGGCTAAACAATATGCTACTAAAGGACCAATGGATCACTAAAGAAATGAGAGGAAATCAAAAAGTACCTGGAGACAAATGAAAATGAAAACACAACAAGCCATAATCTATGGGATGCAGCAAAAGCAGCTCTAAGAGGAAAGTTTTTAGTGATACAAGTATACTTCAGGAAGCAAGAAAAATCTCAAATAAACAACCTAACCTTACACCTAAAGGAAGTAGATAAAGAAAAACAAACCCCAAAATTATCAGTAGAAAAGAAATTATAAAAATTAGAGCAGAAATAAATGAAATAGAGGCAAAAAAAATTAGAAAAGATCAATTAAACTAAGATCTGGTTCTTTGAAAGGACAAGCAAAATTTGTAAAACTTTAGCCAGACTCATCAAAAAAAAAAGAGAGAGGGCCCAAATCAATAAAATCAGAAACGAAAAGGAGAAGTTAAAACTGACACCACAGAAATACAAAGGATCATAAGAGATTACTATGGTTATATGCCAATAAAATGGACAACCTAGAAGAAATGGAC
Source organism: Delphinapterus leucas (assembly GCF_059928025.1). Classification (NCBI taxonomy): domain Eukaryota; kingdom Metazoa; phylum Chordata; class Mammalia; order Artiodactyla; family Monodontidae; genus Delphinapterus; species Delphinapterus leucas. The sequence goes on from NC_143130.1 coordinate 99,870,993, forward strand.
AAATCCTAGAAAAGTACAATCTCCAAGCCTGAATCAGGCAGAAATAGAAAATATGAACAGACCAATTACCAGTAATAAAATTGAACCAGTAATCAAAAAACTCTCAGCAAACAAAAGTTCAGGAGCAGAGAGCATCATAAGTGAATTCTACCAAACATTTAAAGAAGAGTTAACACCTATTCTTCTCAAACTATTGCAAAAAATTGCAGAGGAAGGGACACCTCTGAACTCATTCTACAAGGCCAGCATCACCCTGAAACCAAAATCAGACAAAGATACCACAAAAAGAAAATCACAGGCCAATATCAATGATGAACATAGATGCAAAACTCCTCAACAAAATATTAGGAAACTGAATCCAACAATACATTAAAAGGATCATACACCATGACCAAGTAGGACTTATCCCAGGGATGCAAAGATTTTTCAGAATCTGCAAATCAATCAATGTTATACAACACATTAACAAATCGAAGAAGAAAAATCAGCTGAAAAGATGCAGAAAAAGCTTTTGATAAAATTAAATATTGATTTATGATAAAAAAACTCTCCATGAAGTGGGTATAGAGGGAATATTCCTCAACATATATGCCATATATGGCAAACCCACAGCTAACATCATACTCAGTGGTAAAGAATTAAAGCATTTCCTCTAAGATCAGGAACAAGACAAGGATGCCTGCTCTCACCAGTTTTATTCTACATAGTATTGGAAGTCCACTCACAGCAATCAGACAATAAAAGGAAATAAAAGAAATTCAAATTGGAAAGGAAGAAGTAAAACTGTCATTGTTTGAAGATGACATGATATTATATATGGAAAAGTCTAAAGATGCCACACAAAACTACTCATCAATGAATTTGGATAGAAAATTAATACAAAGAAATCTGCATCATTCCTGTACACTAACAACAAATGATCAGAAAGAGAATTTAAGAAAACAACCCTATTTACAACTGCATCAAAAAGAATAAAATACCTAGGAATAAATCTAAGTAAGGAGGTAAAAGACCTGTACTCAGAAAACTGTAAGATGCTTATGAAGGAAACTGAAGATGACACAAATAAATGGAAAGAATGCAGACTAATAATACTCCTTAAGAACATCTATGTGTTCATGGATTGGAAAAACTAATATTGTTAAAATGACCATGCCACCCAAGGCAATCTACAGATTCAGTGCAATCCTTATCAAAATATCAACGGCATTTTCCACAAAACTAGAATAAATAATTGTAAAATTTGTATGGAACCACAAAAGACCCAAAATAGCCAAGACCATTTTGAGAAAGAACAGAGCTGGAGGAATCACATTCTCTGACCTCACACTCTCCTAGAAAGCTACAGTAATCAAAACAGTATGGCACTAGCACAAAAATACACACATAGATCAATGAAACAGAATTGAGAGTCCAGAAATGAACCCACACTTATATGGTGAATTAATCTACAACAAAGGAAGAAGAATATACAATGGGGAAAAGATAGCCTCTTCAATAAATGGTCTTGAGAAAACTGGACAGCCACATGCAAAAGAATTGAACTGGATGACGTTCTCACACCATATACAAAAATAAACTTAAAATAGATTAAAGACTTAAATGTAAGACCTGAAACTGTAAAACTTCTAGAAGAAAACATAAGCAGTATACTCTTTGACATTGGTTCTAACAACATTTTTTTGGATATGCTTCCTTAGGCAAGGGATACAAAAGAAAAAACAAACAAATGGGACTACATCAAACTAAAAAGCTTTTGCACAGTGAATGAAACTATCAACAAAATGAAAAACCTGCCTACTGAATGGGGGAAGATATTTGCAGTCAATATATCTGATAAGGGGGAACTTCCCCTGTGGCACAGTGGTTAAGAATCCACCTGCCAAAAAAAAAAAAAAAATCCACTTGCCAATGCAGGGGACATGGGTTCGATCGCTGGTCTGGGAAGACCCCACAGGCCGTGGAGCAACTAAGCCTGTGTGCCACAACTACTGAGCCTGTGCTCTAGAGCCTGTGAGCCACAACTACTGAGCCCATGCCCCCTAGAGCCTGTGCACTGCAACTACTGAGCCCACATGCTACAACTACTGAAGCCCGTGTGCCTAGAGCCCATGCTCCACAACAAGAGAAGCCACCACAATGAGAAGCCCGTGCACCGCAACGAAGAGTAGCCCCCACTTGCCACAACTAGAGAAAGCCTATGCACAGTAATGAAGACCCAACACAGCCAAAACATATATATATTTATGTATATAAATATATTTATATATTTATATACAATGGAATACTATGCAGCCATAAAAAAGCACGAAATCTTGCCATTTGCAGCAACATGGATGGACCTGGAGGGTATTATGCTAAATGAAATAAGTCAGAGAAAGACACATACTGTACAATATAATTTATATGTGGAATCTAAAAAATAAAACAGGGGCTTCCCTGGTGGTGCAGTGGTTGAGAGTCCGCCTGCCAATGCAGGGGACACGGGTTTGTGCCCCAGTCCGGGAAGATCCCACATGCCGCGGAGCGGCTAGGCCCGTGAGCCATGGCCGCTGAGCCTGCGCGTCCGGAGCCTGTGCTCCGCAACGGGAGAGGCCACGACAGTGAGAGGCCCACGTACCGCAAAAAAAAAAAAAAAACAAAAGAAACACAAATAAAACAAATGGACACACATAATAAAACAGAAACACAGTCATAGATAACAGGTGGTTGCCAGAGGGGAGGAGCCTGGTTGGGGGGGGATAAGAGAAATAACTAAGGGAGATTAAAAGGTACAAACTTCTAGTTACAAAATAAATGAGTCATGGGTGTGAAATGTACAGTGTGGAGAATATAGTCAATAATTACATAGTATCTTTTTATGGTGACAGATGGTAACTAGACTTATCATGATGATAATTTTGAAATGTACAGAAGTATCAAATCACTATGTTGTGCACCAGGAACTAACAGTGTTGTAGGTCAACTATACTTCAAAAACAAAAAACTCTTAGACAAAGAGATCAGTATTGTGGCCAGAGGTGGTGGTGGTGGGGGTAGGAGGAGGGGGAATTGGATGAAGGTAGTCAAAGGTACAAACCTCTAGTTATAAGATAAATAAGTACTAGGGATGTAATACAAGGTGATACATATAATTAACATTGCCATATGTTATATATGAAATTTGTTAAGAAAGTAAATCCTAAGAGTTCTCATCACAAGGAAAAATTTTTCCCTATTTATTTTATTTTGTATCTATATGAGATAATGGATAGTCACTAAACTTATTGTGGTAATCATTTCATGATCTATTGTCAAGTCATGTCAAATATGTCAATACATGTCAAGTCATATCAAATCATTGTGCTGTACACCTTAAACTTATAGAGTGCTGTATGACCATTATATCTCAATAAAAGCGGAAGGAAAACATATACGAGGGGAAGATGAGGTGGGAGTAGGAGGGTCAGATGGAGAGATTAGTACATCAAAGGGAGGCAAAATAACACAGAGATTTAGGAAATTTCTGGGATGGCTGGAAAGGAAAAACAACAAAGGATGTTTCTGGAAGGAAGTATCACCCAGATGATGAGAATGGACTTGGAGAAGGTGGCAGAAGAGGAATATTAAACTTAGGCAGACCAACCAAGAGGCTATTGCATTAATCAAGGTGAGTGATGATGGTGGCCTGAACTAAGACTGCAGTGATAGAGATGGAGAGAAGAGACAATTCGGGGAGTTAGTTAAAGTATCATGATCATTTGTATCATATACTCTTCTTTTTTAATGGTGATTTTTCTCTCTGGAATGCCTACTTTGTTCTAGATTTTTGCTTGTTTTAATATAAGACTTACAGAATATATTGTTCTAGCCCATGGTGATTCTCAGTTTTACTGAATACCTGCAGCAGTTGTGGTTAATGCTGTTTCTACCCTCATGTAGTTTCATATATTGGTTGTCTTCCCAATTAGAAAGGAAACTCCTAAACAGCAGAGGTCACATTTTATACTCACTTAATATATTAGGATGTAACATTTGAAAATTTTGACTAAAGTTCATAGAGTCAATAGATACATTTCCTGGAGAGGTTCCAGATAAAGAGGTGAAGTTTCAAAGGATATGTCTCAAAACAGATCACAGGACTTACAACACTTACCTACATTGAGGATCAAAAGAATAAGCCTGAGGAAGAATTTTAAAGAAAATTTCTCTGGAGAGATCTGGGCTGGGATTCTAACTTTCTAACTTTCCCCAAGGGGGCAGGATGAGGTACCTTCACCTTATCTTAAGCTCAGTGCAAAGGTCTTATTAGCAATGCTTACTGAACTTGATAGGAAATTAGGATAGAGAGAAGACCAGAGTTTTCCTCGTGTTTGAGAAATCTAAAAGGCATCAGACAGCCTGGTTTGCTTTAGATGGAGGAATTGGGGGAGTGTGCGTGACTCATATCAAGGGAATCTCGGATGAGAAATCCTCAGTGATAGGGCTCTTTCTAGGAATCTGCTAAATAGCTCGTAAGAGTCAGTGTTATTCACCAGAGTGCAAAACCATTTTATGATAGTACTAATTAGGTGAGAGTTTTCCTGCTCTTCACAGTCTCTCCTCTCTCTTCTCATACCCTTTGGCCTTGGAGGAAGGGATCACAACTAGGTTAGCAAAATGGAGAAGGGGAAGAACTGGGAAGAAGGACTCCCCCTCCTCTACCCAACCACTTTCCTGACCTCCTACCCATCAAAAGCCTTACAGGAGGAGGGAGGGAGGAGTTTTAATTCTATACCCAATTTGAAGTTTTGATTATTACATGTAATTAGATACTCAATTATGAATTTGAAACTGTATTTGCAACTTGAAAGGACAGTTGGATTTTTTTATTACGTGAGTGATAAGAATAATAATAGGACTTTTCAGTTTTCGTCCCACTCAGAAGAAGAATGTTCCTGACTGATTAACCTTTAAAGGGAAAATGTGAGACACTATAAAGTTGCTTGGTGATTATACCCCATGAATCCTGTTCGGTAAACTAGTGGATAAACTTTGTCATTCCCAGAGGAACTGCTGGTGCAACCCTGGTCAGTAAGTGGAAAAGGCAACATGGTTTGGTATAAAGAGCCTTCTGCTACATTTTAGCTATGTGGTATTGTGAAACACACCTAATTTCTACAAATCATTGTCTCCTAATCTGTAAAATAAAGTGAATACATACTACCTGCCTTTTTGACTTCACAGTATGGTTGGGAAGATCAAATAAGATCGTATACTTGAAAATGTTCCTAAATTCCAGAACGTATTCAAAATCAATTAAGTACTTGAGGATTAATGTACCTTGACTAGATGGTACTTTGAAAGCTCATAAAACCTTTCCTTTTGCCCATGGACTGAGCCATCCTAAACCCATAGCCAAATAAGAACAGTTGAAGAAGAAGAAAACTCCAGAGAAGGCTATTCCACCAAATCCCCAGTGGCCCCTTCCTTTTACTAACACTGCCAGGATAATCTGTTCTGCCTGAGTATTCTTAATGTTCATCACCACTTAGAAAAGCCACTGACAACTTAGCACCAATGAAAGTTTTCTTCCCTCATCAGTTCTTCAGCACCTTCTCCAGCATGAGTGTTGAATTGCTGGCCAATTACTTGGAAACTGAAGTGAGCCCAAGAGAGTCAGTGAATTACTAAGAAAATCATTTACATAGGGAGGTAATGTCGATGGAGAAGGTTGATTGAAAAAATGTCTTCATTATTCTCATAGAAGGGCTGGGAAAGCAGAACAGAGTGTGAGGAAGAGACCGAGGAATGACTTTTCTTGTCAAAAACAAGGAAAACAGTATGAGCATCTCACAGACAATACGATATGTTTGTAGTTATGGCGTGGGATCTCCCTGACAAAACCGGTGGAAAACTGGCTGCTGCTAGTTGAAAAGTATTCTAGCAGTGCTTGAATGTGGCATTGCTCTGTGGTACTGTATAGAATTAAAAAAAAAAAAAATAGGGGTATTTGTGTAAGAAAAGGGACCATGAAATCTAAGGGATGCTTGAGTTTCTGCAGGAAACCATTCCTCTTCTCCCTCTCCCCAGAGTGTTTCAAATTTAAATTTCAAGCTTCTTGAAACCAGTGATGATGAATTCCACCACCTCCACCATCACACCACATCTGTCTGCTTTTTCTCCTGTGGGTGGTGCCATTTAAAAGAATATAAACCAGCTCTTCCATTACTTCCTAGGAGCTTATGCTCTAAAATGAACTTTGTATTCACAGACTGGTGAGAGAATAAGTACACTATGCAACAGAGGGGCTCAAGGAATGGAAATGATGGTTAGAAATTCTATTAATTATTCTGCGTTCAGATGTTAAAAGTGATATATATATATGTATATGTGTGTATACATATATGTGTGTGTGTGTGTGTGTGTGTGTGTGTACTGGAATGGTTGAGGAATGGAGGGCAGTGTAAGGGTGCTATTTTAGTTGGTGGAGAGATGAGATATTATCTAAAGTCAAAAGAAAAAAATAATACTCCTTAAGTATAATATTTGAAGTTCTAACAGTAATGAAGAAATGACTACAAATAATGACTACAAATAAGTTAACTCTACAAACTAGGAAAGAAGGGGGAGGAAGTAGAATTGAGTTAAAGTGCTTTATCTTTTATGATGGAAAGCCAAAAATACTGTCTAAAGTCGACAAGTCAAGACACAGAAGTATAAAATTTTTTGTGGTGATGGAAGTGACTATCTTTGGTTATAAACACAAGAGCAGTGGCTTCCCTAGGGGCTGAAGCAGGGCTTCAGGGGGCAAAATGTACAGAGGAGGTGGCCTCTTCTCCCCACCCTCTTCCATTCAACTGGAACAACTCTGCTTTGTAACTGTTTTACATCTTGGGTTACAGTGAAATATTTTACTGAAAAAAAAAAACGGTCCCTTGGGCTTCCCTGGTGGCGCAGTGGTTGAGAGTCCGCCTGCCGATGCAGGGGACACGGGTTCGTGCACCGGTCCAGGAAGATCCCACATGCCGCGGAGCAGCTGGGCCCGTGAGCCATGGCCGCTGAGCCTGCGTGTCTGGAGCCTGTGCTCCGCAACAGGAGAGGCCACAACAGTGAGAGGCCCGTTTACTGCAAAAAAAACCAAAAAAAAACAAAAAAAACGGTCCCTTGTTTTTAAAATGTTTGGAAAACATCATCTAGGATAAGATGCATCCATTAAAAAGATTTGGATTAAAAACGTAAATTTCGGTAGGGCCAAAGAAATTACAGAGAAATGTAAGGGATAATACTTAAGCATAATACATATCCATATGATCTCTCTTTTGAAAACGATCCACTTCCAAAGACGTGCTGCCCCAGAAACCATGATTTCCCACCTGATCACGCCATCACTTATTGAACCAAGAGTCAAGAGCTCATGGAAGTTTGGTTGTTTTTAATGTGGGTTCTTAGGTTCTAGACTCTGGGATTTGAACTGAGTTGATGTATACTTGGGAGCTGTGGTATGGCTGTCATGGTCATTTTCCAGGAAGACAATAAAGAAGTAGAAGAAAGCAAAGAGTGGGGAAAGTGGTATTAAAGAGCACCAGAGACGAAAATTTCCCCTTCTTTGCATTTCGCAGTTCCCCATCCCTGAGGAAACTATTGGATTTCATTATCTGAGATCTTTCCATAAAACCTCCATTATGTTTGTCAAGTGTGCATGGGACTTTTTTCCTTGGAACCAACAATAAAGGAAGAGAAGAGAAGGGAAGAAAGGCTTGACTAATATATAGAAGGGAACTCACAGAAACTTGGGGAGAGAGCTTAGAATGATTTGAAGGTGATAGGGGCAGTTAATGAAACTAGTACAAGAGAAAATCGTTAGAATTCAGAGAGGCTCAGATGACTGACATTGAAAGGGCACAGCCCATGAACATCTGCAAGGTGACTTAGTTGCTGGGGCTCAGAGAACCTATGCGATGAGGATCTGGTGACCGGGAAGACCTAAAACCAAAAAGTCTATCAAGGGCATGGACAGAAAGACATTTAGCTTTCCTAGGGACAGAGAGAACGAAGGGAAGTACCTTACCATTGGATTGGGGTTAGAAGTAGAAAGAATAAATAAAAGATAGTTACAGCTACAGATAGAGCCAGCTGTTTAGAAATGATGATAGGAAGCCAGGGATGACTAGCATGGACCGAGTAGTGCTTGAATCTATCAAATTAATTGCATTGAGAAATCTGTTTGTATGTAACTTACCTAATTTGTACATGGCTTTTATCATGACATTCCTATAAAGCATAGTGATAAAATAGTTCAGTAAGCCAGATGCTTGGTCCACCTGGTTCCATGAATTAGACTCAATTCAACCATCCATAGCTTCCCAAGTTTCATTCCGAAACCCACCGCAGTTCTTGGCAGAAGAAGGGTCTGTTGGTTAATAGGCTCTACACAGGAGGTGCTGCATGAACAGGCAGCAAACATTTGCTCTCTTCAGAAATGCTGCAGCCTAGTGAATTATCGGGGGTGGGGGGTTGCATTGTAAAAGGGAATACTGAGGGTATAAAAGTCTCACCCCAGTATTTTGGGGTATAGGAAAAGTTGCTGCAATACAACGCTATGCACCTCTGGGAAACCTTTTTGTCTTCCTGGACTCTCATTTCTCTAGTGATGGGGAAGACACCAGAAGAGCTGGCAGGCCATTTCTTCTCTTCCTTCCTTCCTTCCTTTCTTTTCTTTCTTTTTCTCTCTCTCTCTCCCTCCCTCCCTCCCCCCCCCTTCCTTCCTTCCTTCCTTCCTTCCAGCTGCACTGGGTCTTAGTTGCAGCACATGGGATACTAGTTGCAGCATGTGGGCGTCTTAGTTGCGGCATGAGACTCTTTAGTTGCGGCATGTGAACCCTTTGCTGTGGCCCCTTTGCTGTGGCATGCATGTGGGATCTAGCTCCCCAACCAGGGATCAAACCCGGGCCCCCTGCATTGAGAGCACGGAGGCTTACCCACTGGACCACCAGGGAAGTCCCATGCCATTTCTAAAAGGATCTGGCCCCTGACCCCAATACTTGAGGTAATTACCTACAATGCAGCTTTGTTGATCAAGTATCAAATACTTCCAGGTCATGAACATATTCAGGAAGACCACTGCCTTTCAAGAGGTAGATAGAGAGTAAAAGAACATCTTACTACTTTTAGAAAATCACAAACATAATACACCTTCCTTTAAATGTGTTAAAACCTAATGCTGCTTTCCTAATCTATAGATTTATAGAATTCTGTAAATATCCTACACTAATATCAATTGCATAAGCACTATTAAAGAAACATTTGACTCAACCTTGGAAAAAGGTTTCCTTCTTCTGAGTAGGAGAAAAGAAACTGCTAGTATTTCTTATTTGGCTGTCACAAGCATATTTGCACACACCTATTTATTTAAAAGTATTTGCCTTTGCCCTAAAGGTGCATTTTCTTTTGAAATCAGTAAGGTTACCTCCACAGTCTTATTATTTTGACCAATACGTGCTGTTGTTCAGTGAAACATTCAGGAGAAATCATATGGTTAAATGGATAAGCAGTCTGTGAAACTGCAATTGTGTGCTATATCGCATTTCGTACTCCATGTTCTGACATAGTGCCCTGGCTCTTCTAGAAGGATATCTGCATTATTGTCTTTGGGAATAAGAATAGATTAGAGTTTGCTGTTATGTAACAATGATCCATTACTACACAGTGGCTTTCACACATGGTTACCAAGCTCCAAATGGACTTTAGCTCTGTGGTCCTTGCTATAGGGCTAACAGAGGCCAATTTGCTATACCAGGGTTTTCCCTAGTACGATCCACAGTCAAGCTGACTGAGAATTCTGTAAATATCCTACACTAATGTCAATTGTTTAAGCACTACTAAAGAAATATTAAATTCAACCTTGGAAAAAGGTTTCCCTCATCCCAGATCTACTACATCACAATCTCACCATCCCAGCTACCCACCACCAACGTGCCCACTCTTTGAAGCAGCAGTTCTCAAACTTAGCTGCATATTGGAATCACTCAAGGAGCTTTAAAGCATAATGATGCCTAGTTCCATCTATGGAGATTCTGAATCAGTTGGTCAGTGGTGTGGCCTGAGCATCAGGGTATTTGGAAGCTGCCTAAGTGATCCTAGTAGGTAGGCAAGGTTTGGAGCCACTGTTCTAGGGCTCCTTAGACTGTGGGAAGGGAGCCTTATGATTTCAGTGTCACTTCCTTTCATTGCCCTTGGCCATGGGGCTCCCTGAAAGAACTAGTTCAGGGATATGTTGATGTGCAAATACTATGGGAATCACTTCTTTTCTCACTCTTAGGAGGAAGAGATTGTCTCTATCTTCCAAAAAGGTTTCCTCAGTATTGATGACCTTTGCCCTTATAGGTCACTCGACCTCACATCCCCCTGAAGTCCTACAAGTGATATTTGGAGTAAGCAGTCTAAGAAGATGGCCTATGTATAAGCATGCTCCAGGCTTCATAGCCTGTGAACTACAGCCATACCTTCCATCATATACTAAGCACAAAATGTAAGGAAATAAGTAGGTACCCTTTATATTGCTGACAAAATTCTTAACTATTTTGACCCTTGTTGCTTTTCCTCTGTCTCCCTCAAAAGTTCAAGAAGACAAATCCATGGATGCTTCTTCCAGCTACTTGCCATATTTCCTGCCATCTTGCCTTTGCTTATGCTTTCTATCTTTGCAATGCCTTTCTTCTTATTCCTTCTCCACCTGGTGAACTCATTACACTGTGCAATTGTCCCAAACAATCCTTCCTCTAAACAGAATTGATTGTTCTTACATGCTTACACCTCATCTTGAACCTATTTTAATGGCAGTTCTTATCAAATTGCATCATAACCAGTTGTGTTAACAATCATCGCCTCTGCCAGATCAATCCAACAAACATTTAATGAGTGGCCACAAGTGCAGCACAAAAGTGAATCATTCTGTCTACCTCCTCTGTCATTTAGGAGCTCATACTGCAATGGGAAAGATATATATATCATTATAATATACCTGGATAGAGGCTATAAAACATAGATATATAATGTTAAGGAAAACTCTAAGTGCTTAGGGCTATTGTTTAAGATGGGAATACTTAATTTCTGGATGTCAGAATCATCCTCAATTGTAATGGGAAGCTGGATTATTTGGATAAATAACTAACCTTTGTCAAAACAGTCTTTCAGAAAAGTCTTATCAATACAGCAAGAGACAATGTTCTGGCTATGATCAACTATTGGTCACCTACAGAATGGTTATTGTTATGATGTTATGAGCTGTGTAGAACCTTTTAAAATTTTGTGCTACCTCCAAAGGGCTGGACAAATTTCTATGATTTCAAGGTACAAATTCCCAGATGCAGGAGGAAAAAATATAGGGCTTTGAATTTATTAGATTTGGATCTGAACCTAGGCTCTATTGTTTATTAATTCAGCGGCCAAGGTACTTGTTTTCTCTGAACATCAATTTCTTTCTACAATGAGGATAAAAATAGATACCTCACTTGACTGTATGGATGAGTAAATAAGACAATGCATGCAGAGCACTTAGCACAGTGCCTGGCACATAAAAGGAACTCAGTAAATGTTGGTTTCCCTCTATGTACTTCTAAAAAGTTAAAAAGAACAGGTTGGTGCAGAGCCAGAGGGAAAATGCTAGAAGGACTTTTGGAGCAGATATCAATTGCTTGCTCCTCCTTTGATCTGGTAAGTAGTGTTATTCCACAACTTGCTGAGTTTGTCCAGCATCTGAAGAGTTAATTTTCAACTCCAATTCCCTCTCCAAGTTTAGACTCAGGCCACTTGGGTTCAGAGTTTCCTGTGTCCAGGGTGAGCAGAATTCATGGCCTTCCTCCTGTGCTAAGCTCCCGAGTCTGGCAGCTGGAGAAGAACTCACGATTTCTTTCCCTCTTCAACACCACACAAGGCTGCCAGGAGAGGAGAAAGAAGGTTGTTTCATCTGCAGTTCAGTAAATATTTCAGGGCTGGGCAGAGAGCAAGGACTTGTAAAATGAAAGAGGAAGGGCTTTCTGATTCGTGTCTGGCTCTCCCAAACCCGGAGCAATCTGTTCCTGTTTAAAACAAAAAGCAAAACATGTTTCCTCAAACTGGTTTAAGAGAATAGTGATGACTAAGACAGTATATTTATTTCCGCTGTCATAGGAGTCATGGATTCTTGGTTTAAAAAAAAAAAATCATCCTGTATTTTAAAAAATACTGTGGTTCCCTTTCTAGGGACTCTTGAAAAGAAATTCTTTTTTGGACATTAAGATGTCAGGGGAGCAAGTTCTCAATTCTGAAACGTTTCCTTGGTCAAAAAGATTAGAAAAGTTTGTTGAAAAGAACACAGATCTAAAGATGGTTAGCAAGGTTAAAAAATTAGAAAGAGGACAAATAGAAATTACATTCATTCATTCAATAAATAATCATTACACACCTATTGTGTTCCAGGGATTGTAGATACAATTCTGAGTTAACAAAGCTGAACAAGATGTACCTGACTCCTCATGTTAACAGCCTAGGGGGCTGCAGACAAGTAAACACATCATTACAATACAGTGTGATAAAGGTCCTGATAGTAGAAGTTTGAGGCTGCATAGGAGGGGACTCAGAGATCCAAAGGATGAGCAGAATTCAGTCAGATGAAGAGAGCTGTGGGTGCAAACAGTGTTCTAGGCAGAGGAAATAGCATATTTTAAGCCTTAGACATAAGAGAGAGTGGAGTGGGTTTGAGGAATTAAACTCATTTTAATGTATCTGAATGTTGCAGGAGGAGTAGCTGGAGATGAAGTTGGCAGGATACCTATTGTCTTCCTTTCAGCAGCTTGATGCTGGTAAGGTGTGGATTTAGGATCGAAAGGAAGGTATAACTCCCTGCAGATTTTGGGCCCAAGTCATCTGCTTGAACCGAAACTTGCCAAGAGAGGTGTGTAACATGTTTCCTTGTTTCCCATTCTGCTATTGTTTCAAGCGTGAATAGTTTCCAAAGGAAACTCGAGGGATGCTTGATGGGGCAAGATTCAGGTATTCCTCGGCCCACTTGCTAAATATCAGAACCTCATCTCAGGTCTCAACTCCTGGGATGTTGGCATCCTTGGCAGATGGAATCCACTGTTTAATGTATCAACTAATAAATGGAAGATGAGGGGGACCGTGATGGGAACAGCTGCTAGATACAAGGGCTTCCTGAGCACTTAGCTGGTAACTGATAATTATCAATTATCTTTGAGTTGTCGCTATGAGTTGAGGGATGAGGAGGCAAAAAAACACCAGAAGAATAAATCTTTGAATGATGAGCAACTTAAATAATGATTAGAACCACTGGACATGTGGCCATTTTAACCCTTGCTACCTTAAAAACATAGCCATGGGTTTGTTTCCATTAAAAATACAATTCTCTATCCTTCCTGGGACACTCATGAATAGTCATCTTAAAAATAGCCATGAAATCAGAGCATTAGAAAGAGTTCAGGGGTCTTTTGGTCCGACAGCTTTATTTTAGCAATGAGGAATCTCTGTTCCAGACAAGTGAAGCGGTGCATCTTCTGGTTCCTGCCTCAGGGCTTTTACACTTGCTGTTCCCTCTGTCTCCCTACCTCTGCTTTGCTTGTCACCTCATTATTCAGGATTCTGCTCAGGATTTATTGAATTCCCTAATTAAAATAGCTTCTGACCAATTTTTCTAAATATCTTTACCTGCTTTATTGTACATACATTTTCTGAAATATTGTTTCCTTGTTTATTGACTATCTCTTTTACTAGAATTTAACTAAAAATTTATCTTCATCGTTGCTATGTCCCCAGCATTTAAAATAGTGCCAGGAAAATAATAGGACTTAATGAATGTATTTTTAAATTTTATGAATGAATGAAAAGTAGAACTTGGGTCTGCTAGATTATTGACCTATTACTCCAGCGCTTCTCAAATTTTAATGTGCGTATGAATCACTTGGAGATCTGGTTAAAATCCAAATTTGATTGAGAATGTCTTGAATTCTGAGATTGCACATTTCTGGGAAGATCTCAGAGGATGCCAGTGATTCAGGTCCATGGCCCACATTCCAAGTACTCTCCTGCAGCTGTGCTCCTGAAGCAAAAGTTAACTCTGCTTTGCCAGAACCTTTTTGATAGTCTACTTAAATACATATGATTTAGCCTTACATTTTTTTTTAAGGAGAAGGGAGTAGGTTGCACTTTTTGCAAAATTTCATTACAAAAATTTTCAAACATAAAGAAAAGTTGAAAGATTTTTATACTGAACCCACCACCTAGACTACACCATTAACATGGTACAACTCTTGCTTTTCACATTTCAATCTATCATCTTTTTTAAAAATAATTAATTAATTTGGTTTTGGGCTGCGTTGGTTCTTCGTTGCTGCACACAGGCTTTCTCTAGTTGTGGCGGGCAGCAGTTACTCTTCGTTGCGGTGTGCGGGCTTCTCATTGCGGTGGCTTCCCTTGTTGCAGAGCACAGGCTCTAGGCGCTCAGGCTTCAGTAGTTGTGGCTCGGGTGCTCTAAAGCACAGGCTCAGTAGTTGTGGCGCACGGGCTTAGTTGCTCCGCGGCACGTGGGATCTTCCTGGACCAGGGCTCGAAACCGTGTCCCCTGCATTGGCAGGAGGATTCTTAACCACTGAGCCATCAGGGAAGTCCCCAGCTATCATCTTTCTATCCAACCTCAATCTATATTATATCTTGATGCGTTTCAAGCTGAGTTGCAAACAGCAGTGCACGTCTTCCAAAATATTTCTAAGCTACATTTTAAAAAGTGACTCTTCCTGGTTGGTGATCAAACTGTGGAGGCTATTCAGGAGTCTTCTTTATGGAGGTGGCCCCATCTATCACTTTTCTTAACCGCATTCTTATTCTTGGCCTTTTCCTTCATGAGGAAACTGAAATTCATGCTTTGGAAATGTTAGACATATTCCATATCTTTTGAAGGCATCCCACTATGATTTTAAGCCCAAACCCAGTTGGCCTATTTAATAGGAATAATTTCTACTGGAAATTTAAATAATTGGAATAATTTAAATTATTCTGTAAAGGATAGACTAGAAGGAAACAATAATTTATTATTGGCTCCTTGGCATTTTGATAAAACTGAATGAAGGCTGCAAAGTTGAGATCTTCCTTTTAGACTAACAACTTCTTGAGGGCAGGGACCATTTCTTAATCATCAATATACCCCCAGTGCCTAGTACTGTCTTTAGCACATAATAAATGCTAAATATTTGCTGAAAGGTTCATTGAATGAATGAATGAACACTTACAATGTAATAGCAGTTTTTCCCACCTGATCTTTAATTGTTGGTGCCAATCCCTGCCAGACCCATACCTATCCAGAGCAGAGTTTCTCAAACTCCATGCCATTGATATTTTGGGCCAAATCTTTCTTTGGCTGTCTTGTGCACTGTAGGAGGTTTAGCAGCATCCCAGGCCTCTATTAGCAAGAGGCCAGTAGCAGTCCTCCCAGTCATAACAATCAAAAATGCTTCCATACGTTGTTGAATGTTACCTGGGGTACAAAATTGCCCCAGTTTGAGAACCACTGAGCTACAGAAATTGAAATCTCACAACCTGAGGCTAGCTCTGCTCAACCTCTGAGCTAATAAGGACCAAGCCTGAATATATATATTTAGAGTCAGAAAAATATTTTTATTCCCTAGGATTCATGTTAGAATTGAGAAATGTTCTATGGCCTATGTGTTTAAAATGCCTTGGATGAACCCTGAGTGCCCTTCCTGGTTCAGCATTTTCTCCCAGGTCCCACTGCACAGACCTAGGCTTTATGACTGGCTTCTGCCCTGACTTCTGATCTGTACTGTAGTCTATGCTGGATTTCAAGAATAATCCTAATGCATAATAATAATCCTAAAGCATAATCCTAATCCCATTATCCCTTGATTGAGGAGCTGATTCCTTGTCATCTTCTTCCCCTGGGGATCGGACCCTGCTCAGTGCATATAACATTGTTGCCTGAGTTGCTACTTAAATTGGAGGTTCTCACCTCCTTGGGCCTCTAATTGCTTTGACTATGTGTTACTGCCTGATGACTCCTACTGGGGTTCCCTATGCTCACACAGGCCGATGGATATTGGTACTACCTCAGATCTGACTTGTGTTTTCTAGATTCCTTGGGATAACATAATTGGCACCACTGGCCAGCTTCCTTTGGAGCTAGTCATACATTTTGGGACCATCCATTCTGGCCTCTTACCCCTTCCTCGCCAATTCACGTAAAGTTTTGTTAGTCTTGATAGTTTATTTCCCCTGTCCGAGTTAGACTCTCTCCTCACCAAGGACTAAAATTTCAACAACTTCAGGGTGATCTTTTCAGCCTGTTTGACTTTTCTGTCATGTTAATCAGATTCTCCTGTCCTCAGAGGCACCTTTTTTGTCTACTGCTCCTAACCACAAAAGCTGCTAAAGAAAGACTCATAATCAAACCCAAATGGCCCACGAAATCTTATATTTCCTCCTTGGCCATTGTACATAACTCTGTTGTTTGTTCTTCCTCTATTACCTGCCTAACTCCATCCCCTGATGGTTGTTTCAAATACATTTCTTTCTCTGTAAACCTCCAAGCTTGCTTTCTTTACCACTGCAGACAATGGTAGAGAAATACTGACAATCTCGCATTTCTTCAGCAAGATTAGGCTATTTTTATCTTCATCTTAACGTATTCACGTTTCTTTATCTTCATGTGATTTTTCCTTCCAGGCTCAGCTAAGAAATACCCTTTCTCTTCTCTTGCTTATGAATGGTTCTTTCTGAACTCCTTAACCAGATTGAGGATCTGTATTTGACTTAGAATTGTTTCTTTATATACTTGTGGGCAAAGTCCAATTACATCCTGCTTTGCCTCACCCAGAATTGACAAAATGGGATCTCTTCCCTTCTGCAAGCTCTCCTTTTCACTTTGCTGTGAAGAGCGAGAGAAAACACAATGTAGGGTATTTATTAACTGAGCTGCTAATAATTTTTGACCTTTTCCCCATGATACCTGTAGTAGCATGCTGGACATATAACACAAACTGAAATACTGAAATTATTCATCAATTGATAAATTAAAGGAGTACGTGACTCTTGTTCAGCTCCACTTTTCTTTTCAAGTAACCATCATGCTCCTGGCATAGATCATCTTGCCTGCCTAATTACCTCCGTGCCTGATTTACCTTTCTTTCTTTTATTCATGTACGTATGTCCGCACTGGGCCTTCGTTGCTGCACGTGGGCCCTCTCCAGCTGCGGTGAGTGGGGGCCACTCTCTGCCGCAGTGCGTGATCCTTCCATTGCAGTGGCCTCTCCCGTTGCGGAGCTCCAGGCATGCGGGCCCCAGCAGCCGTGGCACGCTCACCGGCCCAGTCGCTCTGCGGCATGTGGGATCCCCCGGGACCAGGGCTCGAACCCGTGTCCCCTTCATTGGCAGGCGGATTCCCAACCACTGCGCCACCAGGGAAGCCCTACCTTTCTTTTTTTCTTTAATCAATCATTAGTTTTCTCTGGTACTTACGGTAAAAACTCTTTAACCCATGAAAGGGCTCTTCTAGTTAAATCAGTTCCCACCAATTAGCTCCTATAATACAGTTCTTAAGAAATTGGTAGAAACTTTATTTTTGCAGCCACCCACAGAAAAATCAGTATGGGTTTGCTTATACAGTGAGCAAATATTCAGTTCCTCAACAAAACAGGCCTTTTAATTCACGATATTTCCAGTAGTTTTTCTTTGAGTGAATCACTCTGGTTTGGCTGCTTGGGCAGGGCTCAGTGTTGGAGGGCTAATTTATTCATGTTGCTGGGTAACTAGGGTAACCCCTCGCTATTCCATTGGTGCTCCATGGATCCCTGATATTCAGGATCCTCCACTGTTGGATTAGAAAATGAGCTGAGCAGGAATTGATGTGATAGCTAAGATATTTCTAATATTTTGGCAAGGGAATGTGGAATGACATTAGGAATACTGAAATTCTGCCGATTTGGGGTTTAGTAGTGAATCTGACAATAGCTTGAAATGAAAATGAAATCATCCTTAATCTTTCTATGTTTCAAGTTTATCTTTTGAAAAACGAAGTTTCCTTTAGAGTAAACATTTTATGGTTCCTATGTTTCCAGTACTATTGTGAAGGAAATATTTTAGAGACTTTTCTTTATCTCCACATTTTTCCATAATTTCACTATGATAGACCTTGCTACAGAACTTTGTAAAGTCATTTTCCAGGCAATCTATAGGCCCTATCCACTTGAAGACACATGTTTTATAATTTTTCCCATATTATCTGAGCCTGAGAATTTTAAAGGAGTTTACCCAAAGTCATACACCCTGAAAGTATATGGAGGTTAGATTTAGAGAATCTAGTTTGTATAAAAGATGAGACAGAAGGCAGTCTTGGAGAAGCAATATTTGAAGGGAAACTGGCTGAGAATTTTCCTGAATTAAAGAGAAACATGAATCCTTAGATGGAAAGTGCATTTCAAGTTTCAAGTAACTTAACTAAAATAAATCCACCTCAGAGTGAACTACAGAATATCAAGGATAAAGAGAAAATCTCACAGACTATCTAATCCCAAAGAAAGATTGCCTATCAAGAAAACCAGATTTCCAGTAGATTTCTCATCTGTTAAGTATAGATTTCAGAGGACAGTGAAGTGAACATCTTCAAAAGTTCTGAGAAAAAATAATGGACAACATACAATCCTATTCCCAGCTAAATTGTTATTCAAGGGCAAGGATAAACTAAAGATATTTTCAGGCATACATCCACCCACACATCCTTCCTAAAACAGCAACTATACCACACAGGTGAGAATATTCAGAGGGGATAGGAGGAATGTAACAAACAACAGTGAGCACAGAAGTTAAAGATATTGGTAAATTTAAAAAGAACAATTGCACTGTTAAAAATAATGTCATCTTGTGTGAAAAAATAAGAAACCAAAGCTAGATAGTAATAACTTTATGGAGGTGGGAAGTGTTCACATGTTCTAGGGTCATTGTCTTGTTTGTTTGGAAGAGAGACACTGAATAATTTAGACTTTGTTAGAAAAACATATAGTTAAGTACATATGTTCAGGGAGGCCACTAGAACCACTAGAAGAATAGAAATATAACCTATAACTTCCACACCAACAGAGAAAAACATTACATTCTAAGTGAAAACAGGAAAGGGGGTGGGGGGAAGGCCACTAAACAAGAAAAAAACCAGAAAAAGATGAATGAAATAAGACTAAATAAAAGTATAAAGAATAATGATTGCTGAACATAAATTATTTTAATCATGGGTCCCATTTTATAGAGTTTTGGATTACTCTAGATTTCTTGTGGGAGTTGGGGATTGTTTACAACATAACCTCAGACAGATTTCCAGATTTTCTGTATATAAGCTAGAAAATAGCTTATATGAAAACCATTTTCATTTAATATTGAAAAGAAGGAAATGCCTTTGCATTGCCTCTCAAACAACTGGAATCTGGTGTTTGATTCCACTTCCCAGATGGCCTCTTTTAATCTAGCCCTTTATCGACAGCCCATAGGTTAGGAACACCAAATAGTATGCTGCAATTTTAGAGATTGTTGTCTATGTTTACCATAATTATAGAGGTATTTAAAACTTTTGCATTTTGCCATTGGGAGAGAAAAATAGAAGGATTGGGGTAATCAGTTGTTGTGGACACATCTTGAAGTTAAATCGAAGCTATGTTTTGTTTGCCCGTGGCTGTCTGACTTCAAAAAGAGACAGGGTTTTTGAAAGTTGGATATTTGCAAATATTCTAAATTCAATTGCTTAAGTTTCTCAACCAGCCACTGACCTTCAAAAACCAGAAGATCAATAGATTATGCTATGCATTTATGATGAGGTTTAAATTCTCAATTTAATCACCTATTTAATAACTTAATTAGGAACTGTTCTCTTCTTCAGGAATTATTAGTAATCAAAAAGTTTTTTTTTTTTTTCTTTTTCTCTTGAGCTTGGGATGCTTGAAGTTAAATTTACTTTTTTGTTCTCAAGTCAAATTGTAGGTCGCTGAGTTATGAGTATTAGTATTTCTAGGAATCCCCTAGTCCAAACTTCCATTACATAGAAGATGACACTTAGGGTCAAAGAGGAAATATAACTTTTCCAAATCCTCAGGACTCATTAGCAACAAAGAGATTTGGCCTGAAACCTAGATAATTTGTGGGCTGTCATTTTAGAGCTCTTCATAACGTGTCCAAAGGAGGGTGATCATTTTACTATTTAGGCAAAAAAGTTGTTTTATTATTTCAACATTTAACAAATACTATTTTAATTGGGGATACATCCTAATGTTGAAAAACAACAAAATATCAGTAAAAATTCAGTGAAGTAATTTACTGATCAGTTTGTTATGAAATGTTGTCCACACTGGCTAATTTACAAGAGGAAAATCATTTGCGAAATTCCTGGGTTTAGTTGATTCTGCTTAATACTGTGTAAATTTGTTATTATTTTAAATTATAAAATATTTCATGCATACAAAGAGGTTAGATAAAAATCTAATAGATACTCATATTTCCACCACCAGATTTAATAAATGTTTCAAATTATGGCTTTTAGTTTTATCTATGTGAATATCATGTTAATATACAAGTAAGTATAATGTAAAAAAATTATAATGTAGTATTCAGTTGCATTATTTATTTTTCTATTCTCCAAAGATAATATGTAGGGTTTTTTTCCAATTTATTTCTGCTTTCACAAGCAGTACTGCAATTAACATTCTTATATACTGTTCTTAGTACACATGGAGTACTAGGATATATAACTAGAAGTAGAAGGCTGGCTCAAAATTCTTTCTTCAGTTTTATCAGATATCTCTCAGTTATACTAATTTTCCCTCCCACCAGCACATATGAGAGCTCCTGCTTCCCCCATCCTCATATATCCTTGGAATTACAACTTTAAAGTGTTTATCAGTCTTAATGAGAGTGAAGTGGTATCTCACAGTTTTAACTTGCATTTCTTTTGTTACTGATGTAATAGATGATATTTTTATATGCTTTATTGCATTTGGCTCTCTTCCTATGTATTTGACTTGCCTGGTCATAGCTTTCCTCAATTTTCTACTTAGTTGTTGTTTTTAAACTGACTTGTCAACGTTGTTTATATATTCTGGGTACCTATTCTTTATCTGTTATATATGTTGCAAGTACATTTTCCCAGTGCATGGTATATCTTTTTTTGTTTGTTTATGATACTTTCTGAAATATAAAAATTTTAAATGTTAATGAAGTCAAATGTATCGATCTTTTAAAAAGCCTTATCCTTTATTTGCCTTATTTGCAAAAAACTTTCTTATTATGTTTGCCAATATTTTCTTCTAAAGGAGTTAAAACTTTGCTTTTCTTAAGTCTTTAATCCATCTGCAACATATTTTGAGCATAGTATAAAGATAATTCGAATTTTACATTTTTCCATGTGGATAGGTCATTGTTCTTGTACTGTTTATTTAATGGTCTATCATTTTTACCTTCTGTCCAATACCACGTTTTCCTATATATGTGGATATTTTCCTGGGCTCTTTATCCTGTTCCAGTAGTCTGTTTATCCCTGCAAATACCACATGGCTTTTAAACTAAAGATTTATAGTGAGTCTTGACAGTTGGTGGGACATTATCATTCCTCCTTCTCCTCTCCTTCTATACAAAATTATCTTAGGTGTCTTAGCCTTTTATCTTTCCACATGAAACTCAGAATCAGCTTTATAATAATGCTGTTGGGATTTTGATTGCATTGAAGTTATAGGTTAACTTGAGAAGAATTACCACTTTTTTGATAATAAATTTTCTCCACAAAAAAATCATGTATTTTTCATTTATTTAGGGCTTCTCTTATGCCCTTTAAGTTATTATTAAAATCTTCCACATAAATATCCTAAGCATATTTGGTTAGATATACACTTAGGATTTTTATTCCTATAGTGAATGAGATTTTTAAAAAACTGATCTTATATTTTCTTTCTTTTTTTTTTTTTTTTTTTGCGGTACGTGGGCCTCTCACTGTTGTGGCCTCTCCCGTTGAGGAGCACAGGCTCCGGACGCGCAGGCTCAGCAGCCATGGCTCACGGGCCCAGCAGTTCGATGGCATGTGGGATCTTCCCGGACCGGGGCATGAACCCGTGTCCCCTGCATCGGCAGGTGGACTCTCAACCACTGTGCCACCAGGGAAACCCTATATTTTCTAATTGATTACTGCTAGCATATGGAACCATTGCTAATTTTTTAATAGTGCATTGCCTATCTAGAAACGTACTTTTATTAATTCCAATAATTTTGTTTCTCATTTTCCTATCCTTACGTTTTACTTTATTTTCTTGTTTTGTTGTACTGTATAGATAGTCCAATAAAATGTTGAATAAAGCCAGGAAAACAGGCATCCGTATCTTGTTTCTGACTAAAGTTGGGATGCTTCTATTGTTTTGCCATTAAGTATTTTTGAGGTCTTTTTGATAGATGTGCTTTATCAGTTTAAGAAAATTTTCTTCTACCCCCAGTTTGTTATAAGTTTTTAAACTATTTTTTCATGCAGTGGACTTATTGGAGGCTTCATAAATTGTGTCAGCTGTAGGTTTTTTTTTTTTTTAACCTAATTGGTATGTAGAGAATATATTGTAGGCTGAAAATATGATAGCTGCTGACTTAGACTTTAGAATCAGGAGGAAAAAAAGGTGTCACACGAGAATGTGTGACTAAATGTCAAGAAGTTCTATTTAATAAATGCTGAGGCTATGTTGAATCCGTGCATGCAGGCCTTCCTTGGGTACAGGAGTTTTGACGAAATAGGTATAGGAGTCTAGTGAAGCCAAACAGCCTGGTGCAACGTATAGACTATGGGCTTATAACAAGTAATCAACACTATTCACAAATACGTGTCGGAAGGCACACCTATTTAACACAATAGAATTACAAAAGTCTTCAAAGTTCTTATGCAAATGCTTGGGTTAACTAGCTTGTTTGAATCCAAGACCTGTACAGTCATTATTACTTTTAAACAGAGGCTATGCTACAGTTAGTTTTGGTATCCCCTCTGTGTGCACATGTGCCCCTGCTCTAGCCTGCTAGAGAAGATCATCAGCCTTTCCCACAGCTGCTCTCCTGTATTACAGAGTGGAAACAAAGATTAAAGAGTCTTGGTAAGTCACTACCCGGGGCTTGTTCTTCACTTCAAAAATACCTGATAAAGAATGTCCTCAAACACGGAAGCAACCTAAATGTCCATCAACAGAGGAATGGATAAAGAAGATGTGGTACATATATATAATGGAACATTAGCCATAAGAAAGAATGAAATAATGCCATTTGTAGCAACATGGAGGGACCTAGAGATTCTCATACTGAGTGAAGTAAGTCAGACAAGAAAGACAAATATCGTAGGATAAGCTTATATGTGGAATCTAAAAAAAGGGTACAAATGAAATTATTTACAAAACAGAAATAGAGTTACAGACATAGAAAACAAACTTACGGTTACCAGGGTGTAAGGAAGGGAGGGATAAATTGGGAGATTAGGATTGACATATACACACTACTATATATAAAATAGTTAATTAATAAAAACCTACTGTATAGCACAGGGAATTCTACTCAATACTCTGTAATGACCTATATGGAGAAAGAATCTAAAAAAAGAGTTGATATATGTATATGTATAACTTATTAACTTTGCTGTACAGTAGAAACTAACACTGTAAATCAACTATATTCCAATAAATATTAAAGAAAAAAAGTTCTCAACATCAAATCAGCTGAATTCCACAAATGTTTATTGACAGCCTGGTTTGTCAAATGTATTGTGTGAGTCATCATGTGACATATGAAGAATTCCCAAAGACTTTACAATTTAATTATAACAGGGAGCCAGTGGAGACTGAATTTTAAAATTTTGAAGATGGAGTACTGCTAGTTTGAAGTTGAATTCAGTTTTGGCTTATAAAGTGAGAGGTAGGAATTAGTCTCTAGGGAAACCTTTTTCTTCATCTTGGGAGGGATTGTTTTGCTTTTAGTCATGTAGATTTAAATAATGGGCCTCGCCACCTACTGTTTGGGGAGCTCTCAATGAAATGAAGTAATGTAAATGTACTTGCTTCAGACTGCATTGTAAAATAATTTGTTAAGTAAATCGAGTGTACTAGCACAACTGTACTCCAGCAGAATTGGATAATTTTTCCCTTGAAATCTGAATGGAGGTTGCCTAATGGACAGAAGTTGATTTTTCTTTGATTATTTGTGTGAGTGTGTTTGCAAACAACTCTGCTGTTTATAAACTGTTTCCTGTTTTTTTTTTTGCCTGGGCACAGAGCTAGAGTATTATTTCTTACCCTCCCTTACAATTAGTTGTGACCTTGTGATTGGTTCATTGTCAAAAATATGTAAGTGGACGTGATGTGTGTCGCTTCCAGGCCAAGGCTGTTAAGAAGTGTATAGGACTTCTCCATGCTCTCTTTCTCCTTTCCCTTGATGGATTCAGTTGACAAAGCATCTAGAGAGTGGCAGGGCCCCAAGATGAAAGAGGCCTGGGTCCCTGAATTGAGAGGACCCTTACCTGCAGATCTGGAATGCTATATTTGATCATTAAATGAATGGAAAATAAAGTATATTTGTTGAAATTTTTTATCTTATTTGTTACAGCAGCTCATCTGACCCTAATTCATACAGTGTTCTTGTCTAAGCACTTCTTCATAGCACACTGGGGAACTGGACTTCTACCACATACACGTACAGGCTCATGTCTTCACTTAACATGTGAGGAGAGGCTGTGAAAAGGAACTGACATCGATCTGGTGCAGCAGAACACGGGTTGAACCACTGATAGCTCATACATGGCATTTTTTTAAATATAAATTTATTTATTTTTATTTATTTATTTTTGGCTGTGTTGGGCCTTCATTTCTGTGCGAGGGCTTTCTCTAGTTGCGGCGAGTGGGGGTCACTCTTCATCGCGGTGCGTGGGCCTCTCACTGTCGCAGCCTCTCTTGTTGCAGAGCACAGGCTCCATAATTGTGGCTCACAGGCCCAGTTGCCCGGTGGCATGTGGGATCTTCCCAGACCAGGTCTCAAACCTGTGTCCCCTTCATTGGCAGGCAGATTCTCAACCACTGCACTACCAGAGAAGCTCTACATGGCATTTTTGAGATAGAATAATTCAGATATTAGGAAATAACTTTTCAGAATATTATCATTGATTCACTTCTCTGTTCTCTGAGGGTGAACCATACTTTGCGGGTATGGAGTAGAATCTTTTTCAAGGGAATCTATGGTTTGACTATTGATCACCCAGGGGTGGGAAAGAAAGTGAATCTTAGGTTAGGAGAGCTAGGGTTTAGTTAGGCTTGGGTTTGTAGGGTGGAAAGGCCTGAAGATTTTTGTTAGTGGCCGTTGAGTCTGACAAAACCATAGGGAGGCCTGAGTTTTTAGATTGAGTTTAGCCTTTTGGGGTTCCATGACTATATATATGTATTTTAAATTTTTATTTTTTTTGTGGTAAGAACACTGAACATGAGATCTACTCTCTCAACAGACTTTTAAGTACACAATCTAGTATTGTTATCTACAGGCACAATGTTATACAGCGGATATCTAGAACTTATTCAGCTTACATACCTGAAATTTTACACCCATTGTCAACTTTCCCCTTCTCCCTCTGCCCAGCCCCTTGTAACCATCACTTTATTCTTTGCTTCTATGAGCTTGGCTATTTTAGATACCTCATGTAAGTGGAATCATGTAGTATCTGTCCTCCTGTGATTAGCTTATTTCGCTTAGCATAATGTTCTCAAGTTTTATCCATATTGTTTCAGGATTTCCTTTTTTAAGGCTGATTCCGTTGCATGTTTATATCACATTTTTAAAATCCATTCATCCGTCATGGACATTTAGGTTGTTTCTACATCTTGGCTATTGTGAACAGTGCCACAATAAACATGGGAGTGCTAGTATCTTTTTAAGATCTTGATTTTGGTTCTTTTGGATAAATACCCAGAAGTTGGATTGCTGGATCATATGGTAGTTCTATTTTTAAATTTTTGAGGAACGTCTATATTGTTTTCAAGAGTGGGTTGCAACATTTTGCATTCCTACCAATAGTATACTAGGGTTCTAATTTCTCCACAACCTCACCAATGCTTGCTGTCTCTTGTTTTTTGATAACAGCCATCCTAACAGGTATGAGGCAGTATCTCATTGTGGCTTTGATTGGCATTTCCCTGATGACTAATGATGTTGAGCACCTTTTCATGTGCCCACTGGCCATTTGTTGGCCATATATCTGTTGGTTATATCTTCTTTGGATATGATCAGATGTTCTGATAGCCACTTCATGTTATAGTTACATTATTAAACCTTCAGTGAAATATTGCTGAAAGTCACAGACTGGTCTCAGTTATAATGTGGGGAATCAGGGAGAAGAATGTTTACTTCCTGAGGTCAGAGTAGGGGGAACTCATTGGTAGTTCACCAGCAGCAGATAGACATGTTTACTGAAGTGGTGAGCACATAAGTTCATCCACAGCAGAAATGAAGTATAATGTTAGAAAGTTGGTGTGGAAGAAAATGGGGTTCTTGTCTTCAGAGTTTATGTTAGGCAGTACTCTGAGAAACTCTCAGAAATACCTGGGGGAAGCTCTAAGTAGGCTGTTTTCCAAAAATAGGCCAGTTGGGGTATGTGTAATTATAGTTTGGATATGAACAGTGTCTTTATTTTATAGTCATAGGCTGGCGAGGCTGCTGAAATATGGATGACATATTTAAGTTTGATATGTTTCATTTTTTGCTGTTCAAGTCAGGACTTCTAGTAGCACTGATAAATGAGGATTTAAATAGCCAATAATGGACAGTGTGTTTAACACCACCTCTGTCATACAATATATTTTATATTTTTGTTTATCCAAATATCTTTATTTTATTATTCTTCAATAATTTTTTCAGATATAAAATTCTAAGTATGAAATTATTTCTTCTCACAACTTTGAAGATATTATTACACTATCTTCTGATTGAGAAGTCAATTTTTAGTCTAATTCATGTTACCCTACAGGCAATTAGGCTTTTTTTTTGTCCCCCTGACTGCTTTTAAGATTCTCTTTTTGCATACAATCTGTCTTGATGTATGGATTTTTTTTTTTTTACTTGATATTTATTGCAATTCTTGAGTCTAAGGAATTGTATTTCTCATTAATTCTGGAAAACTCTCAGACTTTTTGTCTTTCACTTTCATCATTCATCCACTCTCCTTATTCTTTTTTTGGAACTTCAATTAGACATATGTTGGAGATTCTTGCTATATTTTCCTAGTCTCTTAACCTCCTTTTGTATTTCTGAGCTGAATTCTGAGTAGTATCTTTGGATCTATTTTCCAGAAAAATAAATCTCTCTTCAGCTATGTCCAAACCACTGTTTAATCCATCCAGTGAGACTTTTAAAAACAAACAAAATCAACTTTAATATAGAACAGTTTTAGATTTACAGAAAAATTAAAAAGATAGTAGAGAGAATTCCCATAAACTCTGAATCCAGTTTCTCCTATTAACATTTAGTGTAGTACATTAGTATAGTGCATTTGTTGTAATTAAGGAACTGATATTGATACACTATTATCATTAGTATATTTACAGCAACTAAGGAACTGATATTGATATACTGTTATCAATTGAAGTTCATATTTATTTATATTTCCTTAGTTTTTTTCCTAATACCCTCTTTCTCTTTCTGTTCCAGGATCCCATATTTCCTTTAGTTGTCATGTCTCCTTAGGCTCTTTAGTTGTCATGTCACAGCTTGTGACAGTTTCTCAGACTTTCCTTGCTTGGTGATGACTGTAACAGTTTTAAGGAGTACTGGTCATGTGTTTTGCAGATGTCCCTCTACTAGGACTTTTCTGACCACAGAGGTAAAAGTGCTATTTCTCATCATATCATATCAAGGGTATATACTAGTATACAGGACTTATCCCTGTTCATGTTGACTTTGATCACCTGGCTGAGGTAGTGTTCATCAGACTTCTCCACTATAAAGTTTCTCCGCACACAATCCACTTTTCATACTGTCTTCTTTGGAAGGAAGTCACTACATACAGCCCACACCTGAGGTGTTGGGAGTTATGCTCTACCTCCTTGATGATGGAATATATAATAAATTATTTGGAATTCTTCTTCATGGGAGATTTGTCTCTTCTCCATTTATTTATTGGTTCAACCATTTTTTTAAGTCAGTATAGACTCATGACTATTTATTTTACACTTTGAGTTATATATAGTCCAATACTACTTTATTTATTTTGTTGCTCAAATTGTTTCAGCTTTGGCCATTGGGAGCGCTTTCAATTGGCTCCAGTGTCCCTGTATCATTGTTTTTGTTTTTGTTTTGCACTCTCTTACTTTCTGGCACTATAATCTCATTTTGTGTATTTCCTTCTCAAGTCCTACAATCAGCCATTTCTCCAATGACCCCTGATTTCCTTTACTGGAGAATGGTATTAGAAATCAAGACATAGATGATCATTGGTGATCACAGGTAATCACTGAATGTGAATTACACTTTTTATATCTTAGATATACTTATTTTTTTAATTGACTTTTACTTTTTTATTGTCTTTTGCTCTTTTTCATATTCCCATTCCCTTAAAATTTTAAAAAACATATTGAGCATATATCTTTTATAGTCTGTATCTGATAATTCCAATACCTGAAATGGTTGCAGGTGTATTTTAAAATTTGTGTGTGTTTATTTCTGAGACTTTTTGTTCATGGTGGCTTATTTTCCTGTAGGAGTGCATTTAAAAATTATGAATTAATTTCTGTTATTTCTCTTATGCATAGAAGTTGTATGAGGCCTAAGGTTGAGGCTGTATTCTCCCAAAGAGGGCTATTAATTGCTTCTGCTAGAGAGATGCTGCAGGGCCCTATGGACTTTATGGCCCTTTAAGTTACAGTTCTAAGCTTATAGGCTTCATGATCAAGTGAAGACTTGATTTCTCCAGGTTATGCATTCTTCAGAGAGATCTTAATTTTGGAATTTCCACCTAAATTGATGGTCATATGAGTCCAGGTTTTATACAGAATTGCCTTCAGTCTTTAATGCTTTCCTCACAATATTAAAGATTGTTCCTAGTCCTAATATGTACTGAAGTACTTGGCCACAGGGCTCACAGTACAGAGTTAAAGCACAGGCTCTGCAGGAGACTGCCTAGATTCCAATTTTGGCTTTGCTACTCACTAGCTTTGTGACCTACATTTTGTGACCTTTACCATCTTAATTTCGTCATCCACAAAATTGGGATAATTATAGCACATACCTCATGAAGTTAACAAGGATGAATTAACACATGGAAAGTACTTAGAAAAATGCCTGGCACCTAGCAAGTCCACTTTGTTGGCATTCATATATGATGTTTGGGTGGCTGGAAAACTTCAGTTCTTGCTTAGCTTCCTTGACTTGCGTTTAATTTTTGGCCTCAGCAAATTTCTCTTACTTCATTGCAGGCTCAGCTATTCATTTAAAATAGTTGTATCAGTCAGGGTTTACGGTTCACTCAGAGAAGCAGAATATAGGTAAATAGAAAGCAAGAGAGGTAGATGGAGAGAGAGAGAGAGAGAGATTTGTTTTTGTTTTACAAGGATTTGACCTTAAGCAATTGTAGAAGCTGATTAAGAAGTCTCCGTAAAAAAAAAAAAAAAAAAAAAAAGAAGTCTCTGTAAGGCGCTTGTCTTTGCTGGGGCTTGAAGTCCATGGGGCAGGCAGGGAAAGATGGATATAAAGAGGTAGACAGCAATAATAATTTGGAACTCACAAGCGTGAGAGAGAACCCATGAGGACAGAGTGAAGACCATGTCAGTTCTTTTGGTCTCTGACATTGGTGATATGGGTATTCTGAAGATGGTCTTTTGCCACAGAGCTAAACACATACACCTGGCCCAGGAGTCAGAGAAGCTGAAGGAAGATTTAGGAAGAGCTAAGGTGGAGCAGTTAATGTAGTTATTTCCTCAAGACAATAGGGTAACCCAGCAGAGAAGCAACATGTATGAGTTACAGAATGGTTGCTGACTCACTCCCCCTCTCCAAACCTCTCTCGTGGCCCACCCCTAACTGGAATCATACAGGAAAGGGATTTCTGGAAAACATGGGTCAGCCTAGCCAAATCGACATATTATGAAGCCACCACAATACTGTTTTTAATATCTTATGAGGCATTGCCAGATGTTATGTAGGGGTAGAGTTTCAGGATCTGTAGGTCTCCTTGTTGGTTGATATGGAATTCTTGACTGTAAGCTTTCAAAGGATAGCTCCAATACCTAGCACATTAAATGTTACATAGTAGCCTCTTAACAAATATTTGCTGAATAAATGAATGAGTATGATGTTCTAGATATCATGCTAAGTGCCAGGGATACAAAGCTAAGACATGTTTTTTCCTTCCCTCATGAAATTCAGGGTCTAATTAAATAAGACATATAGGTAAAGATACATACATTAGAAATATTTATACATATGCACAAACTTTGCCAACATATATGGTGAACAATTAAATTTTGATATAAAAATAATTGTTATATTATGCATTTTTCAAAAATGCATAAAGGGGCTTCCCTGGTGGCACAGTGGTTGAGAGTCCGCCTGCCAATGCAGGGGACACGGCTTCATGCCCCGGTCCGGGAGGATCCCACATGCTGGGGAGCGGGGGGCCTGTGAGCCATGGCCGCTGACCCTGCGTGTCCAGAGCCTGTGCTCTGCAACAGGAGGGGCTGCGACAGTGAGAGGCCTGCGTACCGGAAAAAAAAAAAAATGCATGAAGGATGACTAAAAGAATTTTGAATCTAAAATTCTAGTTTTCTAAATTTAGGTCAAGGGAAGATTGAGATTTGTGAGAGATATTAGACATTCAGTTTGGGCAGAAAGGGTTTGGAGTAAAAATTTCTGATTCTGCAACTTTATCATAGAGAAGAATGATAATTGTGGCAGAGACTGGCTAGATGGTCACCAAACCTGTTTCCTCCTTTTTCTGGGCTCACAGTGAGACTACAATTCCCAATTTTCCTTGCAATTAAGCATTGCCATATGTCTGGCAATAGATGCAAGTGACATGATGTGTATCACTTTCGTTTGTGGTCCATATAAATCTCCCACATGTGATCTTCCATACTCCTTTCCCTCTGTAGCTCTATGCAGATGAGTATGACAGCTTTGCAAGTTATATGTTGAAGATGTCTTGAAAACCATGTGCTGATGATGGCAGAGTTATAATATGGAAGGAGCCTGAGTGCCTGACCTCCTGTTTAGAGAGCCGGCATCTAATTAGGAAGACCTGCCAATGTCACTTTATCTAATACAATAATTTATGATGAGATATAAGAAATTTGGCTATATATATATATATATATATATATATATACACACATATATGAAATAGGGAGGGAGAGAGAGAGAGAGAGAGAAAGAGTGTATGGCTATGCTGAGAAATACATTAAAATAAAAAGTAGAGTGGTATTGCTTGTCATGGTATACTGATATTCAAATTCAAATTAATAGCCAACTTGATGATCCAATATTCACCGTCAATAGCCTAATTGAATTTATTCTATTTTGTAGAGCCTTGTTTGAATGTATCACAAGGGACTGGAAAATCTCCAAAAATGCATTGATTCCCAAGCCTGTGAGGTTCATTTGATTGGTAGTGAGAACATCAAGAATCTGAAATGATTGTATTAATTTTCAAAAAAGTGATCTCAGATAATCACTTTTCATTCATTAACCACAAACCTCCAAAATACACACACACACACACACACACACACACGTATACGTCTTAAGTCCACTTGAATAGAATTTGTATATATATTCATGTACACACACACATACACACACACACACACATTAATTCTATTCACAGTGAATAGAATTCAGGGCAAAGGAGTTATACTTTTCAACTTTCAGTCTTCCCTACTGTATGAATTTTTTAAAGGAATTTTCATACTTTAAAAATAATATGCCTGGCTTCCCTGGTGGCACAGTGGTTAAGAATCCACCTGCCAATGCAGGGGACACAGGTTTGAGCCCTGGTCCAGGAAGATCCCACATGCCGCGGAGCAACTAAGCCCGTGTGCCACAACTACTGAGCCTACGCTCTACAGCCTGTGAGCCACAACTACTGAAGCCCGTTTGCCTAGAGCCTGTGCTCTGCAGCAAGAGAAGCCACCGCAATGTGAAGCCTGCGCACTGCAACGAAGAGTAGCCCCTGCTCACCGCAACTAGAGAAAGCCCATGCGCAGCAACGAAGACCCAACGTAGCCAAAAATAAATAAATAAATACATTTATTAAAAAAAATAATGTGCCATCTATGAGTCCTGTTATCAAAACCAGAAAAAACGTTACAGGGGAAAAAACTATAGACCAACAGCTCTAATGAATATAGATGCAAAAATAATGGAGAAAAACTACTTGATCAAGCCAATAGATTCAGTAAAAGCATTTGACAAAATTCACCACCCCTTCATGATAAAAACTAAAACAACAAATTAGGAATAGAAGGCATCTTCCTCAATCTGACAAATGACATCTAAGAAAAACCCACAGCTAACATTATACATAATGGTGAAAACTGAATGTTTCTCTTTAAGATCAGGAAAATGACAAGAATGTCTGCTCTGCCACTTCCATCTAACATTGCACCAAGTTTCTAGGCAAGGAAATTAGAAAAGAAAAGGAAATAAAAAGATTTAGATTGCAAAGAAGAAGGTAGAACTTCCTCTTTTTGCAGAAGACATGATCTTGCATATAGAAAATCCTAAACAAAACCCTAGAACTAATAAATGAGCTCAGCAAGATGTCAGGATATAATAAGATCAATACACAAAAAACAATTATATTTCTATACACTAGCAATGAATAACCGAAAAATGAAATCAAGGAAACAATTCCATTTATAATTGTATTTAAAAGAATAAAATATTTAGGAATTAATTTAATGATGTAGTGTAAAACGTGCACTGAAAACTACAAATCATTGTTGAAAGAAATTAAACACCTAGATAAGAATGAAGGCCTAAATACAATGAAAGATATTCCATGTTCATAGATTGGAAGGCTTATTATTGCTAAAATGGCAATAGTACTCAAAGCAATATACAGATTCAATGAAATCTCTATTAAAATCCCAGCTAACTTCTGTACAGAAATTTACAAGCTGCTCTTAAAATTTACATAGAAGCATAAATGATCCAGAATAGCCAAAACAATCTTGAAAAAGAACACAGTTGGAAGTCTCACACTTCTTGACTTCAAAAATTACTACAAAGCTACAGTAATCAAGACAATGTGGTACTGCCATAATGATAAAACTATAGATCAATAAAATCATATACAGAAATAACTGTCATATTTACAATCAATTGATATTTGATAGGATTGCTAAGACAATTCACTGGGGGAAAGAATAGTCTTTTTAACAAATGGTGCTGGGACAACTGGGTATCTACATGCAAAAGAATGAAGTTGGACCCCTACCTCACACAATATACAAAATCAAGTCAACATGGATCAAAGACCTACTTGTAAGAAATAAAGCAAATACCTAAATTTGGAAAATAAAACTTTAAAAAAAATTTTAAAAAGAAAAATTAAAGCTTTATAAAATCTCTTAGAAGAAAGCATAGGCATAAATCAATGTGACCTTGGATTAGGCAATGGATTCTTGGATATGACACCAAAAGTATAAGCTACAAAAGAAAAAGACAAATGGGACTTCAGTAAAATTAAAAATTTTTGTGCTTCAAAGGACACCATCAAGAAAGCAAAAAGAGGGCTTCCCTGGTGGCGCAGTGGTTGAGAGTCCGCCTGCCGATGCAGGGAACACGGGTTCGTGCCCCAGTCCAGGAAGATCCCACATGCCGCGGAGCGGCTGGGCCCGTGAGCCATGGCTGCTGAGCCTGCACGTCCGGAGCCTATGCTCCGCGACGGGAGAGCCACAACAGTGAGAGGCCCGTGTACCGCAAAAAAAAAAAAAAAAAAAAAAAGAGAAAGGAAAAAGAAAACTAATGGAATGGGAGAAAATATTTTAAAATCATATATATGATATGGGACTTGTATCTAGAATATATAAATGATACAACTCAATAATAAAAAGACAAATATACCAATTTAAAAATGGGCAAAGGATCTGAATAGATGTTTCTTTATAGAATATATACAAATGGCTAATAAGTACATGAGAATATTCTCAACATCATTAGCCATCAGGGAAATGCAAATGAAAACCACAATAAGATACCACTTCACACGCACTAGAATGGCTATAATAATCTTTTTAAAAAGGTAATAATAAATTTTGGTGAAGATGTTTAGTAATTGGAACCCTCTTACACTGCTGGTGGGAATGTAAAATAGTGTAACTGGTTTGGAAAACAGTCTGTCAGTTCCTAACAAGGTAGCATAGAGTTGCCACATTATCCAGCAATTCCATTCCTAGGTATATACCCAAGAGAAATGAAAACTTATGCCCACAAAAAAAATTATACATGAATTTTCATAGTTGTATTGTTCATAAGAGCCAAAAGGTGGAAACAACCCAAATGTCCATCAACAGACAAATAGATAAGCAAAATGTGAGATAGCAATACAATGATATATTATTCAGCAATTTAAAAAGATGAAGTGGTGATGCATGGTACAACATGGATAAACCTCAACAACATTTGTTAAGTGAGACAAGTCATCACAAAAGACCACATATTGCATGGCTCCATTTAAACAAAGTGTTGGGAATAGGCAAATAGAGATAGCAAGTAGATCAGTGTTTGCCTAGGGCTAGGGGAGTTGTGGGCAAATGGGTAGTGACTGCTAAACGGGCATGTGGTTTCTTTTTGGGTGATGAAAATGGTCCAAATTTGATTGTAATGATGATGGCATAACTTTTCAAATACACTAAGACTCATTGAACTGTACACTTAAAATTGGTAAATTATATAGTGGATGAATTATATCTCAATAAATTTGTTACTAAAAAAATTAAGTAACAACATGTCATCTTTTGTGTCCCACTTTTCTCATTTCTGTTAAATAAGGAGCTGAGTCACATGGGTGGTTGTTTTCTTCCATTTCTACTGCTCTATAATTCCACAGTTTTGTGATTACCAATGAACATCAATATTGTCATACATACTGTATTTTTAATGGCTAATGATTTTTAACCATTCTAAGATAATCTTCAAATTAGTTTGGAAAGTTTCTAGGGTATAAATAACAAACCAAAGATTATTCCATTTGTAAACTCACAGAGTAAAAACCACTGCTTTCCTGGACCATTTGAAGAGTCACCACTGGTATATGTATTGAGCCTTGAGAACTAGGTTTCTATATTATCTTGAGCAAAGAAAACACTATATATAATTTAAAATTTTCCATCAGCTTACATTGTTACAAACTGTCTTAGTTCCACTGCCTGAGCAGCACATTCAATATACCGATTATACTGATTGATCAAGCACTAGAGAATAGAGCTGAATCAAAATTTAATGTCCTGGGACTTCCCTGGTGGCACAGTGGTTAAGAATCCGCCTGCCAATGCAAGGGACACGGGTTCGATCCCTGGTCCGGAAAGATCCCACATGCCGCGGAGCAACTAATCCCGTGCATCACAACTACTCAGCCTGAGCTCTGGAGCCTGCGAGCCACAACTGCTGAAGGTCACACGCTGTAACTCCTGAAGCCCTCATTCCTAGAGCCCATGCTCCACAACAAGAGAAGCCACCTCAAGGAGAAGCCCACACACCGCAATGAAGAGTAGTCCCCACTCGCCGCAACTAGAGAAAGCCCGTGCGCAGCAATGAAGACTCAACGCAGCCAAAAATAAAAATAAAAAAAATAAAATAAAATAAAAAATTTTAACGTCCTTTGGAGAATAGGCAGACAAAAATTTGGCAGAGCATATAAATTAAAGGTATATAGTGCAGTGGCAGTGATTAGAACTAAGAGGCTGTGATTTGATCCAGACCTTAAGCTTCTTGAAAAATACCGTTTTTTAAACAAATATCTATGACCATTCATTAAATGATAAAACCAGACAACATAAGCCAACACAAAGTTTCAAAATGTAATCGCTTCCAAGGATTAAAATGATGATTTTCATCATGTAGTTTGGCTCTTCTTGCATATGATGAAGATGGACGAAAGCAGGCTCTTCCATCTGTTTGGGACTTGGACCCCTATGAGCAGGGTTGATAGATGAGCTTCCTACAGCACAACTTCTAACAATGTATCTCGCTAATGGACTTAGGGAACCAGTAGCTAGAGGATGGCTCGTCTGACACAAAACAGTAAGAGAAGTGACCTTCTCAAAACAAGGACACAGGCTCATAACAGTTGGAAGTGGTGATATCAATAGTAAACAAGGCTCTGCAGAAAGTGTCGTATTTATGTGTGAGTAATCTGAAAGAGCTCATGGTCACCAAAGGCTATTCAGAAAGGCACCACAGGGACTTCCCTGGTGGCGCAGTGGTTAAGAATCCGCCTGCCAATGCAGGGGACATCGGTTCGAGTCCTGGTTTGGGAAGATCCCACATGCCACGGAGCAACTAAGCCTGTGTGCCACAACTACTGAACCTGTGCTCTAGAGCCCGTGAGCCACAACTACTGAGCCCGCATGCCACAACTACTGAAGCCTGCGTGCCTAGAGCCCGTGCTCCACAACAAGAGAAGCCACAACAATGAGAAGCCCACACACTGCAACAAAGAGTAGCCCCCGCTCGCCACAACTCGAGAAAGCCTGCGCGCAGCAACAAAGACCCAACAGAGCCATAAATAAATAAATAAATAAATAAATATTTAAAAAAAGAAAAGACAGGCACCACAGACAGGCAACAACACTAATTGCCATGTCCTCTTTGGATGCGAGGAGGGTTCTATGTAGTTATCCAGAACTATAGCCATCATTAAGATAAATGCCACTTCTAAAAATAGAGATAGGTGGAAGGGCAAAACATAAGCAAATTAGTTTAGAAGGGACTTCTTTGAAGTTACAGGGCCAGAAAAAAGTATAGGTTAAACCTGAATAAGAAGGGAACAGACTAAAGAAGAGTGCAGAATTTTAGAGCTAGATGGAACCTAATGATCTTATCATGCTTTGTATTTACCAGGAGATGATAAACTATACTGAGATAATAAACCCAGAAATCTCTGTGGCTTAACACAACAAAAGTTTATTTCTTAGCCACACATGTCTAATTTGGGTTGGCACTTTCATACATCTGATTATTCAAGGTTTAAGCTCTTTTTATATCACAATGGCACAGCTTCCAAAGTTGCTGTGGCAAGAGAATAAAAACAGGGAGAGGGCACACTGGCTTCTCCCAGAAGAGACACATGACTTGTGTTCATATTTCATTGTCTAGAACATAGGCACATGACTCCAACCCAAGGAAGCTGGGAAATGTAGTCTCCCTGTGAAACATGGAGGCAAAACATAATACTGCTTCCAGATCACTATTATGTACCATCTTCCATATCCAGTTACCCCTTGAATCTGCTTAATATTTTACTTTAAGTCAGTTCACTGAAAAAATCTAATTATCATTAGATAATCTAATTAGACTAAAATTTAATTTAAGCTGTCTTGATGTAACAATTATATATGTTTCTAACATATATTAAAATAAATACATACTTATTAAGTATACATTATGGACAATATAAAATCATCTCCTACATCAGCAATGGTAGGTCAAATACTTCAGAAAAAAATGAATCTAACTCCCCCATTTTAAGATGAGAAAACTGGGCTTCCCTGGTGGCGCAGTGGTTAGGAATCTGCCTGCCAATGCAGACAACAAGGGTTCGAGCCCTGGTCTGGGAGGATCCCACATGCCGCGGAGCAACTAAGCCCGTGAGCCACAGCTACTGAGCCTGCGCGTCTGGAGCCTGTGCTCCGGAACGGGAGAGGTCGCGACGGTAAGAGGCCTGCGCACCGCGATGAAGAGTGGCCCCCGCTCGCCGCTCGCACAGAAACAAAGACCCAACACAGCAAAAATAAATATATAAATAAAAAATACTTTAAGATGAGAAAACTGAGGCCCAGAAGAATGACTTAAGTCCCCCCAAATCACACGGGAAGTTGAATGGCAAAGCCAGAATTAGAGTCTAGGTTTCCTTTCCACTATACCATATTTTCAATCCTCTAAGTTTGTGGGGAAAGGATGTGGGCACTAGAAAAACAAACTGAGTCACTACAATTAGGGGAATAAAAAAACAACACAGGCACGATGTACAAAAATCTCAGGAGAAAAAGAAGCCAGTAGGAAGAATTTTGAGGCTGCAAGGCAGATGGGGTCTTTTGGAAAACATGACTCCCAAACAAACCAGCAGATCTGGGTGCATGACTGTCTAAAGGCTTACGAGAGAATGATTTTCTGAATTACTTAGACTCGCTGATGGAAAATTCTAGGGGCTTTGAGAACCACCATGAGAGTGGAGAGGAGCAATGTGACTGGAGGAGCCATTGGGACAGAAGCTGGAGGAGTAGGAAGTGTCTGCTCCACATCTCGAGGCCCTCTGTGCACAGACATGCCGATAAACACAGGGAAGAGCATCACTTCTGTTTGGATCAAAATAAAATAGCAAAAGGATCTGGGTAGGAAACTTCTGGAGGATTGCTGAGAGTTCCTTAATAGTCTATGAAGCAGATTTAATTTTAGAAATTAGAATTATGGAATCTCTGAGGAGATTTTAGAGGTCATCCATGCTAACATTTACAGTAGTTACAAATTTTCTCTTGAAGTCCGTGAAAACCAGTTTTTCAAAATAAGTCTTATGGACAAACTTACTACATAGAACTGATAGAAGCAGAACCACTTTGGTTGGAGGACGTTGTCAGCATGCGCTGCTGTAACAAAATACCATAGGCTGTGTGGCTTAAACCAGACATTTATTTCTCACAGTTCTGGAGACTGGGAGGTCCAAGATTAGAGTACAGCATGATCTAGTGAAGACTCTTTTCCTGGCTTGTAGTTAGTCTCCTTCTTGCTGTATCCTCACATGGTGGAGGGAGAGCACAAGCTCTGGTCTCTTCCTCTCCTTATAAGGGGACCAATTCCAACATGGGGGTTCTACCCTCATGACCTCATCTAAACCTAATTACCTCCCAAAGGCCCCACTTCCAAATACCATCACAGTGGGGATTAAGGCTTCAAGATATGAATTGCCGGGTGGCGGGGGAGAGGGGACAAAAATATTTAGTCCTTCGGAAGGAGAATGGGTTCTGGAGCTTTGCCAGCCTGGCTCCTCTTACCGTCCTCCCTCTACCTCCTGAGTAACAACATAATATGATGCCCCTTCATGCAGTACAAAGCCTTCATTTTAGGAGTGCAGAAACTAGGCCCAGAGGGATTGTGATTTCTGAGGCCACCCGTCAGGCAATGGCAGAGTCAGAACTAGAATCATAGCCTTTTGACTCATGCTAGACTTTTCTGTGAGATGATTATAGTAAGAGACCATGATGTTGCGATTTATGGACATATGTGTATAATATTGAAAAATTATTCTCCATAAATAATATCTAGAAATTACATACTATGTGAAATACAGAGTTCTATCCTCTCTTGTCCTAGACACGGGAAGCACACAACACAGATAAGTTCTTCAATAAGACTTAATGAAGTATAATTGACATAAAATAAACTGGTATAAAATAAAATTGACATTAAGATAAACATTAACATTTACATTTGATAGCTTTTGAAATAAGTATTCACCTGTGAAATCATGACAATCAAGATAATAAACATATTTATTACACTCCCAAATTTTCTTGTGCACCTTGTAATCCCCTCTCAACCCTCCCCACATCCTCCGCATTCCAAGGCAAAAGCTGCTCTGATTTCTGTCACTATATATTAGTTTATAATACAGGAATTTATATAAACGGAATCACAGAGTATGTACTGGTTTTCTTCTCTGGCTGCTTTCTCTCAGCATAGTAACTCTGAGGTTCATATGTTCACATATCCATTCATATGTTGGTGGCCATCTGAGTTATTTTTAGTTTTTTGACTACTACAAATAAAGCTGTTTTGAACATTTGTGTGCAAGTCTCTGTATGGGCAGTTCTCTTGGTTATATACCTAGAAGAAGAATGGTTGGAATGGAAGGAGAATCCTATAGTAAATATATGACTGACTTTTTAAGAAACTGCTAAATCTTTTTTTAAAGTGGTGGTCTTACTTTACATTCCCACCTGTGAGGCAGGAGAGTTTCAGTTGCTCCACATACTTGGTATGGTCAGTCTTTAAAAATTTTAGCCATTCTAATAGGTATGTAGGCATATCTCACTGTGGTCTTCTTTTATTCTATTTAAATTTAATTTTCTAATAGCTGATGATATCGAGTAGTGATCTTTTCATGTGCTTATCTGCTACCTGTATATCTTTTGGGGTAAGTGTCTGTTCAAATCTTTTGTCCAGTTTTTCAATTGGGTTGTTTGTTTCTATAGTATTGAGTTTTGAGGGTTATTTATATATTCAAGGATACAAGGGCTTTATCAGATATCTGACTTGGGTTTCCAGCCTCTTAACAGTGTCCTTCAAAGCGCAGAAGTTTTTAATTTTGATAAAGTCAAACTTACCAATTTTTTCCTTTATGGATTGTGCTTCTGTTGTTGTATCTAAGAAATCTTTACCTAATTCAAGGTGACAAAGATTTTCTTCTATGTTTTCTTCTATAAGTTTTACAGTGTTAGGTTTTATATTTATGTCTCTGATCTTTGATTTTTAGTTATTTTTTAATATATAGTGGGAGGTATTGACTGAAGGTATTTTATTTTTATTTTTTATATATGGATATCCAATTGTTCAAGCACCATTTGTCGAAAACACTGTCCTCTCTTTAATGAATTGCCTTTACACTTGGTCAAAAATCAGTTGTCTTACAGGTGTGGCTCTGTTTCTGTTTTCTCTATTCTGTTCCATTGATGTATTTATTTATTTCTACATCAATATCGTACAGTCTTGATTACCATAGCTTTAGGATGAGTCTTGAAAGATAATGTAAGTCCTTGAAATTTGTTCTTCTTTTTAAAAGTTATTTTGACTATTCTAGGTCCATTACATTTCCATATGAATTTTAGAACTCGTAGTGCCAAAAATGCCTGCCAGGATTTTGATTGAGATTGTACTGAAACTATAGATCAATTTGAAGAGAGTTTACATTAACAAATGAATCTTTTGGTATATTAATGTGGTATTTCTCTTTATTTATTCATGTCTTCTTTCATTTCTTTCAGCAATGTTTTGTAATTTTCAATGTACACATCATATACATCTTCTTTTCCAGTTTTATCCCTAAGTATTTGTGATGCTATTGTAAATTATAGTTTTTAAATTTCAATTTTCAATTTTTCATTGCTATTATATAGAAATATATTTCTATAGATTATTCTT
The DNA here is from genome assembly GCF_059928025.1 of Delphinapterus leucas. Classification (NCBI taxonomy): domain Eukaryota; kingdom Metazoa; phylum Chordata; class Mammalia; order Artiodactyla; family Monodontidae; genus Delphinapterus; species Delphinapterus leucas. The sequence goes on from NC_143130.1 coordinate 99,912,390, forward strand.
GTATGCTACAGTTTTGCTAAACTCATCTATTACCTGCCATTTGGTAATATACACACTATTTAGTAGCATTTTTATAGATTCTGCAGGATTTTATTGATAGAAAATCACATTGTCTGTTAAAAAAGACAATTTTGTTTCTTCCTTTTCAGTCTGGGTATCTTTTTTCTCTTTCCTCGTTGCATTGACTAGAATTACAGTACAATATTGAATAGTAGTCATGAAAGTATTCATCCTTGCCTTATTCCCAGTCTTATAGGGAAAGCATTCAGCCTTTCCATTAAGTATGATGTTAGCTGTATATTTATTGTAGCTGTCATTCCAGGTTGAAAAAATTTCCTCTATTCCTAGTTTTCTGAGACTTTTTATCAGGTATGGATACTAAAGTTTGTGAAGTGTTTTTACACACGTATTGGGGAGGACTTAAAAAAAAATTATGTTACTATGGGTAATCACATTGATTGAGCTTCAAATGTTAAACAAACCTTGCATTCCTGGGATGTATTATTTTTAATATATTGTTGGACTTAATTTTTTAAATTCTTAAGAATTTTGAATCAATCTTTATGCAAAATATTGAAAGAAATTTTCTTATTTACCTTTGTCTCATTTTGGTGTCGGGTAATGCTGGCCTCATGACTTGAGAAGTATTATTTTTTCTTAAGTATTTGGTAGAGCTGCTTAGAAGAGTTATCATGGCTTAGAGTTTTCTTTATGGGAAGGCTCTTAACAAATGTAAGTGTTTTAATAAATATTGAACTATTCAGTATCTATTTTTAGAATGAATTTTAATAGTAAAGTGTCTTTCAAAAATATATCTATTTCATCTAAGTAGTCAAATTTATTGGATATCCCCTCTCTCAGTCCTGATATTAGTACTTCTCTATTTTTATCCTGGTTAATTCGGCTAGAGTTTCATCTATTTTTTTACTGATCTCACAGATAATTATTATGATACTGAAATGCCTTCTTGATCCCTCATGTCTTTTTATTTGTTAATGTATCTATTTATTTTATTTAAAAATTTTTTTTATTGGGGTATAGTTCATTTACACAATGTTGTGTTAGTTTCAGGTGTATAGCAAAGTGAATGAGTTATACATATACATATATCCACTCTTTTTTAGTTGATCCCTTATCTCTTACTGTAACTCTAGTTCCCACTTTGAATCTTCCCATATTTCAAGGGGACAGTCTTTCCTCAAGGATAAAATCCAAACTGAGGGTCACATGTAAGACATCCTCTAACATTCTGCAATTGCTTAGGCTCCAATCATAACAGACTGCTTGTAATTTTCTTACTACAACAAAAATGTAAAATCTTTGTGTTTTTATACATGCTGCTTCCAAGACCAAAAAAATACCCTTCCCTTCTTCTTTTTTCTTGTTCCTTGTCATTCTTTAAAATTTAGCTTAAGAATAACCTTTTCCAGTATGCCTTCTTTGGCCACCCCCACTTGGCTGGGACTTGCTACTCAGTGTTTCTATAGCACTCTATGCATGTAACTTTACAGAACTTATCATATTTGTAATATTGATATTTTGTTTACTGATCTGTTTCCTCAACTAGACTGTAAACTCCTAAGTGCAAAAAGTGCCTGATTCATCTTTGTATCCTCACTGCTCAGGTCAATGACTGTCAGAGAGTTGGAGTATAATAACGGGACAATATTAGGCAGTGTTGTTTAGTCCAGTAGTTCTCAAAGTGTGCTCGCTGGACCAGCAACATCAGTATCACCTGGGAACTAGTTAGGGCTATAAATTCTATGTCCCATTCAGCTTTATTCAATCATTCTGCATTGCTCTGGAGGTAAGACCCAGCAATCTATGGTTAAGAATCACTCCTGGGGGAGATCAGCTCTGTGCTTTGTGTCCACCTACAGGGTTGGGATAGGGAGGGTGGGAGGGAGACGCAAGAGGGGGGGGATATGGGGATATATGTATACGTATAGCTGATTCACCTTGTTATACAGCAGAAAATGGGAGGAGATATGGGGATATATGTATACATATAGCTGATTCACTTTGTTATACAGCAGAAACTAACACACCATTGTAAAGCAATTATACTCCAATAAAGGTGTTAGGAAAAAAAAAAAAAGCACTCCTGGGGATTCTGTTGCCTGCTAACATTTGAGAAACATTGGTTTAGTAGCTAGGGAATGACTGGCAAGTTTAGCAAGACCCACTTTGAATTTTGCCTCTGTCAAATTCTTTGACCTGGAATAATGTAATTAATACTTTTAAAACCTTTGGTCCCTCATATATAAAAAGGGGACAGTAGGAGCTATTTTTATAGGACAAGATTTAAATGAGAAAATTTAGGTAAAGCTTCTAGTATAATAAATGACCCATGATATGTCCTTAATAAATGATAACTATGAATAGTAGTTAATAACATCATCATAATCATGCTAATAATATAATAATTTATACCAGACGGAAACAGAAAACTTCTGCTTATGGCAGTCTCTCTGGATATTATTTTGAATCTAAAAGGAGAGAAGAACAGTCATGGGGAAGTAGAAGAAGATCATTCTTAGAATCAAAATAGCCTAAGAAACCGCAAAATCAATGAGGAAAAGGAAAAAGTGAGGGAGATGGACTTATTTTAGGAGGAGAAAAATCCGATGAATATATTATTTGAAAATGTGGTACCCATATTTTGTAATAAGATTCAGCATTACAGTTTATTTTGCTTGGTTGAGAATAGAGACTCAGCGATATTCGAAGTCTGAGTCTTACTCAATTTGGAAGTTATCATCTTCTTTCAGTTAAAACATTCCATTAAGCACCAACCACAGCACAGGCATGGTACTAGATACTGGATACAGAGATCAGGACAGTGTTCCCCACCTAAACTAAGCTGAGTCTAGTGGTACTTACGAGACACTACCAAGGTGATGTCTAAAGCAGATTAAGCAGATAATTCCTTTAGGATTTTAAATACTTTATAAGGGGAGAAATGTAAGGAGGGAAATGTATCTGGGCTAACTGTTAAGATGGCCCAAGTGTTTGATATATCTGTGAATGAAGAGAAAGGGATTTCCTTCAGCATCAGCATTACTTAAGTGGGTATTTCTCCTGGAACTTGTGGCCCTGATTTTGTTGGCATTTTCACTAGATCCATTATATACTTCCAGACACACACCAACAAGATGGTTAAAAAAAAAACAAAAAAAAAACTGTGTTCATTATTTTTGTTTGGCACGGTAGAATTTCAAATTTGATTTAATGCTCCAAACATGTTTTGGCTGTTTATACATTCAAGGCAGTATGCTAGGAAATACCAAAGATGAATAAAATGTAACCTCTGCCCTAAAAGAGTTCAGTGTCTACTGAGAGAGAAGCATATTCAGTTAGCGGCAATACATTTTTATCTCTTTACACTTGACAAACTGCATTCACATAAATAATCTTAACTGGTTTTCACAGAAGCCTTACAAAATAAATAAAGTAGCATTGGTCCATTCTACGGATTGAAAATTAGCGTAAAAATAATGCCCATTATTTATCTGGAGACTTATACTACATTAACTCCATCCCCTATCTTACTGCCCTTATGTAATCAATTACCAAGTTGTATTGATTCTACCACTTAGATGTCTCTACAATTTTTGCTCCCCTCACTATTTCCACCACCACTGCCTTAGTTGAAATAAGCTCATCTTTTCTTGCCTGGGCTATTTCAATAAACTCCTAATTGGTCTCCCTGCCTACGAGTTCTGCCCACTCCAATCTGTCACCAGAATTATCTTTCAAAAACAGAAATGATTATGCCACTCAGCTGAAAAACCCTTGCTGGCTTCTCTATCCATCAATATGGGAAGGTCCCTTGCTAGGGTTGCCAGATTGGTGAACAGGATGACCAGTTAAATTTGAAGGTCATAAATAATGAATGATTGTTTAGTATGTCTCAAATATTGCATGGGACATACTTATACTAATATTTTTAAAAATTTGAAATTTAAATTTAACTGGCCTGTATTTTTATTTGCTAAATCTGGGAACCCTAACCACTGTGGACCTGAAATCTAGCTCCTAACCCTCCTGGCAGTTAAGCACCCCCACATCGCAATGTCTAGTGAAAACCAAAGCTGAAATTTCTGCCCCACCCTCATGGAGCTTCCGGCTCAGTAAAGAAGTCACAAACACTATTTCTAGAATCAATAGTTAACATTCAACAGCTATGTGTCTTTGATAAACATTGACATGGTAAAAACTACATGTCTGAGGGCACAACTAAGTATTCATTTTATGGGAGAAAATAAATCCAGTTTTGTTCAGTTGCCTGATAAGAATATATTGAAGGGAGTCTGGAAAGCTTAGTTGAAATGGCTTGGTTACACTTTTAATCAAACAACCACAATATTGAGATTAGTGTAAGCTTAGTCGAATTGCTTAACCCTTCTGTATTTCCTTTTAAAAAGTGTGTATGGGGAGGGTGGGAGCAGGGCAAGGAGGGTAACCAAACTCTTTTGCCTAATGAAATGACTGTCAAACTAAATATGTAACTTCATAATACACATTCAGATGAGGGCAGAGGCAAAAGTCAGGTCAGGAGCATTACCAAGTTTTCAGTTCTTGTTGCAGAATGCACAAACCTGGAATTGGAGCCAGGCGATTGCAAAAATGATTCCAGATCTGCATGGTAACAATTTAGACTGACTTCCACTCCTGCCTGAAATTTAGCAGCAGAGGAAGTTCTTTTCCTGGCTGTCTGCCTTCTCCCCACCTCCCCCACCCCTCGGTACCTCAGGCTGCTCACTCCCCACATCTGTTTCCAAGCCAGCGTGTAGGGTCACAGCATGGCGCAATAAGCAGCATTAGCAGGCAGCATGAATCAGTGGTAAACCTTTGATTTTAATTCCTTGCCTCTCCTAGAGAGGAAGTGTGGTCTAGTGGTTAACCCACTAAAAAAGCAGCTAGGAGGCAAAATTCCTGGTCCCCTCCACTCCCCTGTTCTATTCTTATTGGAACACCCTGCCCGTCAAACATACATTTTTTTCTACTTTTGTTCTACCATGTTTTTCCCTGAACTGACTTGATCCCAAGATTCACTTGGGAAACTTGTTAAATGATTCCTGAGACCCATCCCAGAATCTATCAAGGAAAGTCCTAGGAATTTCTATTTTTAACAAGTGCTGCAGATAAGTCTTCATAATCAGGCTCAGCTCAACTGTATGCTGGTCACACATTACACAAATGACAAGAGAGCAATAAAGGAAACCATAGCAAGAGAACTGAGATGAAAGCATCTGTACCATCCGGTTTGCTATTACAAGCCTCGTGTGAAAAAGGCAAAAGACAGGGAATAAAAAGAGGCAGATTCTAGATTTGGCTGTGTGTATCTAGAACTGTGTGAGCTTGGGCAGGTCAGATAGGCTTTCCTGATTGCATTTTCATCTTTTAAAAAGATACAAGTGGGCTTCCCTGGTGGCGCAGTGGTTGAGAGTCCGCCTGCCGGTGCAGGGGACGCGGGTTCGTGCCCCGGTCCGGGAAGATCCCACATGCCGCAGAGCGGCTGGGCCCGTGAGCCATGGCCGCTAGGCCTGTGCGTCCGGAGCCTGTGCTCCGCAATGGGAGAGGCCACAACAGTGGGAGGCCTGCGTACCGCAAAAAAAAAAAAAAAAAAAAAAAAAAAATACAAGTGATTAGTTCATCTCTTTCAGTTCTGCGATTCAATGTATTATTTCTGTGATTTCACAGAAATGCCAAGATGGACTCAGAACATCTCTTTTCCTGAAAATGACAGTGGGTGCAGTTCCCGAGGTGTGGGCTGGCTTGTCTGGGGTTGTGGGCAGACAATGGAAACAAGTGGAGGCCGGGAGGTTTGGGGCCATGGCCACAAGGAGGTTTCTCCCCCAACACCCGCCTTGAGGCTCCGCAGCTGGCCTACTTATGCAAAGGCTTTGGCTCCTCTTTTCTTTTTAAAAAAATTTCTGACTTGTACATTCCCCTGAGGAAAAGAGATTCATCGTTTTGCGGAGAACTTGCACATGCTTTCCTGAAAGGAAGAAAGGAGGGAGGGATGGGAGGGCTTGGCTGGACTAGTGAGTGGGTTAGGGCTGCCAAAGCAATGAGTCTCCCCACGTATGATTAACATATACCCAGCACATCGTTAGCTCTGAGTATGCCCAGCAAAATCCTTTGTCCTACTTCCACAATGCCTAGAAGTGCATTCTTGTTAGTGGACTGCACAACCGCCTACTCGTCCGTCATTCTCTGGAGTGGGGGCAGTCTTCCACCCCAGAACAAGTGGGGGGGGGGGGAGTTGGGAGGAGGAGAGAGCCTTGGAAGTCACAGTGAGTCATGATTGTAGGAAAAGGATGTCTTATGAAGCCAACGCAGAGCTAGCTTCCTAGAAACATCATGACAGGTCCTACGAAGCCCACGTTTGGTTCTAATTATAACATTGCCCACATTTGAGCATTTCACAGTTTTCCCATGGTAACAACAGGGTTTCTGAGGAAGAGGACTTTGACTCAAATGTGCTCTGTACTTCTAATAGTGGAAGCTGGTTGGACTTCAAAAAAGCAGTTATTTTTTGCTAATTTACAAAGGAGATATCATTGCATTGCCTATGCCTATTAATACACATTTAAACTGGAATTAAGCACATTGTACTATATAAAAAGGCCAAAATGAGCTGCATAAAAATTTTAAAAAATGTTTTATAAAGGCCAAGATGAGCAACATAAAAAGAAAAAGAAACCTCAAATAAGTGGAATTTGTTTCTCCCCTCAACTTGAGACGAATGACAAGCTTAAAAAAAAAAAATAATGATTTAAAAAGCAACTTTGGAAGGATTCCACAAGTGACTTATTTATAGTTCCATTGTCAATACTTTCTGATTCTATTAAACAGTGAATGCTCTTTCTGGGGATGATCATAAAGCACAGCATGTGTCTTTGAAAAATCATGTTCCAGTGTGATTTTAGTGTCATATGCTATCTTCCTTTATTCAAAAATATTTGAAAATTGCTAATCTGGGTAATCTACTAATGATAACTTTTAATTACATCCCAGCTCTTGATCATTTTTGGTAAATGAATTTTTTTTTTAATCTATTCTTTCCCACTTTTAATTTATTTAGATACCAGAGACACTAGCCAGGGAAGCTGGGAGGCTGAAGATAATTCTCTTTCTTTATAAAACGGATTCCAGGTTGGATTAACGTAGGGGAGATCTAGGAGAGATGTTGAGGAGAAAGGGATTTCCCAGGCTACTCTGGAGACGGAGTTGAGAAATAGTATGCATACCTGCTTGGAGCTGGCTTGGGGCTGGTTGGAATTTTTTTTTTTTTTTAACATTCTGCAAAAGGGGACATATGTGGCGTTTAGAAAAGGAAGACAAGTACTGACTATTCATTTTTACAAGATTATCAAGTGACGATTCACTCTGTAAATCTCAGCAGTTATGAAAGTTGGTGTGGTTTGTAAACCCCACCACAGGAAGTAAGGGTGATCAAAAAATATGTTGGCAAAGTTTTGAAATTTTCCAGAAGTATGAGAGATTCTCTTCCTGTATAAAAAATAATGACGTCAGGTTTAGTAACTGCTTAGGAAATGATTAAGACAAAAGATACACACTTTCCTCAATACCCCATCTTAGTTTCTTCAGATAAATTCTCTGAATTTTATATAGATTCAGAAAATTATAACTTATTTTTATGATAAGTGAAGTCATAATATAACTTATTATCTTCTCCATTTTTAGCATATTTGCTTATTTTTACAGTAAAATATCTTTTACCAAAAACTAGGGGAAAATGCGAAATAAGGAGAGCAGTAATGTTTTGAGGAAGGACCCATATACATTGTGGGTAGTATAATTATTGATCAAAGTAATCAGTGGTATCTGGCAAAGCAAAGTATGATAGTAGTTAATTTTTACATAATTTATACAGCTTACTACATGCCAGACACTGTTTTAAATACTTGAAAACAATTATCAGTAATGTAGTTAATTCTTATAACAAACTTTATCCTCATTTTACCAATGGCAAAATTGAGGCAAAGAAAGATTACATAATTTGTCCTAGGTAACCAGATAATAAGTGAAGGAGCTGGAATACAACTCTGGCAGTCTGTCTCTTGAGCCTGTGTTCTTAAACACTACCTGATACTGCTTCTCTGAAAAATGATCAAGGGCCCTTATAGAAAACAATGTTGACAGGAATGTGTTCAAAAGACTCAGGCTCTTGAAACTTAGCCACTAACTCAGTCAAGCACTTTCTACAAAATAGTCAGTAAGATGAATATGCTTCTTGTAGGAGTAGGAGGGGTTCTTTGCTGTGACCGCAGAGTACCTGTCTATGAAATACTACTTGAATTAGTATTATTTTTTTTAAAAAAGTCCAAATTCCCCAATGGGTTTCAGGCCAGCCTTTTATTGTATTTATTTATTTATTTTTTGGCCATGCCGTGCAGCATGCAGAATCTTAGTTCCCTGACCAGGGATCAAACCTGTGCCCTCTGCAGTGGAAGCACAGAGCCCTAACCACTGGACCACCAGGGAATTCCCTTGAATGAGTTTTAAGAGAGTAAAGGCCAATAGATGAAATGTTCATCTTCTTTATCAACTAAAATACTGTGCCTATGAAGTGTCATAAAGGTGCATTTCCTGTCTAGAAGGAACTTGTGGTGTGATAAGGCAAAGGTAATTATTGACATTTGATAAACATTTATTGCAAAACTGCTATGTACAGGGTATATAAAGATAATTAAACCATAAGACCTACCTTCAAGGTGGTTGTAGCCTGGATGGGGAGATGGACCATCACCACAGGGTATGGTAGATGCCAGAGTAGGTTAAAAAAAAAAGGAGGCTCTGAGAGCAGCAGGAGGGGCCCCCCCGACCCAGGCAGGGAATTCCAGGATTGCTTCTCTAAGAACATGATGCCTGACTGGAATCTTTTATAATTTTTGCTTTCCATTTCCACATCACTTCTCACCCTGTCATCCACATTTGAATTTATAAGTACTAGCTTTAAGGATATGATCTGTTCTTATTTCCCAATCATATGTCTTCCTTTCTGTTAACTTCCCAGGTGACATGCTTGGTTCAGTCTTGACAGAAAATGCCTAAGAAACTTTGGACCAGGACAGCTTCTAACTGTTCAGAATGCATTTTTTTTTTTTTTTTTTTTTTTTTTTTGCATTTGATGCTCCCCATTTGTTTTGACACTGGGCTGCCTTAGCCTTCTGGGCAGGCAGATCTCCTGGTTACTGACCACTTACCTGAGCGGTCTCCTAAGTATTGAATTTCCCTCTACTTTGCCCTTGTTAGCTTTTTTTCCCATATATTTACAAAATCTGATTTCTGCTTCCTTGTTTAGTTCCTGTCTCTCTGCTAAGTCTGACCTTTGATTTATGTTTTCTTCTGGGCTTGCTGAACCAGGCTTAGTCAAGTCTCTAGCCTTAGATATATTTCTGCCTCTTGTTCACATACTGTCTCCATGCCTTTTTTTTTTTTTTTTTAGCCGCTCCACGGCATGTGGGATCTTCCCAGACTGGGGCACGAACCCATGTCCCCTGCATCGGCAGGCAGACTCTCAACCATTGTGCCACCAGGGAAGCCCAGTCTCCATGCCTTTTGCCTTGTGCACTCATATATTCTACAGTTTCAATTAGGAATTAGAATTTTGACAGCAGACAGAACTTAGTGCTAGGTACTCAAGATACAGCCCAAAATAAGATATGGAAATACTGCTTTCCCTTAACCAGAGAAAACTTCTGGGAGAGAAATATTCTCAAAAACCTTTGACAATTAATGGTTATTACATTTGGACAAATAGTCTTTTGATGAAAAAGGAATGCTTTAGACTCAGGTAGGAAATGTTGGTTGACAGTTATGTGCATTCCCTTAGCTTTAAACAAAATTAATAGTGATGTGTGAACATGCAAGATGATGTCAGGTTTCTATCACCAGATGCCTTAAACCTGTTGCCAAAACCTGCCGTGAGTTCCATAGTGGGTATATTGTTCAAAATTCCTCAACGGGCAAGAGAGAAGATTTGATTTGAAGAAGGAACCAAAGGCCAAAGATCAAGGGCTAGCAAGGTTAGGAACGGGAATATTGGTGTAGAATATTCCAGACACACACACATTTCATACTCTAAGTTTGTATTCTGAAAATGCTTTCTGCAAAAGTCTAAAAGGAAATAGTCCTTATTGCACAAACAGTGCCCACTCTAAAAGCATTTCCCTGCCACAAATAACATTTATTTCCTCAAAACAGAAATACCAGAGAGCATTTCCTCAGTGCACCAGTCAATTTTCTCAAAGTACAAGCACACTAATTTGCCTTTCCTTCTTTTCCTGCTCCTGAACTAGGTTTCTCTCTCTAGGGTCTTATTCCATGTTCCCATCAAGCAACAGCAACAACCATTATTTCACACGGTGGATGGAGAAAGACATGGATAAAAACTGGCATCAGAAGGGCATACTAAGTGAGATGCAATAACAAAATTAATATTTGTGTCCTCCTCCCCAACTTTTTTGTTTCATAGAATACATAAACATTCAAGAGAGACATTTTTGAAATAGTGTGTGAGGCAGTTTATGAACAAACCAGTAGGGCAGTATTTCTCAGACTCTTAATGAATCTCCTGCATCAACACAGGAAAATTGCGCTTACTTAAAATGCAACTTTCTGGGCTCCACCCCAGGTTTACCTACTCAGAATCAAACCAAGGAAATCTGCATTTTTAATAAGCTTTCTCTGTGATCAGATGGATCATATGGCAATCATTACTCTAGGACTGTGCTTAAAATAGGCAAGAATCCTGTAATTGTAGTCAAAATCACACCTGGCTCCAAGTAAATCAATTGAAACTCTTATGACTGGCGGATGCATTATAAGGAAGAGAAGGGGGTGGTGTGGTGTTTAAACAGAATTAAGTGGAAAAGGATCTCTTTGTGATAGGGAGAAAGGAAGGCAGCCCTTATATGGTTTCAGTGGCATCACAGCACTGTATAGATTGTTCCTCCTCTGCCTGTGGAGAAAGAAAGCAAAAGCTAGACAAATGGACCACATGCGGTCATGACCCAGCAAAGCATGACCTTCTGCTAAAAGATAAGCAAACCTCATATTAAGCCAAATCAAGAACATTCTGTTTTCACCCCAAAAAGGATTCAGTGTATGTTGATGGCAATTTCCACCTAGCCAAGCAGAGAAAACCAGGGTAAATAAAATAGAGGTTCTCAATGTTTTGTATCCTCTGAACATGTTTGAACACTGGAATTTTGGGTAGCACACTTGAAGGAAATAAGACAGGTGGAAGGACCAAGAGCCATGTCTCGAAGCCCTAAAAAGTCCCCCAGTGACTATTCTCTTCTCACCTGACTGGCTTCAGCTCTCTGCTAGTCTGTGAAGGGATTCCATGGCTTAGGGCTCTTTCTGGGCCCCTCTAGGATGGGTGTGGCACCATGCCTATACCTCTTACTCCTATACCGTGCTAGTCACTGGGTCACAGGACCCGTCCAACAAAATGACATCTGATAGACATCACTATAATACTATAAATACTTAGTAATAGCCAAAACCCCAAACACGCCTCATTTAAAATATTGAAAGGCCAGCCTCTAAGAATGAAGTATTGACAGATGCTACATCATGGATGAACCCTGAAAACATTATGCTAAGTAAAAAAAAAGCCAGACACCAAAGGCCACATATTGTATGATTCCACTTACAAGAAATGTTCAGAATAGGCAAATCAATAGAAACAGAAAGTAATTTAGTGGTTGCCAGGGGCTGGAGGAGGGGGTGGGGTAGAGAGCAATTGCTAATGGATATGAGGTTTCTTTTTGAGGTGACTAAAATGTTCTAAAGTTAGATAGCTGTGATGGTTGCATAACCTTGTGAATATACTAAAAAAAACCCCACTGACCTGTACACTTTAAAATGGTGGATATTAAGGTATGTGAATTATATCTCAATTAAGCTGTTCTTGAAAAATAAAATATTTGAGAGGCTTCTGTGAAAATTTTGTTACGCCAGTATGCTACGATAGAGAAGTTAAAATTGAATTAAGCAGTGACCAAGTGATAAACTTGAGAAAATGCTGATGTTTTATTTAAATCCAGAGTTTTTAAAAACATCTTAACTATATAGTGGGTCTCTTTGATTATAACTAACAGGTAGAATGGGTAACTAACACTTTTTTTTTAAACTTTGTTTTCACATATAATACAAAATTTGAGAGTGCTTTGATGCTAAACAAGATTAGACCTTTCATGAGCCAGATTATAGTTCATAGTGATGATTAAGGTTAAATTAGAACTAGTAAGAAAGGTACCAAACTCTATCACTGGCATTCATTTCTTTTCAAAGTTGTTTCACAAGATATATCTTATTCTCATTAGTAGTTAATAATATGATATTATTAAGGAGAGATTTTTTTTTTAAAAGACTAAGAGAAGAAAATCTGCTTATCAAGATCTCACACAGTTGGAAGCTAAATTACTTGAACTATAGCACATGGTTGTAAGTGGTAGAATCAGGATTTGGAGAGAGGGTAATAAATTCATTTCAAAGACTGAATTGCTAAAACCAGGTCATGAGGGTATAGCATGTTACTTAATGTACAGTGCTTATAAATCTAGACTAATGCTTCTGGTTCTTAACAGTTTTTATCAGGTGCCCTTTTGAGAATATGAAAAAAATCTATGAACCCTCCCTCTAAAAGGCACATATGCAGATGCCAACTTTTTTCCACAGCATTCTTAGGAGGACGACCACTCTGAAATCTATTCATGGACTCTTCACCCCATGCTGAGAACTCCATGACCACATAAAGAATAGTTTAGTCCATACTAATGTTCATTTTGGTCAATTCAAGCTCTTGTCAGTAATTCTACATTTGCCAAGATGCTAAATTTTTAATGCACTCAACACAGTATGTTGGGCAATGGATACCCACCCTCGCACCAACTCTTGTCAGTTCCTAGATTGGACTTTAACGATCATATCTCTCTGGGATATGACAACTACTTAGGGGAAGTGGGATTGTGTAGGATTATGAAGTGTTCAATCCCCACTTCCCGATGAAACCAGAAGCTTCCCTTAGTAGGTGGCCTCCAAGGTTCTTTCTACTTATGCTTTAATGAGCAGCTCCATAAATAAACCTTCAAGGAGAATCTGAGACCTTTTCCCAATATGAGCGCTTCAACCCTCCAGAGCACACCCAGCCCCAAAATACTGCGTGGATCCAGAGAATTCAGGCAAACACCAAGTTTTGGTCTGAACTCTCCACCAAGAAGCCTCAATGTTTTCACTTTGTTGACCATAAGTGATATATTTAGTTATCCAGAAGGGTAGTCAATCTGCTAGAGAAAATGTCCTGAAGAAAGTGAAACAGGCAATTATGTTCGGCAGACCTAGGGGTTAGTGTGAATGGACTTTGTTTTAAAACAGATTCCTAACTCAGTCAAAAAGTCTCCTGTCCATGTGTTTTCCTGGGGAGAAACTTCCAAAGTGGTAATGCGAAAACTCACAGACTCGATGAAGGGGTGTGTAGCCATCTGGTTTGCTCACAAGCAGAGTTGCTCTTTTTATCAGAATTATTTTCAGATTTTCATATGGAGGTGGAGTTGGCCATCTTGAACACCAAATCAGTATTAACCCTCTCCTTAAACAATTCTATTGAAAATTCTCCTAATAAGGATACTAGGAAATGTTTTCCCCCCCTTTTTTTTTTTTTTTTTCTGAAACAGGGAACAGAGGCCAGTTGAAATCAAGCAGCCAGTCTCAGATGGGGGCGGGGCATCCGATCAATGGGATTTCCCCTGGGACTCCCAAGGCTTAGGAAGAAGGAATCCCAGTGACTGTCTGCCTGAGGATACACTTCCCTCAGACTGAGCTTTCCGTTCGCATGGAAATAAGAGTTAGGCTCTAATAAGGTGACTCTCAGTCTCTTGAGAACTGACTTATTTATGGTTGAAGCCAAACCTCTTAGTTCTTCCCATTCCCACCCGTCCCGCCCCAGCTGAGGTAGATGAAGAAGTTTGGACAACGAAACAGAGTTCGAGAGATAACAACAGCTTTGCTCCTATTTTTTGTTGTTATTGTGTGTGGTTTTTTTTTTTTTTTTTGCTTTAATCATGCAACACTTCCCTCCCAGAATTTTGGATATTTAACATCCACTGAGAACAGCTTGCCTGTAGGTTTCTGTTGAGGACAAAAAAAAAAAAGGGTGTTGGTGGTGGAGAGCTGAGTTTATTTTTCTTGCCTTTTTTTCTGGGACTCTTCTATATACACTCATTCTTATTTTGAGACAAACGGAGGGACAGGTTTCTTTTCATTTCCTGCCTGATCGAAAAAAAAAGTTTCCATAGTCAGCTCCTGGCAGGCGTGCCCTAGTATCTTGGGGAGGGCCGCTTGGGAGTAGCAACGCCCTCTTGTGTGACCAGGAGAGCAAACTGAAGGTAGCAGCTACCAGCAACTGTCACAGAGAGGCACCAGCATTTTCCCCCTTCCATGAAAAGGGCAAAGTCAAAAGAGAAAGACAAAGTCCAGGTTGTTGTTGGAAATTTGACCTCAGAAGAAAAACTGAAAAAGCATAAAGCGCTGTGTGTGAACTTTTCTATCTTCTTGGTCAGTGTTGGGCTGCATGTGATAAACCAGTGGGGTGGTTATTTTTTAAAGGGCTTCCTTTTAGTTTTCTTGCGGTTCAGAGTGAGCCTTGTTGGTTAAGCATATATATTAAATTCTGATCCTTCCTTAAATTTTAAAGAAAATCTTCTACTTAGAGTGTTGTGACCTTGGGTTCCAAAGCCAAATGAAGAAAGAAAAGCAAAGCATAAGCTACTTCTAAAATTCTGGAACTAATTTGAACTAACGGCTTTATATATACCCCCATTTGCCCCCATAAAAGGTAAATTTTTTGTCTCCAAAATTATTTCCCAGAAAGAAGGAAGTCACCTTCAATACACATCCTAATGAAGTCATCCTCTGGTGCCTGCTCAATATCTGATTTTGGAACAACAAATTACTGTTAGGGGAAGATGCATCGGGGTGAAATGGTCTAAGTTAATGCCTGTTTCGGAGGCTTATGGAGGTCATCTACCAGAACTGGTTAAGAAAAAAAAGAGGAAAAGAAATTTATCACTGGTCTAGTAATTGTTCTTGAAGTTATTAGCCCTGAAATGCAAGTGTTACATGTGTTTCTAAATAGATCTTTTAGAGAACACACAAAAATACAAATTCAGTGAGCGATATGTTATGGAGATTATAAATATGCACCTATAGGAAATGAAAAAATGACCACATGCTACGCACATGGGTGACTTGGTATATCATTTCTGGAGACAGCATTGTACATGAATTCAATGAGTGTTAGCTCTCAGAAACTTAGAAGGGACTAACAATTCTGTGTTTGGAAAACTGTTGGATTAGTCACAAAATAACATTGGTGAGGAATAATTTTGTTTTATGAAGTGACAGTGGACAAATATTAGTATTTAAAAATCAATATATTATTTTATAAATATGATTTTAAGTATGTATGCATTACTAAGTAGTTAAGATTTTGAGTAGACATTGACTTATTTGTCCACACCCCTAAAAGTGGCCAAAAGAGAGTTTTCTTAGGTTTGTCATATATTTAGGCATATATGGGAGATAGATAGATCATAGAGCTACAAATCTTTATGAGAACACGTGGTCTGGGAGGGACTTTCCTGTTTTACAGACGAAGGAATTAAGTTATTAGCTCAAGGTCACAAAGTTATTTGGGGATAGAGGGGGATTAGAAATGAGACTTGCCCTTTTCATTATGATATATCACTCTCTCAGTGGGATCTTTCCTTTAGAAAACTATGAAGCCCTTGCAGACAGAAAAGAAAGATTAAGAAAAATGGTTCCAAGGTCTCACTTTGGGGGAGAAACTTACCTGCTTTCCCCTAGATGCGCCCGCACACCCCCCCACACACACACACCAGAATCCTTTCATCCCAGCCATGTGCTACCAATTACTGACCTCCCTCTGTGAGGCTGAATCCAGTCATACTGGCATTGGCTCTAGTGGGAAATTTATAAAAGCTACACGCCCGAGGCAGTTGCTTGCTCTAGTGGAGTATAGGGGTTAGTGCCTTGGGAATCCCAGGTATTATTAAATGCACCAGCCCTCCCCAACTCTGCAGACCAAAGAGTAGTATGTCCTAAAATCACTTGTGAGACAGTTGTACAATGCATAAAGGACAATCTCAAAACCATGGCATTGGCCCCTTAGGCTATAAAGTCTCTACAACCTGTAACTCACATCTTATGTATGCTAAAAGCATTATAAGCAATGTGGGGAGGGTAAGCTCAAAGGAACATGAGACAGAATCGTCCCCAAATGGAAACCAGTCACTCCCTGGGGCTTGGGTGTGGTTGGATTTTCATCATATTAACCAACAATATGGAAGTGCCAGAGTCCCACTCAATTAGAATGTTCCTGATTTATCAGAGGGGCTAAAGCAGTCATGGACCCCCCACTGAAAATTATTCTCCTGCCAAGAACATCCTGTTGCCACCACTCAAGGGGCTGAGGGTGGGAAGTGGTTCAGAGGTTCAGGGTAAAGAACCAGTACCAGATAAACGGGAACAAGCCTGGTATCCTGTAGCATGAGAACACACAGGCAATAAGGGCGAAGGGGCATGAGCTAAGTCACTGAGGAAGAGTGAATGCTGGAATAACGCAGGAGTTTTGAGAGGTTGTGACCATGCTTGTTGACTTCAGATAGAAGAAAGGACTTCACAGTCAGCCGGGGTTTCAAGAATCAGGGAGGAGGCCAAATGGATGTTAAGTCAAAACTGCTTGTTCTACAGTTTTGTTCTACAGTTCTACAATTAGCTGGACTCTAAAAAGACAATTTTTTCTTCTCCAGTACTTCTTTTAGTATGTTCTTCTTGCATAGGCCACTTCTATCTGTCTGGATAAATTTCTCTCTATTCTCAAATAAATCATACATCTCATCCTGCCAGTTTCTATAAACAACTTCTCTTTCCCCAATTCTGGTTACCTCAAGGCACTAGCTCACATGACTGATGACCATTCTTGAAGTTAGCATTTCTAAAACCTGTTTATATTTGAAACTTGATAACCTTTTATCAACATAGGGAGGGTTTTGAGGCAATATAAATTTGGAAGGAGGCATCTCAGGGCAGTTACCCCAGTCAGTGTCTCCTCCCCTTTCCCATTTTGTCTCCTGTGGCTCTTCACACTGGCAAACAGAAATCACATTCAATTAAACGACCAACTATATTTTAAAAAAGTTAACTCCTCCCCCCCAAAAAAAAACCCACGAAAAATTAAGCTTAAGCAAAAACTGGTAAGTATTCATTGTGATTGAATGTATCAATATTTCTAGTGTCTCTGGTTCCAGGCTTATTTCAAGTGAAAAAGACCACCTGTTGATGTGGAGTGTACCTGATGGGAATTCCCGACACCTGATTTTTACTCTGTCAATCCTTGACTCACTGAATTTCTAGGTAAGTGGTCAAACTTATTCTTCTCCACCGTTTGTACAAAACAACAACAACAACAAAAAAAACGGGCTATGAAATTGTTATTCTCTCCTGTCAGTGAATGAGACATATGGCGTTTGTGACTATGAAATACTTTTCTAATGTTTGTTTAGGGGTGGGCAAATACAATGAAAACTGGTGATCTCAAGAGCATTGCTAAGAGCATTGTATGTGCATGTCCTGTAATTAGCATCCATGGTGAAGAGCACGGTGTGGAGATCAGACGATTTCTGTTCTGTTTATTTGCTTCTTTTTTATCGGCTAGCCAGTTTGAATGTAAGTTACAGTGGTCTCTGGATATCTTTAAGCTTTTTATATTTATAGGATTGCCAAAAAGTTCTAAGCACGCATTATGGAGCATGGCCTGGAATTAGGTGAAGAGGTAGGCAGAGGGACCCAGCCAGGGCACTTGGTGGCTGCTGCTCTATGCCAGGGTGCTTGATTCTCAAGGATCAGAACTCAAACACAGGGTGATGGAGTAACAGGACAAAAGATGTTAAACTTAAGTATCCCCGAGTTAATGGTTCCCTATATGTTTCCTGTGCTGGACACAAAAGTAGCACCAGATGTCCCCCAAAAGATGTGTACACAATGTTCATAGCAATGTTATTCAGAATAGCCCCAAACTGGAAACAACCCAAATGTTCCTCAACAGCTGAATGGATAAACAAATGGTGGTGCAGTTATGCAATAGAATACTGCAGCAGCCATACAGAGGAAAGAGCTGCTTTCCTTAATCCAAGCAAATTGGACACCTTTACAAACAGAACTTTTACATTCATTTTCTATTGCTATATAACAAATTACCACAAACAATGCAGCTTAAAGCAATACCCACTTATTAACTCACAGTTCTGGAGGTCAGAAGTCCAAGCACAGAATGACTGGCTTCTCTGCTTAGGGCCTTAGAAGGCTGAAATCAAGATGTTGGCTGGGTTGTGTTCTCTTCTGGAGGCTGTGGAGAAGGATTTGCTTCTGAGCTCATTCAGGTTATTGGCTGAATCCTATTTCTTGCAGTTGTAGGACTGAGATCCCTGTTGACTTGCTAACTGTCAGCCAGGTGCTATTCCCAGTTCTTAGAGGTTTCCTTCTCATGCTTCAAATCTCTTTCTTTAGGAAGAACCCTGTCCCTTTTATGGGTTTGCCTGATTAGATCAGGCCTACTAAGGATAATCTCCCTATATTAAGATCAACTGATTTGTGACCTTCATTACATCTGCAAATTCCTTCTTAGCAGCACCTGGATTAGTGTTTGACTGGATACCTGGGAGAAGATGTGTTTATACCGGGGGCTGGGAATCTTGAGGGCCACCTAAAACTCTGCCTACCACAACTCTTAACTTCACCCCTTTCTCTGCTTTGTCAAAACAGTGTATAAAAACAAAAACAAAAAACTCGGGACTTCCCTGGTGGCACAGTGGTTAAGAATCCGCCTGCCAATGCAGGGGACACAGGTTCGAGCCCTGGTCCGGGAAGATCCCACGTGCCACGGAGCAACAAAGCCTGTGTGCCACAACTACTGAGCCTGCACTCTAGAGCCCGTGAGCCATAACGACTGAGCCCACATGCTGCAACTACTGAAGCCCGCGCACCGAAAGCCCATACTCTGCAACAAGAGAAGCCACTGCAATAAGCCCACGTGCCGCAACTGGAGAAAGCCTGCGCACAGCAACAAAGACCCAGTGCTGCCAAAAATAAATAAATAAAATAAATAAGCTTATTAAAAAAAAACTGCTATAGAGGAATAGGCCTGGCCAGCTGAGTCCAGTACTCTCACTTTAACTATGGCACAGGTAGGTAGCACTAGGAGGGTTTGATTGCCCATATAGTCTCACCTTTCGTAAAGGAGAGAAAATTTTATAAGAAGTAGTACATACGTATATTTGACTAGGGGATAAAAGGGACCATAATACTAAAAAATGTCAATAATTAAAAAAAAATAATTTCCAATTGTCCTCCAATGAGCATGTGCTATTCTTGCAGTCAGATACAAAAAAAAATTTTTTTTAAGTAAAGTATATAACCTTACAGTACAATTTCTCATAGCTACCCCTCATGGATTTATCACCCTTGATTTTATCTAAGCTGTTGGTAAGAACTTTTCTTCCATGAAAGTTATTCAGAAAAAGTTTATAAGCTTCATTTCAACATTTTTACATAAAATATTTTATTATATAAAATGGATAACTGGCTTGTACCTATCATGACCTATTGTATTGAATGCAAGAATATCAATGAGAAAATTTGCACTCCTTTTTCTACTGAACTGTTGAAATTGGACACTTTTGAGAAATGGAAACACAACCACAACCAAGTTTTTCATCATTCAACCCTCATTTGTAGAGCACTTTAGAATTTCTAAAATTTATGTATGTATACTATCTCATCACACTGAACAATGTCACTTGAACTTTGAGACTCAGCGATGATGATACCTGCCCCCCAATACAAAGTGAGTTAGAGACAGAGATAGGATTAGAATTAGTTCTGGTGGTGTGACATGGTCCTCCCTCTCTACCTATTATTAAGGTGGAGTACAAGAGTAAGTAGAACCAGAATATGTCTTTCTTGAGTTGGGAAACCTAACAGCCTACATACTCTTATTGTGGAAACCCATTCTTGATAGAGCTGTATATGAGATAAATGAAAAACTTTCTTTTTTATCCTATTAATTCTCATATTGGAGATCCTCTATTGAAAGGGTGCTAGAAAAGAGCTACTTAATTATAGTGTTCAATAAATATGTTTGTTTTCAAATATGTACATATCAATACTGGTAAAGAAGCACAAGCCTGTCTTTCTTGACTACTGAAGCACCTCATTCCTTGATTCTGGGTAAAGGGGTTAACTTATCCTGCTGCCATTTTATCCCAATAATCCACGGTCAACTAAGCTAACCACATCTGCTTTGTCTATTTTGGTCATGATGTCAAGATCCTTAAAATTGCATGTTTTGGTTTGGGACTGTGCCTGGTGGTGAAATTCTATACAGTTTTATTTCTTTTGTTTGCAGTTTGTTTATGGTCTTTTGTAGGAGAGGTGCTGGAGCTGAGTAGGGGAAGTTACATCAGATCCATGGTTTTCTTGATTAGATCATTATAGGCTCCAAAATAAACTGTCTCCTATGAAGTATAGCTAAATATTGGCAGATAGTAGGTAGTCTTGCTTCCCCAATCCCTTGAAAAGAGAAAGACTGAAATCTTCAGTAACTTTTGTTGCCAGAGGGCACACATGGTAGAAATTAAGTTAAGCCGTCCTTTAATTTATATAAATAATCAAGAAATGGCAATTGACTTTGTTCATAGACCAATTTAAATTTATTAATATATGTAAACTCTGTATAACAAAAGTGTATCTGCCACATGCATGTACTGTCAGCATCTTTCTGATTTCAAACCCCTGCAGGATTGTGCTTCCTGGATTGGAGCAAACAATCAAAAGTAGATGGTGTGGAAGGCTTAGGAAATTCGGACAGGTAATGAAGGTTTCCGGAAAAAAAACTCTATTCACCACAGTTAAGTTCAAGGAAGTGGAAATTACTTTAACTTGCAATAGCTCATCAAATTAACTCTCCAATTACAGAAGACTCTAGAATGTGATTCTTCATAGTGATTAATTCATGGCACTCATAGGCGGATGATGGCTCTTGTTTTGTTTTTGAATGAAGTTACAGATACATGCATTGCTACCTGTATATGACCGTCCTAAGGAGCATTTCTGGACAAAGTGGTCACCATACTTGACAACAAATGAAGTGACTTCTGATCTTGATTCTCTGCCAAAATCTCAAGGTAACTTTCCTTTTAGCAGTCTGGGCTTAGAACACAGATGTGAAATTGAAAGCAATAATTCCTATATCCTGTGTGAAGAAATACATCTTGAGTAAGTCCTACCTGAGCCTACCAACATAAATTTCAGCTACCCAATCTTTAAGATCTAATTAAAGATTAATGTAGCCCCTTTCAGAAAAATAGTTATTAACTAATAAATATTTATATTATGATGATTGTTTTTATTAGCTAGTAGGAATGAAGAACTTGCCTTCTCTGAATCTTTAAAATCTCATTTAAAATTGTTTCATTTAACCTTCATACCAATTCTGTGATGTAGGTACTATAATTATGTTCATTTTAAAGATTAAACAACTGCTCTGAAAGTTTGAGTACCTTGTCCAAGGACACACAGTTTATAAAAAGATGGTCTGGAACTTGAACCAAACTTTCTTTGACTTCAGAGCTGGAATGTTTTCACTTGCTGTATTAGTTTCACCTCTTTTCAAGTACAGACTTTTTAAAAAAGATAAAATCTTTTTTAAAAAATGACTTATTTCTTGACCTCTGTCAGTTCCTAGCAGGAAACAGGTGGCATACCAAATTAGGATGATTCCAGGAGTAGTTATTTACAAAGAGACTGTTTTTGTTGTTTTGGCCACGCTGCATGGCATGTGAAACTTCCTGTACCAAGGGTCAAACCCGTGCCCCCTGCAGTGGGAGCAAGGAGCAAAGAGACTGTTTATAAAGGTACGTGTTAAGGGTGAGGGTAGAGTGTAGGGGAACCACAAGACATAATGCAGCAATTTGAGGCTAGTAGCAGTGGATGAAGTGTTACTATACCTAGATCTGAAAGGATGAGGGAAGGGGACAGTTACTGACCAGAAAGGAAAGCTGAGTGGAGAAAGTTGCCTAGAAAGGCACATTGACCCAGCTGAAAGGACATGTCTAACCAAAGCTGCCTCCCAGGGAGGGAGCCAGGGGAATACACACCCTGATCTCACGCTCATCACATCCTCTTATCTCCTGCCAAGGCTCTCATTGACCAAACCCAACGGGAAACCAGAGGTCACAGGAGTCTCACTGACGTGGTTTTTGTAGACCAGCTGAGCAAGATGCAGAGCAGAATGGAGAAAATGGAGAGAGGACTTGGAGAGACAGACAGAGAGTATCCAGTATAATGACACATATGAAAAATGAACTGACAGTAATTACAGACTGTTGGCTTTTTCTGTGAATAAAGATGTAACGTAGAAACACAGTGTTTCTTAGGATGTGAGGGAAGTGACTGCACATGGATGTGACTTTCTTGGACCTGACTCTGGCTACTGCGTTGTATAGAGCCTGACTTTGGGAAACTATCTGTTACTGTCAGCAGAAGAGCTGTGCTCCTAGAGCAAGTATCTGGCAAAGATCATAGCCCTAGGTCACCTCCCAGACTAGGGTTCCTTCTTACTCCCCTTTGAAAAAGGTAGCTTCCTTGAAAGGTCACTAGGGAAACACCGGGTTACTCTCAGCATTTCCAGAGAAGAGGCAGGTATCTACCCATTTAGACAGTTGCCAAGAGAGTTTGATACAAAGGATTTCTTGTTACCTTTCAAAACAAAACAAACAAGAAAACTAAAAGAAGAAAATGGAAGAATGAATATTAAACTGTGAATGCTGCAGGATCCTGGACGGGTCCTAGGTGGGAAAAAAGGCTGCACCAGTTTTCAGGGAGGGAGAAAAATAAAGAAAAAAAATAAGGACAAAACTTGTTAGTGCTCAGCTTGATTATCCAGATTTTAGTTCCTCATGGAAGATATTGGCCTGCCATATATTTATAATAGTCACATGTTTACAATTCTTTTCCATTACCAATTAGTCATAAACATTTCTGCAAACATAAATCAATTGCACTTTAGTTTCTTATAAGTGCACAGTGTTCCAGTTTGAATGTTCCCTCTTGCATCTTCCTCCTCTTTTGAATAATGTGAATTACCTCTCTGTTAAGTTATATTCTGAACTCTTATGCAACTCCCATCTTCAGCATGTGTGCTGTCCCAGAGAATCTTTTATCCCACGTTCACCTTTTCTCTTTCTAAAGATTCACGACCACGTCCTTTATAGCTGTAATCCACCCACTCACTCTCCCCTTTTTGAAAACCTTTAGCCTAGCACATCTTGGCTTCTTCTCTATAAAGTGTTCAGGAAGCAGATGTTGCAGATCTGCTCCTTTAACTACTAATTTCTTTAGGAGAGGCTAATTGTTGTGCCCAGAAATTCTACCATAAAGAAGAAAGAACAGTTTTGTTAGGTATAATTCACAGGCTATAGATGGGAACTTGGAGGTAAGGCAGTATAGTGACTGTCTCTCACTGTACATCAAGTCCAAGGTGCAGCTAGGCCCACAACCTGGAGTACAGTGGGTTTATTATTATTGTTGTTGTTATCCATGTTTTTCTTACCATATCTTTTTCAACTAAAATGTGGAATTGATGATAACCTACTTACAGTTTCCTTGTAGGACTCTTCTGTTTTTGCCAAAAACATTCACAATTCCCCATGCTTTCTCTGTTTCTCTCACTTGGAATTCCCTCATTCTCAATGGCTTTCCAAATTCTATGGAATTTGAGTACTACTTGGTGAAACCTGCCCTTGAATTCTAGGCCAAGGAGATTGTTTTCAATTCTCAATGCCTGCAGTGATTAGCTTTATCAGTTCCTGTCAAATAATCAGATATAGTACTTCATTAGCACTTTATCATATTTATAAAAGTTTGTATTAATTTCTTCTAGAATTTGCTCATCTATCTGTATTTTTTCTCTCAACTTGTGTATAAGTTCCATTAGAGCTAAGAATTTCTTGTATCTCTTACTCTCCACAAATATATACCAGTGTTAAGAGAATATTGGCAAATAAATTAATCAACCATGGTGGAAAGAGGAGCGAGGGACCTGTAGTCAGGTGGAACACATGAGTCATCTCCTCAGACTCCACTAAAATGATAGGAAAGAAATGACAAAGGTTCAAGTTCATCTCACAGAGAAAAGGGATGTAAAGTGCCAGAGAGATGTCATCAAACTTTGGAAGATGTTATAACTTAGTAAAGAAGGGAGGCCAAAAACTAAGTGCCTGCAAGAGGTAGGATAAAAGGAAACAAGTGGATTTGTGCTGACGAATTTGAGAAAAACTCAGGAATTGGAGACAAGCTACTCTGGAAGTGGGTGTGCATGGAGCTAAAACTTGAGGTTTATAAAAGAAGCGTTAGATGCCCAGATACTCCTCAAATCAGTTCCACTGTGACTACTCCGTCTCCTCTGGCAGAAGGCTCAAATAAAGCTAAAGAGGTTCAGCCAGCAAGGCTTTGGATTAGGGAACACAAGGAACGTGTGAGGATATGCGTGAGAAGCAGTATTAAAAACTGGGAGATTAATGCCAATCTGCATTGTGAGGAGTGTGACCTCAACCTCCTGTCCCCACAGGACATGCAGAGTCCTAGCAGCCAGGCAGGAGATAAAGGGATTATTCTCTGGGAAATCTGGCCCAGGAAAAAAAGACTTACAGGCTTTGACATTTGGTACACCCAGTAAATATTCCTAATCATACTACAGCAAGGCCCACCAGTTATGAAACCCTACTAAAAGTATGAATTACCCAAAATGCTTTTAATCCACTCTTAGGTGCCTTGCTTAAATATGAACAGAGAGTGCAGGATCCCCAGATCCTTTTAATGTGGAATAAGACACTGAACCCAAAAGACATTTAAAAAAAAAAAAAAAGGTAATGCAGCCTCTTCCCAGGAGAAAGAAATTTCAAAAAAACAAAAACAAACAGAAAAACCAAAATCCAGCTCCTCAGAAAGATAAAAGAATAAAGTGCACTGCGAAATGTACAAAGAACAAGGAAAATTGTTTGCAAATTAAAAATGAGAGCAGAACTAAAAGCATTCAGAATAAAAGTTAGAAAATAAAGTTGAAGAAATCTCCCAGAGAAATAAATGAAAAAGTGAGAGGGAAAAGATAAAATAATTTGAGAATTCACCCAAAAGATTTAGCCTCAACCAAAATAAATTTCACAAAGAGAGCATGGAGAAAATGAAGAGGAAGGAATTATCAAAGAAGTAATACAAAAGAACTTTCCAGGACTGAAGGCTATAAATCTCTAGGTTGAAAGGGTCTACCAAGTGCCTAGAACAGTGAATATAAAAAAACCTACACCAAGCCTCATCATCATGACATTTCTGAACTTCATCATTAAAGAACAAGTCTAGAATTTCCAGTGAAGGCAAAAAACCCCACCACCACCAACAACAACCCCCCCCCATAAACTTCCCCAATGACTGGGAATAAGAATAACATCAGCCTTCTCAACAGCAACATTGGAAGCTAGTAAGCAATGGAGCAATCTATTAAATTTCTGCATAAAAATTATTTCCAGACTAGATTTCTTTACCCAATCAAACTACCAACCAAGTACGTTAAGTAGCACAAAGATATTTTAGCCATGCATGTCATTTACCTCTCATGAAGCCTTTCTGAGCAATTTATTGGAAAACATGTTCCATCAAAATGAGGGAATAAACCCATGAAGAAAAAGACATGGGATTCTGAAAAACGGACTCAGTACAGAAGAAAAATAAGGGAATTTCCAGAATGATGGTGATTAAAAAGTCCCAGGATGACAACTGTACAGGAGGCCTAGAGAACACATGGTTCAGGTTGGAGCAAGAGGGGAGGGGGCTTCAGAAGCAAGGGATCCTTGCGGGGGACGGGGGCATGATTTATGGGTTAGCTGATGTGTTTGTTTATATTGAGAGGAGTTTTGTAATTGTCAGAGAGTTAGGCATGGGTTAGTGATAAGTACATGGAAAACCAAAATGGTGACAATTACTAACTGTAAGAAAAACAAAAGTTTTACAAGAAAGAAAATGCAGTCCAAGTACATTACGTGCCTTAGGTATGAATGATATTTATACAGTTATAATAATTATTGATAAATATCAATTTAATAAAAGCTCAAAATTGGAAGGGTGGAAAATATGTGTATTTGGTAAGGGGTTTATGTAAGAGTTAAATTCTATCTTCTCCAATAGGAAGCCAGTAGATCATATATAAAGGAAAAGAGCTAAGAAATTCCAGTGTAAAAGAATTATTCAGAGACATAAAATAAGAAGCAGAAGAAATAGTTCAAAGAGTAGAAAGTGATTGCCTCTGGAAAGGGGTAACACAGAAGACTGCTATTGTTTAATTATAAGACTTTTGGTATTACTTGACCTTTTGTATGACCTGATACATACACAACATTTTTGATAAAACAGAATTTTAACTTTTAATTTTTAATCAAAAATTTAAAAAGAAAACAAGAGAAATGGCAGTACAGGGCAAACAAACATATATAGGTATATAATGAAGTGGGAAAGAGGCCAGAGGGCTGTTCTCATGGATGGCTGAAGGCAAAACATGAATTTCCTCTCCTCTCAGTGTGTTTTGACAAATTCAAGTTCGTAGGTATGTGCCCGTTCATCACAGATTGAGAATGCTGGCTAGGTCTCTGAGGCAAACTGCACTGAGGGAAGGACAGAATAGGGAAGTCTGAATGGAACGGAGAGGTTCTTACTGAAATCCTTATCATATGCATACTTGGGCTTTGGCAGCAGGTAGGGTTATGTGTTAATGGCGTGTCTGGGAAACGTGATAACAGTGCTGAATGCTGCTGTGAATCAGATTTCATGTGATGAATGTGTGGCAAAAATATGTATGATAATAAGGATAATAGTCTGTTACCAACCAGAGTAAAAATCAGCCTCCTGCTAATTATTCAAGACTTGCTAAGTTCTCAAAAATATCCTGAACGTGATTAGCAGCTTCGATAGTTTTTCATCTTATTGATGTTGCTTTACTAGCTTTCAAACTATTAAAATTCTGTATTATTTCTGTTCAAGCTGAAATATTCCAGCAGAGTGGATCATGAGGGTTCCAGTCTTGAGATGGGGCTGCAATATGAATGGCACACCTATGGTAGAATCTTTTTTATTTTTAAATGTATTATCTCACCTTTTTCAGAACAGGAGTTCTCTTAAGCAATTCTGGGATATGATCAGATAGTGTATATGTGTATATATAAGTATGTTTATATATACAGACAAATATATGTAATAGAGAGTCAATTTGGCAAGTACTTTTTATTTGTGTGATATTGGTGTCCTACTTTCTAAAGAATATAATCTAGTCCTTTAAGAAAAACATTTTACAGTCACACAGAGTTTGTTGGAATTGGATTCTTAATGAGGCATTGTAACTTGGGTAATAAACCAGAGTCAGGGACTCTGAGTTCTACCCTATTATTGAGCCGTTAAAAATTTGGACAAGTCTCTTGTCCTTTCTATGCTTAAATGTTTTCATTAAGGACGGAGTTAATAATATTTAGCCCTGTTTACATCATGTGGCGATTGCAAAAGATCAATGATAAATGTGATAATACTTTGAGATCATGGGGGGAGAATTACAATTAAATTAAATAAGATATTATAGTTATGTGAACAAACTCTTTAAAAAATTCCAGATTTCTTTCTCTCTTTTTTTCTGCGCATTTGAATTGACTCAGGAAAAGAAGGGAAACATATATTTATTGCTTACCTATTATATGCCAGGCACTTGTGCTTAATTCACTATGTACATTACAATTGAACATACAACCGAAATATGTTTTTCTTGGTATTAACAGTCTTTTCTTGAGTGAGAGACCATTTGTAAAATCCCCAATTGACTAGTAGTAAAATCCCTCATTGATTATCCTAAATATCTTCAGTCGCAAAGTAGAATATATGCAAGAAAAAAGGTATGGTTGGCACGGTGGATGTAACACTTCCCCGATTTATTGTATTATCAACCTTTTAAAATAGGAACCCGTTTTCCTTTTAGAGCGGAAATTTGTGCTAGAGAGGACAAGAAACATCTTCTGTTATATCCTGATTGATCTGGCCTCGTTCAAAAGCCACACTCAAAAAATAAAAAAAAAAAAAGCCACACTCAGCCGTTCAGATGGGAAAGGATGTGAAATGTAAGGTGTGGCAGGTCTGCTGAGCATCTGCTTTTTGATAGTATTGCTGATGCTCAAAAGCTTATTGATCTCCATCAAAGGAAATGAGTTAGCAGGCTTCAAGATGCTCTCTACGTTTACTGCTCTTCCACTATCATTCTCTCATGAATTCCAAGAGCAGAGCTTAATAAGTCCATGTGCATTGTCACTGGGGTTATAATTTTGAATGCACATTGGAATTTAAGTGACACTAAAAATGCCCAGTTTAGCAGGAGCGTGTTTGAATGCCCCGAAGACTAATTTTGTTGGTGAGTATAAGGTAGATTAACTCACTTTTGAGATTCCAATTCCTTTAGAGACTCACATAATTGGCTCCCAAATAGCTTGAAACAGTGAATGAATCTACTAATAGGCAACTAATTTACCCCATGAATCCTAATCTCCAGAGTACAAAAACACTATGCAAACTACAAAACCAAGAGGCAGACCTGCTAGATCTCTTCCCTGAATGAATATTCCTCCCAAAGCCACAACACAAGTCAGATAGCTCTTTTCTCCAAGTAGCTATTGTAAGAGTAGATGTTAACCTCTCAGGAGAATTAGCATGTTAGAGATGGGAGGAGCCTTAGAGATTGGGCATCAGGTAAGAACTGGGGAGCAGCAGTGAATCATGCAACTTTACATGTTGCTGGTTAGTGGTGGAGCCTGAAACTTCCAAGTCTACTGATTTTTTGACTACGCAAAAATTTATCTTGTTGGTATATATGTATTTTTTCCTCATGAAAGAACATTAAAGTATATTTTATAAATTCTCTTGTTAGTGGAAACCAACTAGGGAAAGAAAGAATTCCCAAAGGTTTAGCCTAATGTTTTTTCCATTTGTCGATTTGTGACCTTTACATTTAAAATATTTTTCAGTGAGAGGAATAATTAATATCTTCCCAGCACCCTCAGGGAGTGGAACCCCAGAGTCATGTTGATACTACAAGACTCTGCCCTTCTGTATTTCCACTGACTTAATCAGAAGGAGAGAGTTCACCCATGTTGGGCCAATCTGATTGTCTCCTGGGATTTGCAGCTGGGCTTTTGGTCAGACTCTGCTGATTGAGAGGTGTAAAGAGAAGCAAAGAAAGTGCTGAGAGGTAAGATGGAGGCAAAGCCTCAGAAAGGCAGAGGTGAGAAACCGTGAGGAGAATGGGAAAAAGAAAAAGAGAAGGAGAAGAGAGAAGGAGATGGAGAGAGGTGGGGAGGGACAGAGAGGACGTGGCAGAGAGAGAGAGAGAAAAAAAAGGGAATCAAATCACTGACTTAGCTCCTGAGAATTTTCTGGTGTCTGACACCAGTCCTTATAAGGCCTTTTCTCCCTACACTTGGGGTCCATAAGATAGTCTTATAATAACTCCCTCTTCCCCTATTAATTAAGGTGGTTCAAACAGACTTCTGTTATTTGCAGCCAATGAGATTTGTGCTTTAAGATATTTGTTAAATCCCTATTAGACAGCTCAAGGTTACAGTTTTTGACTGCCAGAATTTCAACTGAATTCCACTCTGAGGCTTTGGTCAACATTCGGGCTTCTAAAAAATGACTGCAGCTTTTCTTGGTGAAAGGGCATTAGATCCACCCTCTAGATCTCAGGCTGGAATTTTAATGACTAGAATCATTAACATTCAGCTTTTCTGTTGTGCATCTCATGAAAAATCTATTTGTCTTTTAGACTATTATCTTTTCACTCTAAGGAAGGTTATTTTTTAGTTGCATTCTACGTGATCCTTTGCTAAACCAAAGTATTTGTTTAGTAACGTCTTTGGAATAGGTCCCTTATAGGAGTGGTGTTTGCTTTTGTAATAACAGTGTCATTTCGAGTTTTTGTGATAGCAAAGATACTTGGAGATTGGTTCAGGGGATGATGAGTAGACCAAGACTGAGAGTGGAGTTCAATATCTTCAGTGGAATCAGAGGGGTTCCAGGAATGGGTAATTTTGAGGTGTTGTAGGGAAAGTAAAGTGGCCATTCAAAATGAAAGCAAAGCATCTGTGATATTGTGGGCTCTAAAAAAATATTTGTGGGTGGATATTTCCTTGTTTTATGAGGCTACCCTCATTATGTTTTCCATGTTGGTTTCCAAGATTTCCATCAGAAAAACAGAGCTGCCTATTCTAGGTCAGGTAAACTATGTCCTGTCCACAAGGGCAAAATGAAGGTTGTTGGTTCCTAGCATTCCATACTTAAAATATCAGTCTGTGGAGAGGAGCTGATGGAAGCTAGCGTTCCTCTGGGTTTCAAGAGTCAATACCATTAAAAATAAAGAGGTGATAGAATGCATAGTTTTCCTCTCTTGCCTTACTTTGGCAGACCTGGCCTATTAAGTGGAATTTCAAGTGACCTAAGCACTTGAAAAAGATTTTAGCAAGTCTTTAGCAAAGTTTTGAGTAGAGGAGAAAGTCCAGTGTTTAGGTGAGATATGCACCCATCGGCATGACGTATTTGGGAGAAACCCAGGAAGGCTCCCTTATCCCAAAATATCTTCTGTACCAGCAACATAACTGTAGCTCCATAATTAGAGATTCAGTTTTGTTTTAGAGAATTGCCTCATTAACACATAAATAGCCGTGGGAAGTTAACAATGAAATTAGTATCTAGCTAACCCAGTGACTCTCAAGAGAAGTCATTCAAGGACTATGGGGGCTCTTTCAAACCACATGCTTCATTCTCCTTAAAATTCTGATATAGTCCCT
The DNA here is from genome assembly GCF_059928025.1 of Delphinapterus leucas. NCBI lineage: Eukaryota > Metazoa > Chordata > Mammalia > Artiodactyla > Monodontidae > Delphinapterus > Delphinapterus leucas. The sequence goes on from NC_143130.1 coordinate 99,943,430, forward strand.
CGCCTCTCCCCTTTTCCCCACTATATCACATGTCAAAATTCCCAGGTGTGTTGAGGGGTTGAGAAGTACTGACGTAACACTCAGTGACTTTCTGGAATCTCCTTCTTCAGTTACAGCTACATAAGACTAGAATATTAGGAGATTAAACATTGGGATGGGGGAGGGAGGAAGAAGGTAAAATTTTGATGCCAGGAGGAGGAAAGGAATAGTTTTGAAGATGCTTTATGGTGGGCAGGCATGTGTGGGTGCTACAGGAGAGTTCCTGAACCGTCTGATATCAGTTTTGAAGACTGCAGGGAACAGACGTGGAGGTTCAGATTTCTCCCAGCAGTAGGTGAATGGGAGAGGTTTAGAAACAGGAGAGTAGTAAGATCTGAAGATTCGTTTAGGGTACGTAACAATTTTGCCTGGGGTTCTTCCTGCTTCTAGGTGAATGGAAAGGACAGCCTATTTGAATGCTGACACAGATTTGTTCTGCTCTTGAAAATTATTTTCCTTCCTGGATACTAACAGGGCATGCTGATCTCTCTAGAGGGAGGGAGCAAGCTGGACCCTCTTAGGGAAACGGTTTTGATATTTGCTAATTGAATTCACCCATGTAAACCAAATTGTATTTCTCAGTATCTTCTTGAATCTGGCCACACTGCTGCTGCATGTGAGCGTGGGGAACCTTGGACTTGCCTGTTCAACGGATTTGAGAAGATCCTGTGTTGCAGAGACTGGTGTTACCCCAAAGACGGTCCTATCTTAAACACATGTTTTTTCTGGAGCAGGACTCCGAAGAAGCTTCAGAAAGCAGTGAGCTTGAGAGGATCCACAGAGTCAACGAACAAGTGTTTAAATAGTCACTTAATGACTCCTAAACTAATGGAAACTAACAACAATTTCTCTACAGTGGTTTTTAATTCCAGCTGATCATCAGAATCAACTTAAAAATATAAAAGTATAAAAAGAAAGAATGCCTATGGTAAACAAAGTTATAAAAGGCTATAAATATATAAAGTAAATGTGCCCCTCCTCTCACCCATCCCAAGTATCTTGATCCCTAGATGTAACTATTGTTTACTGTTCCTTCAGAAATTTTCTGTTTATGGACAGGATAGATAGCAGATAGATAAACTTTTTACTATATATATAAATGATATCATGTCCTTCATAGTATTCTGCACCTTATTTTTCACTTTAGCAATGAGTATACATAGATCTGTTATATCTTTTTAACATCTCATAGTCTGAATTGAGGAAAGCTCATATGGCTTTGATTATCGTTTCATGCTGGAGTTGTGTGGGAGAGACAAAGGCCTATAAGCCACGGTTCTCTAGCTTTACCTGAGGGCTTTTAAAACAAAGGTTGCTGGTCATACCCTCTACACTCCACCCAAAGATTCTGATTCAGAAACTTCTCAATGGAGAAATCCTTCATAAGAAATGTGCCTTTTAATTTTATGCTTGTTTCCTATGATGCTTTACAAACCGGATGAAATTGCACCGGGCAGTTAATAGCTATTTGTTTTTCCCGTGGTGGAACACAGGAACACACGCTCCGAACGTGGTCCTTCTTGTATCTTCCTTTTTGTACAGTTGGTTCCAAACAGGGGAAGGTTTACTGAATGGTGAGGAAGTGGGTGAGGACTCTTCACACGTCCTCCTTGTGCATGCTCCCAACCTCTTTCTGTGGTCTTTTGCAGTCCTTGGAGTAGTTCCTCCATGTGACTGGCATTGCACTGCTTGCCGCCTTCTTACCCATCCCCATCCTCACTACCAACCTCTTCCTTCTTCTGACTTGAAGAGAGCACTCTTAAATAGTTGAACCCTCTAGTCCACCAGGAAATGGACTGAGATATGCTGTTAGAGAGACTGCTTTATAGGCTCTTTCAGTCCAGAGGGATTAAACAGGATGACCTCACTGAAAAAGAAAACACACTTAATAGCTTTAAATGAGACTGCTCGTAACTGGGTCACCCTGAGACACTGCACACACTTCTTATTTCAAGTGAATGTGGTGGGTTGGCCTACATGGGTTGTCAGTGAGATACTTTAACTGCCTTTGTCTTTCAGAGATGAACCAACACCTTAAATTTTAAGCAGAATGAAGAAATATGTAATAGGTTGTCTGATATCCAGTTCCAAACCTTGAATCCTATTGCTGGGACATCTGGGGAAACTGAAAATCTTTCTCTGCCTCTCTTGGCAAGGGAAATGAGAAATTTGTGGAACACAGTTCTTCTGAATAGACACTCCATCCATCGTTCAACTACGTTTATACTGAATTAGGGATATCAGCTGAATATGGTGTGAATGAAAAATGTTGCCTGCCATATCAGTTATCAAAGGATGTTGCATCCATCAAACCACTATAGCCACCCAACAGTGCACCCTGAGGGAACTCAGGATGTGAAAGAACAGGATACTGGCCCTAAATAGCTAGGGTATATACCAAAGGAGTGATTTCAGTCAGTACAGACTCTTGCATCTTCTCATACATAGAAAAGCATTAAATTCCTTAACTTGAGATATCTGGTTTTCTTTTTTTTTTTGGTAGGCGGGCATCTCACTGTTGTGGCCTCTCCCGTTGCGGAGCACAGGCTCCAGACGCGCAGGCTCAGCGGCCATGGCTCACGGGCCCAGCTGCTCCGCGGCATGCGGGATCTTCCCAGACTGGGGCACAAACCCGTGTCCCCTGCATCGGCAGGCGGACTCTCAACCACTGCGCCACCAGGGAAGCCCTATCTGGTTTTCTTTAATTAATCTTTTGATGTTCTGACTACCTGGTCTTTGTTGCAAAACTCCTATATATCCTGGCTCCTCCCTTACCTCTTCAGAGCAGTCCCTCAGAGATATTTAAGAGACTGCAACCCGGCTTGAAGTCCTCAGAAAGTCGGCCGAATAAAATATAGTTCTAAACTATTAGGTTGTGCTTTTTTTTTTCAGTAGACAACAGTATAAAGTAACAGAGAAGAACATGTCCTTTAAGTCAGAAAGACCATATCTCCATTCCCAGCTTTACTCTCAGGGTTGTTGGGGGGGGTGAATAATAACTTATTCAAGAACTTATCATAATAATTGGGCAATAGAAATACTTAATATATTTTAATTTTTTGTTAGTTTTTACCCTGAAATGTAAACTGTCTCTGTTAGTAGTCAACATAAAGAACTCTGGGACATGTCCCAAAATATGTGGTCCAAATTTTAACTAAACCAAGACTTCCAGAAGTAGTTTTTCCCTAATCTTTTTGCCTCCATGAGTGATACTAACTTTCAGTAGCTTACTCTGTTTTCTAAAGGGGAAATAGATTTTGCCAACATTAGTAAGTCTTCATTATTAATAGTCATTGCTTGGAGCTTTCCCCCTCGCCAAATCACTGACTCAATGCTTCTTGTTTTAGAAAAAGGAAGTAGCTGAAAGGCACCTGCTAATGAGACTAAAGCAACACAGTGTGTGTGTGTATGTATGTGCTCGAGAGCTAAATCCCATCCTTGAAGTGGGTATGAAAACCCTCATATAGAAAGATGAGGTTCAATGTGTTTTAATTTTCTTAAAATGTTTAACTTTTATTTTCTCTTAGCTATGCTTTTTTACTATTGCCTTTAAAAAGCATCTGGTAAACAAATGAACTGTTACTATAATTAAAAGATTTATTTCCCATAGGTTCCTTGATAATCAAAATTATTTAAATTGGAATAGTCATCAATTTAGTCATGAAGTTCTGCAGTGTTACATCAAGTTATGTATTGAAGAGATGGAAAGAGAATGTTGTAAGATGAGTGCATGGTGTGTTTCGCTTCAATGCAAACCTGTTTCTGAGTACAGCCTTTTCTAATCCAGCAGGGCAAGGCCTGTAGCCTTAAAGAAAGGCTTCAAACGAGGCAGGTTGCTTCACTCTTTTATTTTATCGAACCTATAATTACAACACACTTATTAGATGCCGGCTATGTGCCAGAACTTGTGCTAGAAGGTGGGGATATAAACTAGGGAAAACCTGACATAAGGAGGTAGGATAAATTCTACATTAAAGGTAAGAACAGAGAACTGTAGGAATGGAGGAACCAATGACTAATTGCCTGTGGTCAAGGAAGGCTTAACCGGAGGAACTAACTCCACCCCATGCCAAGACAACACACTTTGTGGTACGACACCAACCAGTTCCTATATTCTGATTCCTGACTGACCCAACTTTTGCTTCTGATCATTTCCTTTGGTTGGTCAGTCCACCTGAAGACTCTATTCTATTCATATTCAATTCTTCTGTATATTCCTAGAATCTAGGCCAGGATTATGTGCTGGACACATAATAGGTCCCCAGTCAATGTTAGCTGAAATGACTAAGGCTCATGGCTTCAGTAAGCTTCCAATCTCATTCCTTTATGTATAGGCTAGACCTTCCTTTTTGTATTTAATCCCATGTTTCTCCTCAATTTTAACATTAATAGTAAATTATTTGTTGGAAATTTTGCTTCTCCACTTCCAGTCAGAGTCCTATACATAATCAATGAATCCTGGGGTCCTGCTGCTCTGTTGTCTCCTCCTGATACCTGGCACACTGCTAAAGCCTCTTCATTGCCCTGAGTCTGTGGGTTTAATCCCTTAAGATGACAAGTTGGTCCTTGGATAGCCTTATAATTTCCAGGGATTCTCAGACTACTTCTAAATCAGATAATCTACTTACTCCAGGGTGATGGTCCAAAGACACACTGAATTTTAGGGCCATGGACTTCTAATCCTTTATTTCATGACATTGCCTAGGTGGAGTTTCAAGGAATACTGAATCTGATCTCATTGCTTTATGAGCTAATCCCCTTATATTGTTCTAGACCAGAGCATGGATATTTCTTCCGAACCCCTGTCTAACCTAAGAATGGGATTCTCTATTTAAATACCAAAATTAAAGGCATATGCCAGGCTAAAGGGGATTAAGTTCCCTAAAGGAGTAAAATGGATCACTGATGTGGTCAGGGCTTACTGAACACAGGTTATCATGCACTGTGCTATCTTCTAATCTTCTATCTCCTTTACTCCTGGCTGAGACTAGCAGTTTCCTCAAGAAGTATTTGATAGGGAACATTTCTCAGTAGGACCAAAAGTCCAGTATGAAAGCCCTAATATTCTAATATTGTCGATTTTTCCTGAGCATTCCATATGTTTACCATTCTTTCTCCAGTTTTCTTTTCTGCCCACTATATCGTACGTTCCTTGAGGGCAGGGCCTTGGTGACTGCTGTATCCCCAGCCTCAAGGAAAGAAGCAGATGTACATATGTGCTCAATAAACACTTGTGGATTGTGTGTCTGACTGCCAAGTTGCTGAACTTGGAAATCTCAAACTCTTTATTTCTTCAAAGATAACTCATACATCCTGAATAGATGGTGATGGTGATGATGACGATGAAGATAGCTATCATTTACTAAGTTAAAGTAGTTTACTAATTTTTTTCAGCATTTAAAAAGGAATAGCACCCAATGAGTTATGAATCTTGGTATCTACAACTTGTACAGTACACTCCTACAATGACTCTGAAGTTGACAGTGTGACTTGCTTTGCCCAAAAGGACATCAGCAAACATGATGCAAGAAGAGGCTTCATAAAGCACTTATGCACTGAGCCTTACCCTCTTGGAATACTGCTGCTGGTGAACAAGCCCGGACTAATCTCCTTTAGGATGCAATACCATATGGAGGGAGACAGCACTTGGAGAGAGACCATCCCAGCCATTCTGGCCTTTCCAATTAACCCACCTAAGTCTCTAGACATGTGAGTGAGGCCATCCAGGACCAGCCAGCCCCAGCCAACATGTCAACTGATGTAAATGCATGAATGAGCCCAGCCATTGCTCTATGGAGAGAAAAAAACTACCCAGGTGAGTCCAGCCCAAACTGCCAATCCACAGAATCATAAGCAAACAAACAAACTTTAATCCACTAAGTCTTGGAGTGACTTGCTATACAACAATAAGTAATTGATACAGTTACTATGAGACACTGAGATGATTAATGTATTGTCTTAGTTCACTCACAGGATAACTCTCTACCTTATTATTATCTCTACCTTATAGATAAGGAACCTGACATTTAGAGAGGTTAAATGACTTGCCTAAGCTGACATAGCTAGTAATGAGGGAGCACAGATGCAAACCCAGGTCGGCCTGATTATAGAGTCTAGTTCTTAACCTTTGCCCTGTATTGCTTTAGTGATGAACTTTGTCAATCTGGCCACATCTAAGGTCTATTTCCTCCTGCTTCCTTAAATAGGCCTATCCTCCACTTGGCTCCTTGTGGGGCTTTTGCTTGCTTCAAGAAAAGATTATCAATCTTTGATACTTGAGATATTTTCATATGAAGAGAAAACTGAGATGAAGTGTTTGGGCAATTTATCTTACAAATGATCCCAGGATATTACAGAGAGTACAAAGAGTTTAGACTTCTATTAATTTTGCAGTAGTTTTCTTTTATTGTTTTTAGTAGTTATAGAGTATTGTTAAATACCAGAAGCAAATAGGATATTGTAAAGTAAATGGAATTATGCCAATACAAGTGACAGATTTAGCAAAATATTAAATATTTCTGTCTTAATGCTTTCAATGAACCTAATATTCGTAACATAAATTGTGGTGTAAAAATCATGCAGTCTCCCAACACTTTTTTGCTATCAAAATCTTAGAGGATGTAAAGAAGCTGGGATTGTTCATCTTTCTGAAGTGCATTGGAGGAGGTAAGTTGAAATTATATCAGCACAAGAATTTTCATTTTGAAAACCAGGAGGATGTTTCAAGGTCTATGTGGGGGCATTCCCTAGGCTTCCTTATCAGGAGGCAGACAAGTTTTTTCTAAGACTATTACTAATCTCCGAAATAAGAAACTTCATTACCTAAGAGACTTTAGCAAATAAGTACAGTATTTAATTTCAAATTACAGGATCTGTCAGAGACAAAACCAAAGCCATCATTCCTAAAACCTTGGAGGCGATAGAAATCTTTGTAAAAATATCTCTCAGCAGGGAGCTATAAATCAATAAAAACCATCCAGTGCTTGAAAGCTATTATTTGGGGATTTTCCCTAATGTGGGAAAGGCAAGGTTTCTGAAAGCCATTGGGAGAGCTATTGGCAATGATTATTAAGAAGAAATAATTATATATGTACTTATTTCCATCCAGTATATTATAAGGCTGTAGGGAATGAGTTTTTCAGCCTTGGAAATGTGACATGAGTATTGTTAGATCTGTTTCAGTTTTCTAATCTCAGAATATCTGGGGACATTAGAAGTTTAGCTAAACTAAAGCTTTTGTTTTTTCCATAGATCTCTGGCCATTTAGTTACTCTTTAAACACTTCTGTTGTTTAGCACGGTTATCACGCTTGATAAGCCAGTCCATTTCATTTTTGGAGAGACATTTTGTTGCAAATCTACTCCACTGAATAAACTCAAACTTTCACTTATATCTGCTTTTTGAAGTGTTTTTTAGTAAGCCAATTTTTCTTCCGCAAGGGAGTCTTTTTTATCATTTTAGACATCAGCCTCTGGATTTCAAGCATGAGAACATAATATTCCAGAAGTGGTCTCAACTGTGCTAATAGAAAATAGGCTAGGTTATGATTCTATAACCAACAATCCTGAAATCTCAGTGGCTCATTCCACATGGCCATTTTGGATTGGCTGGGAACTCCATGTTGTCACTGTCATCCTTGCTCTGGCACCCAGGCAGATAGGGCAGCCACTATGCACAGGTTGCTGGTCACAGTGGCAGAAGGAAATGAACACATGGTAAAACTCATACTAGATCTTCTGCCTGAGGCTTGCCCTCTTGGCATAAGTAAGGGACATACCTTATTTCTGCTTACATTTTTTTTTTTTTTGCCAAAACAAATCATATGAGAAGGACTGAATTCAATAGGACAGAAAAATGCATTTCTTTCACTTGCCCAGAAAGAGAGAGACAGAAGAAGAAGCGAGGAGTGGGGAGGGGAACATTTGTGAACTGCTCTATCACAGAATACAACTAATCTTTTTTTTTTTTTTTTTTTTTTTTGTGGTACGCGGGCCTCTCACTGTTGTGGCCTCTCCCGTTGCGGAGCACAGGCTCCGGACGCGCAGGCTCAGCAGCCATGGCTCACGGGCCCAGCTGCTCCACGGCATGTGGGATCTTCCCGGACCGGGGAACGAACCCGTGTCCCCTACATCGGCAGGCGGACTCTCAGCCACTGCGCCACCAGGGAAGCCCAGAATACAACTAATCTTAATAGGAATGTCAGAATATTGATGAACACAAAGATCCTTTTTTAATTTTTTAAACCCAGTTAAAATTTTGGCTTAGATAGTTGCACTGTTGTGACACATTTGTTGGCATGAGTTAATGCACAAACATAAATTCCTAACAGGATACTAAACAATTGATTCTGTAAAACTTAAAAGATAGAATTTTACATTTATCATTGTTAATTTCATCGTTTATTTCAGCATAGTGCTTATTTCCCTATTAGGTATCCCTTCCAACTTGCCATCAGTATAACCAGCAACTCTCTGATGCTTTCATTTAAATCAGAAAAAAAATGTTGAAAAGGGCAGCTTTGATTATGGAAACTTGTGATCTGTCACTAGTAATGACAACCTTGGAACAGGCTGACATCAAATAATTAATCAATGTTCTCTTGGCACAATTGTTCAGCTCTTTGTGGATGCACATTAAATGAACATTGTCCAGCCCATATTTTCCATCTTAAAGAAAAGATGGTTGTTTCATTTTGATTAGCATATAATGGCACATGATAACACTTAACTTAGATGATTTAATATAAAGTGGGTTTGCTGCTTTTTTTCATCCCTTGGAATTTTTATTGGTATAACAACACATACCCATACATATTTCCAAAAAAATGTAAGAAAAGTAACCTAATTAGATGTTCAGTAAAACATGTAGTTTGAATCTAGTAAGAAAGCACCACTCATAAGAAGGCAGATTTTTCAGGGAAAATATCTTAAGAAAAGCAAAGATTCCTGTGACCTTTGGCCAAGACTTGTGAGAAATAGATCTGACATACTTTATCTTGCAGTTCGGGTGTCAGGGAATCAGTAGCACCTTGAAAATAACCACAACAGGATAAAGGATGGGAGGAAAAAATAAACACTGTTAACAAAATAGTTTCTAGGAAGGAAGTAAAATGAAACACACTGAACCAGTCATGTGCAGAATAAATATAGAAAAGCACATTTCCAGAGACACACTAGGAAAAAACCCAACCCAAATATACTGAAAGGAATCCAAGGATAGAAATAATAGCTAAGTGGGCTGAGATATTATCTATTGTTCAGAGGGAAAACGCTCATATAGAAGGAGAAATGTTGAAAAGTAGAACTGAACAGTAAGAGTGGGAAGAAACCACTTTGACCAAAATATGTATATATAGTAGTAGATCAGGCCCTTCAAATTCCAGAGTGGTACGGGAAGGCTAACCATGCTTTTGAAGGAGTGATTTGGAGGAATTTTTGAAGTGTGTTAGAAAAGGAGTTACCAGTTTTTAACTACAGCTGACATGAACAGACAATTAAAAAGTTTAAGAAACAACTGTTTATTGGACTAAGTTTTGCATTGTTTTTCTTCTTTTGGGTAAAGGTACAGATACTCTTTGAGCCACAGGTTAAAAAGATTGTGTAATTGTTTATGTAATATTTCAAATAGACATAGGCCTTCACACTCCTTTAGACCAGGGTCAGCAAACCTTTTCTGCAAAGAGCCAGACAGTAAATATTTAGGTTTTTGAGGCATATGGTCTCTGCTGCAGTTACCCAACTCATCATAGCACAAAAGCAGCCAGAGATAATACATAAATGAATGAGTGTGGCTGGGTTCCAATAATACTTTATTTAGAAAAGCAGGTGGGAAGCTGGATTTGGCCCAGGGCCTGTAGTGTACCAATCCTGCTCTAGACAAGTTACTTCCAGATGGTGAAATAACTGATACCTGCCTTCTGTTCATCCAAAATAAATAGTCCTTACTGTCAATCCTGCTGACTTTATAATGTTGATTTGTCCTCAATGGAACAGGTGAGCTGAGCACTTTCAGAGAGTAAAATACCTTTTCTGAGATAGGCGGTCTGTTTTCTAGAGAGGGCTTCAATGTTCTAGACATGTGAATTAACACTTTACTTATTGGAAGTTTAAAAACTCTACCTTGTTTGTATTTCAATAAAAACTACTATAATTAGAGTTCCTAGGCTCTATGCTTACTGGAGTTTAACTCAGGGAAACACAAGTCTCAAAATCATTTCAACTTGACATTTGGGTAACAGGGCGTAGTAATCTAGAGACTCCTATTAATCCAGTGGCACCAAAAGGACCTCAGGGCGTGGTTTCTTTCCTCAGTGAGTTTACAGAACTACCTAGGTAAAGTTACCTTTTGGTTTCTTGGAATAGTTTTGGGGTAGAATTCTGAGATAAACAGAACCAAATGTGATTGAGTTATTGTTCGTCTTTTTACTAAGTGTCAGGGGCTAAAAATGTCACTATCTTGGCAGCTAAACTCATCATTCCTTCCTTTGGATTATAGTATGCCAGGATTGACCAGTAGGAACAACCGTTCAATCTTTTCAAGTTTTGTCTTTATCTCTTGAAAAATCCTTGCTCATCAAGCTATTCAAAAGTAATGCTTCTGGGGACTTCCCTGATGGTCCAGTGGTAAAGAATCTGCCTTCCAATGCAGGGGACACGGGTTCGATCCCTCGTCGGGGAACTAAGATCCCACATGCCACAGGGCAACTAAGCCCACGTGCCACAACTACTGAGCCTGCACGCCTCAACTGGAGAGGCTGCGTGCCACAAACTACAGAGCCCATGCACTCTGGATCCCACGAGCCACAACTAGAGAGAGAAAATCTGCACGCCACAACTAGAGAGAAGCCCAAGGGCCACAATGAAGAGCCCGCGTCGCAATGAAAGATCCCACATGCCTCAACGAAGATCCCACAGCGAAGACCTGATGCAGCCAAAAATAGTAAGAAAATAAATAAATTAAATATATAAAAAAATAAAAGCTATATAAAAAAAGTAATGCTTTTGTTCACATGACACTTGATAAAGTAGATTTGTCCCTACTAGCGCCCCTCTTTTTCCTTTTTCTGGAAAGGTCTTTTTATTCTTTTGGCTACCTTAAAAAAAAAAAAACCAAAAAACAGCAAAAACAAAACAATGACAAAAAGAAACAAAACAAACAAACAAAAAAACACAGGCTGTGGGTGAAAGAGTGGTTAGAAAACACAATCTATGTCTTCTTTGTCTTTGAATCCTACAGTGCCTTGCACAAAATAGATGTTTAGTGAATGTTTCTTAGAAGCCTCCTAGAAGCATTATGTCTTCAACTTCATGAGATATCCATTTGTATGGGAATGATTAATCACTAAGCATTCAGCAGCATACTCATAATTCTATATTTATTTCCCAATGGAATTCCGATACCATAACCAGCCTAGATGGTTCTCACTGCATTTGATACATTGCATTTGATATATACTGGTATAAGAGGAACTCTTTTTCTTTTCTTAAGTTTGTTCTAGATATTGGCCTCCTAAAACTCCTTTTAATCCTTAAATAATAACATAATGTGTTCTTATGAAAACATACTTGGAGACCTTAACAATCCAAAAAGTAAACAAAGTCTTGCAAAATTTGAGAATCGAAGGAGGAAAAGGTCAAGGAATGGACCTTTGTAAATGTCTGAAATTTGATGAATAGAGAAATATCTAGAAATATCTCCATTTTCTTTCTTATGACTAATTTGATTAAATTTGACCAAATCCCTTACACTGTACTGTTGTGATAATTTGCATTTTGGTTTTTATGTTTTCAGAAGTGGCAAAGCTGAAGGTTACTCTGGTAGGCTACTTCTATTCAGGAATGTTTTGTTTTAAAAAAACATAATATAGAAGAACAAATTTTACAAAATAGTAAATAATGGGATGGTTATTCACATAACAAGGGCATTCTTGCTTTGCAAAACAACTCCCTGCAGGGTTTCTGTAAAAATACTGTCCTTCTCTTGTGCCTCTCTGGTACTACACATTTGTTTATTGACAGCTTCTTGCTAAATGATGGAAGAGGAAGCTGGGTAGAGAAAATCTGGCTAAATTATTAAGAGACTGTCAATTGAAGATCAATCTAATAAGAGATGACTTTAAAGCAATAAGCAATTAAAAGGAAAATATTTATTTTCCATTTACCCTTCAGAAACACCATTATGGTATAAATAAAGACATGGTATTACTCTGCTTCCACACCAGACTTCATGGCCCCTTAGTTTGTCAGTGCTAGTTTGGGTGCTGGTTTTGAGTGAAAGTGAAATAATAAATACCTTACATGTTAGCACTAAAGGATTATCTACTGCTCACAACAAGAAGTGTTTGTTTTTAGACTAACATTATCTCTAAAAGATGGAGAATAGATAAAATAAGATTTGCTATTCAAGTTGACTAGACCCTGTCTCCTAGAATTTCCTTTGACCACTAGAATTCTGTAGAAAGTTTCATATTTGAAAAAAATTTTGAAAAATTCCTTGCAAAGGATGATTTCATCTCATTATTATCTTTTCTACTTAAAGATCTATTTTTAAGAAATTAGCATGAGTGAGATTAACTGAAGGAAAAAAAAGGTAATTAACAGAAAAAGTATTATTTCTATCAACTAATATTTTCATTCTTTTTATATTACCCACGTTTGGTCTCCAGATGTATAGCTGTGATAAACCAATGGGTTTTGAAAGAGTAAATAATTTAAAGTGGGTTAAAAGGAAATATAACTCAAGACTAAAACACTTCAAAAAGAAAAATATAATATTCCCTAAGATAACTGCTTTCCTTTTTTCTTCTAACTTATGGTAAATGGGTTTCTCTGCACGCAGTGATTTGCAGTGCATCTTTGTTTCTTGGCACCTAAGGTCATGCTTAGGTAAGATCTTGAGGAGGGAAGAGAAGGCAAAGGGAAGTATCAGCTAGCTATTAATTTGATGCCTTTTAGGGTAGACAAAATCTATAAATTCTAAAAGATCATTGTTATTTTAAAAGTGCCGGATTCACATAAGATAGAATCTTAGACCTAATGTCCTGCTAAAAACAGGCAAGGAGAAGAGCTAGAAATTACGAGCTCTTTATACAGGGAGGAATGTTTGGCAACCTATGGTTGATGTGGTAAAAATTCCAAGAGGAAGAGATAGCAGTAGTGAAATATGTGTTAAAAGCCATCCCCTCCCATCTCCCCTATCTTGTATCTTCAGTTTCTTCCTCTATGTGGAATTCTTCCTTTTAATCTATAAACATATTCAGGCCTCTCCTACCTGCGAAATTACCCTCCCTTGATCCTGAATTCCAATTTAAGCTACTATCCTGTTTTTTTCTCTTTTCCTGTTGGCTAAGCTTCTGGAGAGACAAGTCTTTATTCAGTCTATACCATCTTACCTCTCCACCTCATTGCATCTATCTCTCATTCCTTAACCTGGGAATTTTTTCTGCAATTGCCAAATCTAGTGGGCCCTTTCAGTTGCCTCTTCTGTTAACATAGAGGCATGTGCTGCCTCATATTAAATCTATCCCACTGCCAGATTGATTAGTTATTTGCACGTTTCTTTCCACAGAATGTATGTCCTGGGAGGGCTAAGACATTTAATCTGAAACCTTAAGATGATCCAAGTGCCTGACCCACATAGGTGCTTAAGAAATGTTTGTTAAATAAACAGATTTTCCCTATTGGACTGCAAATGATTTTCAGGAATGTGGGAGTAACAGGGCATTCATACAGACTTGTATTATTGTTGGTTTGTTTAAATGATGTGGCCTGTCTTCCCACATGGTTTGGGTTTGAGGGACTCATTTCCTGTTTCTTTTAAATGGTTTCTTGCTCTGAAACCCTCCTGCAAGTTCAGTTCCCTCTCTCGGAGGTCTCAGGCCTTCAGGAGGCCTCATGGTCAGGTCTGGCGGTGATGTACATTGCATTGTTTGCTTAGCCACCTGGGTGGTTCCCCTTTTGAGGGGGAGGAAGCAGCTACAAGAAAACCCTGGGGAACCCAAATGTGGCCTCCACATCCAGGCAACTGGGGCTGGCTCAGGAACTTCTAAAAGAGCAGTTGCTACACAGCTTTCCTAGCTAGCATTCTCATCAGATGTGTCCCTCGCTCTGCTTATGTTTTTAAAATTATTATAAATCAATATAACCATAGTCTAAAATTCTGGAATATTAAAGGAAAAAATTGTTCCTCTTGTCTTCATACAGGGATACTTTTTTTTATTTTATAAATTTATTATTTTATTTTATTTATTTATTGTTTCTGGCTGCGGTGGGTCTTTGTTGCTGCTTCGTTGCTTTTCTCTAGTTGCAGTGAGCGGGGGCTACTCTTTGTTGCAGTGTGCAGGCTTCTCATTGCCGTGGCTTCCCTTGTTGTGAAGCACGGGCTCTAGGCACGTGGGCTTCAGTAGTTGTGGACGTGGGCTCAGTAGCTGTGGCTTGAGGGAGCTAGAGTGCAGGCTCAGTAGTTGTGGTGCATGGGCTTAGTTGCTCCGCAGCATGTGGGATCTTCCTGGGCCAGGCTCGAACCCGTGTCCCCTGCGTTGGCAGGCGGATTCTTAACCACTGCACCACCAGGGAAGCCCAACGGAGATACTTTTTATGTAGTCCTCAATAATCCTTTTCATAGTCATTAAAAAAATATGGTTGTAATCGGAGTGTTTCCTTTTTTTGCTTAATGTTGTGTAGCAACATTCTTCTCTGTTGCTACACAATCCTATAAATCATTCTTTTAAACCAGGCCACTTTATACATTACAATGAAGAATTTGGTCCCACTGTCATCCCTGAGGCTGGTGAGCCAGGGAATTCCCATGATGCCAATAATTAGGCAGTTTCCTACAGCAGCTCCTCCCTATGTTCTGTGTTTCTACAAGTAGAGGTAAAGGCTATCACATGGGTCAGATTGCTTTTCTGCAGCAAAATTCACACAATTTTACCTACTTATTCCAGCCTCAAGAGAGAATTATATATGCAGATAGAATTTAATGTATCATAATATTCACTTCAGTGCTATTTTTAATATTTATAACATTAAAAAATCAGTAACAATCTAAAATACCCAGCAGTAGAGGAATGGCCAAATAATACAATAATCTGAGATTGAATATATGCAGAAGTCAAAAAAGAGAGAAGTAGATGAACATTTCCATGTAGGTCAGTCAATCAGCAAGGCATGTGTTAAATTAACTCCAGATGAGGTTTAAATTGTTCAGAAAACAAAGGCAAGTTCATTTGAAATGACTTGGGAAATGTTGAGGAGAGGTTAAGAATCATTTCCACAAGACACAGCTGGGCCAATCTGATGTGTGTGAGAAAGAGAATACCCATGATGCTCCCTGTCACTACAGCATCTTTCCTAGATACTCTCTTAGTTTTGTGGTCAAAACTTGTGTTTGCTCTTATTCACATAGCATATTTTCTGCTCCCTCTCACGATGAACTCCAAGTTGGGTATGTCAAAGTGGAGCACTTTAAGTGTTTTTTTTTTTTTTTTCCTTTTCTGGGAGGGTGGAGCTCCTAAGAAGAACACCTCTGCACCCTGGTGCAGCCAGAAGCTACTGTTGAATCTTATCAAAACATGACTCCTGAGATTACAGTGCCTTCTGCATTAAAGCAGCTCTTTAATGCAGAGACTCTCAGCCATCAAAATGAACGAAATAATGCCATTTGCAGTGACACAGATGGCCCTAGAGATTGTCATACTGAGTGAAGTCAGACAGAGAAAGACAAATATCATATGATGTTGCTTATATGCGGAATCTAAAAAAATGGTACAAATGAACTTATTTATAAAATAGAAATAGAGTCCCAGATGTAGAAAACAAACTTACGGTTACCAAGGGGGAAAGCGGGGGGAGGGATAAATTGGGAGATTGGGATTGACATAAATACACTACTATATATAAAATAGATAACTAATAAGAACCTACTGTATGACACAGGGAACTCTATTCAATACTCTGTAATGACCTATATAGGAAAAGAATCTAAAAAAGAGTGTATATATGTATATGTATAACTGATTCACTTTGCTGTACAGCAGAAACTAACACAACATTGTAAATCAACTATACTCCAATAAAAATTATTTTAAAAAATGCAGAGACTACCTATACATTTGGAAGTTGTAAAAAAGGACTAGTATTTGCTACCCTAAGGAAGAAGAATATTTGTTTATTGAGCGTGGTGAAGTCATTAGTGCTGGTCACCAAGTATTTTCAGTCCCCCTCCTCCCCCATTCTAGGCACATGGTAGGACTGTACTTCTTGGCCTTATTGTAGTTGGGTTGTGAGATGGGAGGGAATGTATTAGTTCTGGCTGATGAGTTATAAGGGAAAGGGATGCTTGTAACTCCCAGGCTGAGCATTTTATTACCAGAATAATTACCTTCCAATGCTCTCTTGTCCCCTGTGCCATAACAACTGGCAAGGTTTGAGATGGCAGATACTTCATCAGTGAAGAGAAATGGAACAGAACTTCCAGCTAACTTGGAATGGACATATATAGAGAGTGAGTGAGAAATAAATCTATGTTGTTAGAATTAAGATTTTTTTAGACCTAGTCTACGGGGATTCATACAAATACTGACCGTAGGATAAACACTACGGTGAACAATTTACATGGAAAATCTCATTTAATCCTCATAACAACCAAATGAGGTAGCTGTTCTTATTTTCTTCAGTTTATAGATGAGGAAACTGAGGTTTATTGTGTTTAAATAAATTTCCCAAGGTCTCATCTCTTGGAAATAGCAGATCTGGACTCGAACCCAAGTTTTGTTTGACACGGCACACTGAGACACTGTCGTAAGCTTACAGGGCATTGCTTAAAAGATAAAATCACAAGGTCGCTCACAATAGGTAGTGACTATTAACTTACACTATTTTGCATTCTGAAAGGGGAGTTTCAGTGTTACATTAGTAAATCCTCAAAAGGGTCGTATTTCTTTCCAAGTGGGACTGGATGAAGCAGCTTCTTCCTCCTATAGCCCTCAGGCCTGCCAGTGTGGCCTCTTTCAGAAGCACAAAGACCTATGTCTGGCTGGAGCTTCCCAGGCTTCCAACTCCAGATGTCTGTGCCCAGGGTGTGATCTTGTGTGTTTGTGCATAAAGTTTCAGTAAAGCCTAGTGTGCAAGAGATCAGGCCCAGGCATCAGGCTCCCCTGCTTGCCCACTTAACATTCTGTGATCTTGTTACAGTTAACCTCTCTCAGCCTTGATTTCTTTTTCTGTAAAATGAGAGTAAGACTAATAGTAAACCTCAGAGGTTACTGTGAGGATTAAATAAGGTAATGTATATCAAGTGCTTAGATGCCTGGGACGCCACAGCACACTCTCTCTTTCTGTGTGTTTACTGATTCATTTGTACCTTCACAAATAACCACAGCAAAGTAACCCAATCACCATTTGAAGATGCTGAAGGTTTTCTCCAGCGAGAGGAAAGGAGCCTTAAAGTGGTGAGTAACCAGTTTTTATTTTGTTGTGTTTTTTAACCACATCAAGGATGCAATATTTTACTTTAAGGAGGGAGGTCAGCAGTGTTCAAAATGCAGGGAGTAAAAGAAACACAGGGAGCGTTCTTTCCGAAAATACTTGAAGATTCTCTTCTAATCCTCATTTCAAACCTGGGTTCTCACCTTTCCCCCACCAACCCAAGGAGAGGTCCCTTCTGACACAGAGGAAAAAAGAAGACATCAAATATATTTTTTTGAACAATAATTTTTCTTGTTTTTCTTGTTGAAAATTATTTTTAGTGTTATTTTGCAAGTTTGCTTGAGGGCAATTTTTACTAAGATGAACCAGCTTCCTTTTGAGGGTGGGCAAGTCATTTCCCCTCCCAGATCTTATCTGCTTCTTATCTGTGAAATGAATGGATTAGGGTTGATAAGTCTTCCTATATCTGGTGTTCTTTGATTCTGCCATTCCCTGTTTCATCTACATTATAGGAATGTGGATCTGGAGCCTGTTTTTGCTTTAGATTGTGGACTAGGAGTCAAGCCCTAGCTCCCCGCCCCACCCCCCCACCAGCTGCCTGGGAGTTAAGTGAGGCTGCAACCCTTTTATTTGACGTTAGAGCTCTCTGTGGCATTAACCTGTTGTTGGTCTAATATGTGGGGCAGAGGAAATGTGCTTGATGGCTGTAAACTGGGGCGGTGAACAAGTGCGTTCTCTTTTCTGTTTTTCTTTTTCCCAGGAGTGAGATGGGGGGAGGAAAAACAGTGGTCTTTGTTGTGAAGCCACAGTTCCAAACTTCAACCTAGAGGAATGTTTAAGTTCTGAAAAAAGTTAACGTTGAAGGCTTGCAATTATGTACTTAGTCACAACAAGAGGGTAAGAACTTTCAAGGCACTGGATTGAAGAGACACAAAAGTCAGGAAGTGACCCTTTCGTCGGGATTTCAGAGGCCGCGGACGAGAAACAAAGTCCTCTCACAACTCGGAGAACTTTGGGCCGTACCATCCAGAAGGGCAGGGGTGGCGGAGCCGGGGAGAGGGCCGTGGAAACTGACATCTTGGTTCTCAACGAGCCGTGAGTAAGCTCAGGATTTCCACCCTGAAAAGACTCAGTGTCCACAGATCCCACGCCCTGAAATGAAAACGGGGTTCGGCGGATGCTCCTTGCGGACCCTGCCGAAATAGAAGCCGGGGTGGCCCTGGCCAGAGCCGGCCTCTTGAATTGGGGTCTGTGCGCGCCCGACCGGGCCGCGCGCCCGGGTCTCTGGATGGCCTGCCGGGGCCAGCCCATCTGCGGCCGCGCGGCCGGGAGGAAGCCGGCCCCGGGGATGAATGGGGCTTTGTTCGCCGGCAGCCGCGGCTGCCCTCGGCAGGCTCGGCCCGCACAACGGAGGCTGTATGCGAGCGGAATGGAAATGAGCCTGCGGGCCTCCCGAAGGAGCCCCGTCCCCTTCCCTTCGCTGAGCGGAGGAATGCTGGCAAGCCGGAAAGGAGCCCTCGCTGGGAACGCTTCTCTCGCGGCTCTGAAACCCCATTGAGAAGAGCCCTTTGATGCAATTAAAGCCCATTTCATTGCAGGCCTGGGAGGAGCGAAGGCCCGTCCAGCTTTTTTTTCTGTCTCGAGCGTATTTGTGTGTGCACCTTTGTGGGGCGGGCGACTTAGAGAGCAGGCGGGAACTGGAGCCCCGTCTCTCGCAGACGTTCTGTAACATCGTAAAGGCGCACCCATAAACAGATTGGTTTTCACCGTGGGTGGAACCCAATTTGGACAAGATCCAGGCCGACCTGCAGGCCGGAGTTCCTGCTTTGAAAGGCTCTTTGGTACGACTCACAGCACCTGCCCTGCTGTAAAGGTTTAGGCGGACAAGAAATTGCGTTTGGAGGAGGAAGTTTTTCTGAGGTCATTTCTCCTGGTTTTCCATTTTCTGAGGTGGAGTGGGCTATGTCGCAGGTCCAGAACTGATCACAGTAAAATGATGTAACCTGAAAACTTTGACATTCTTGGATGCGACAGTTATTTGATACTAGGATTATTCTCTAAGATTTCCCTGCTTCCTCCATTGAGACAACTGTGTGGCCCCAGAAAACCCATATAGCCTCTCTGAGTTTAATATTTTTCATCTGTTAAAACGAACATTAAAAGGCCAGATAACTGATACCATAAAGCTCTGGGTGCTGGTGGAATTCTTTCTAAATTGGAGGTGAGCACCTTATCTCCTGGCACATGTGGAAGATGTATGGGACTGGAACTGCCGTAAACGTCGATGTAAAAATATCGTACAGTTCCTGTTTTGTTGCCTTTGTACCACTTATTACTAGGGTTAATAGTCTTATGTCTGTTTCCACTAGAATATATCTCCTTGAGGACAGGAACTGTCTTTTATTCTGGCATCCCCTGTCCCCAGAGCAGCCCCTGACCATCGTAAGTGGGCAACAAAGTGGTATATAAAGAATACTAACTTGTTGCCGTTTTCTGTCACTTAAAATGTAAACAAGAAATAGGAGGAGCTCAGTGGGTATTGGGGATTCTTGGCCAAGTAGAAGTTTGAAGGAAACGGCAGGAAAACATTCTGAGCTCACAAACATGCTGCAAATGTTTTCTGAAATGACCCAAGGCAGAGTGGGGCACTGATGTGGAGGAGTCATTCTTTTTCCCTGAGTGGATAGTTAATACTGACAAACTTGAATCACGTTTTATATTTGCAAAGGGGTGTACAGAGTTGATCATTCATTCTTTAAACATCCCATGGATATGGGACAGTAAGACACAGTGGCTATGTGTGATGGCCATCATTGTTTCTTATATATTGATCTAAATATGTCTCCATGGTTCTTGTTATGTTGGGCCTTCTTTAGACCACTAACTTGAGTGTTTTCCTCTGAGGGCTTGAATACATGAATATTTTTCCCATTCAGTAAAAACCAGTAGATTTTTGCATCCAAATGAGGAAGCTCATAAATGAGACAGTAGAGGACATCCTACTCCAAATACATCTCCAGGTATCTGCAGGAAATACCACTGAAGTAACACTGACATAAACAAATGGATGTTTCCCTCATCTCCCCAAACTTCCTTAACACACACACACACACACACACACACACACACACCGATCAGGATAGTGAGAAATATAAAGTCCAGTTTACAGATGGAAACTCAGTGATTCCTTGTTTGTGTCAGGGTACAGTATGCCCAACATACTTTTTGTCATGTGGCCCTGCCTAGCTGTCATTCTGGGTTGCATTTTGTTTTGATGTGGATATCATCCCTGAGAGTTGAGACTTTCAGACTGTTCCTTACTGTCTATTTAGCCAGGTGGGCACAACCCACATCAAATCCCACATATGAAATGATTCTCGGATAGAACAAAAGTTATATACAGTAACAGTAGCAGTGTCCCTCACTTTACAGAACTCCTGAATTTTCTCCAAATTATTGAGTATTTCTGTTTCCTTCTGACAGTATTTCTTTTAGAGCAGCTTTATCCTTATTTCAGATTGGGTCATTAATAGGGAGTGACTTGGAACAACCTACCTGACTCTACCAGATAATTAATGATCCAAATGGATCGTTGAAGGCCAGAATGGGAGGTTCTTATCTGATTACATTGATAGAGTCAATAATGCCATGTGAACAGTCATGTCTCATACATTTAGATGTATTTAGTTTTTAAAGGACTATACCTATTTATTTGGAAATCCTCAGGATTTGGTAATACCTTTTATTTTAAAAACCTAGAAGCGCACATGCCTAGAAATAGTTGGTGAGGTTGAAGTTTGCAGAGATAAGTACCTGAAGAGAAGAAAGCAAAAACTATCATTCCCTAGTGCAGATTAAGAAGTTATTTCAGAGAGGTAAAAGTGGCTTGTCCATGGTCACAAACTGTGGAATTACAATTGCGTCTCTATTCTCTTGATTTGCAAGATAGTCATTACAGTCTCTGGTGTTTTAATGCTAGGGAAGCCTGCACTTTAGACAGTGACCAGATCCTGGATCCCAAAGGACATATGAAAGCTAGTTCATCTAATCTGTTAGATTGGAGTAGCTATATCACATACTGCCTTTCCATTTTTGAAAGATTTAAATTATTAGCTCAACTTCCCTTTTTTTCTGTCTTATTTGTCCAGCAGCCAGAAAAATGAAGAGAAGACCTCTCCTTTATTTACCACATGATCCATGGCGTTCTTAGCTAGTGCACTCTAGAAGTTAGGGTGGAGACTTTTATTTGTCCTGCTTTTTTGGCAATAAAAGGGGAGGGGATGCCTCATTCAGCCAGTCTTTGGCTCCTAAGAAACCAAAAAGCAATGCTATTCACTAGTCCAGCGTGGCCTGTGTTGACTCAAATTCGTGTCCTTGCAGCTAGGTGGGGCTCTCTAGAGCTGTTAGTCCTGTGAGGTTGCCAGGGCAACTTAAATCTTCTGAGCTTCGAAGGCTTCAAGAAGTACAAAGAGGAGACTACAGGGCACATTACAACTTACAGGCATGTGTTCAATAACATGTCATCTTTTGGTAATGGGGCTTTTATTTTTATTTTATTTTGTGGGATTGAAAGATCAGAAGCCGGAAATTAGCTGGGAAGGATAAAGAAAAGGAAAAATTAAAGTGGGGGGCACTATTTCTGTTCCTTATGTGGGCAATGGTTAAACAAGGAGAACATCTGGTCCTGGAGTGGGTCTCTGCAGCACTGCTTTTAGTTACCCCATCATTTGGTCTCATGCTAAATTAGTGACTGTGGGAGCAGCTCAGATCTCCATATCGACAGACCCAGAAAGCCCCACTTAGCCTGCCACATAGTCAGAGGGAAACATGGAGCTTCCGGTTTCATATTTAAACCAGGGATTGACTCATAATTGTAGCTGTCAGGAGGGTGATGGAGACATTATGTAATCTGGTTCTTATGGCGATGTGTGTTTAAGGTTTCTGCTCTGTAAATTCCAGAGGAAATTTCAAGTCCATTGAGAGAGAGCTCGCTGGCTGCTCTGTGGTGTGCCCTGCAGGATAATGACAGTGCTATTAAAGGTTCCTCAGTCTGCCTGAATCCAAACATGAATGAATTTCCCCCTGAAAGGCTCTCCTGTTTTTCCAGACTTTTAAATGTGGATGAGGTTAGGCAAAATTTGGTAAACTGCGAGGAGGCAGTATGTTGGCCCAGTAGGGAAATTTAATAATGACAAGCCGTTCAGGCCCACACGTATTTTTTTCTGGACCACACAGTTCCCCTATCATTTACAGCCTTAGAGATTCTGGAAGTGGACACCAGTTGCTCCTAGAAACAGAGCACTGGGGCTGTGGATCATTTGTTCCTTTTAAATTCTGCTTGTTACTTGCCTCTTGGAGGCCTCTGAGCTAGTATAAATGTGCAGGGTGGCCAGGGAAGGCTTGAGACAGACCCAGTGTTTGCTGCCATGGGGTAAAAAAAGTCAGAGGAAGCTGTTTAATTTTAACCTTAAAGGAATGTGTTTTCAACAGTTTTGCTGGAGGGAGACTTCTGTTTTCATTTGATTGTTCTCTGAATTCAGTTAGTTGTACTTGCATGATAAGAAGGATTCATTAGATAGAGAATAGTATTCATATCAGGAGAATAATAGTAAAGACTAAATAAAAGCTTAAAAGGTGAATTGAGAAGGGGTTTGTTTGCTCCTGGGGAGTAATGGTGGTGAGGAGTGGATAGGATGGAACCCTCTGTCACTCTCTGGTTGCTGGTCCGGCTGGTCCAGAGTGTCTCACCTCTGCTTCTTCACCTTTCCTTCCTCACTTGGAGAATTTTCCAGGCTACCAGTACTTGGGGTTCTTTGCCTGCCTCTTCATGCCGGTCAAAGAAGACAATGGTAGTTATAAAGTAGTTTTAGCCAAAATTAATAACTAAATGTGTGAAAATGTGTATGTCATTATCATCATTTGTATTGTAACTGACTGTCGTAAACTATTTTTTCTAGAAAAATGAACAATTTGGACAACTGGATACTTGCTCTTTGGTCTGTGGAATGTGTTATTGGGAATGGGTAATTTTTGCTTTTCATGAAGAAAGTTATTTTAATTAAAAATAATATAAAATACTATTATGTTAATATAACATGTTTAATAAAACATAAGAATATGTTTAATATACTTGTGTATTTGTATACACATAGAAATGTATATTTAGGACTTCCCTGGTGGTGCAGTGGTTACGAATCCGCCTGCCAATGCAAGGGACATGGGTTCGAGCCCTGGTCCGGGAGGATCCCACATGCCGCGGAGCAACTAAGCCCATGCGCCACAACTACTGAGCCTGCACTCTAGAGTCCTCGAGCCACAACTACTGAGCCCGCATGCCTAAAGCCCATGCTCCACAACAACAGAAGCCACCACAATGAGAAGCCCACGCACCGCAATGAAGAGTAGCCCCCGCTCGCTGCAACTAGAGAAAGCCCACGCGCAGCAACGAAGATCCAATGCAGCCAAAAATAAATTAATTTAAAAAAATCTAAAAAGAAATGTATATTTAAAGGAACAATGAAAAGTTTCCCCCATTCTTTCACAGTCTCAGACGGTGAAATCTTTATTAGGCAACAGTGACAGTGTAATGACTTGATTTCTTCTCTCCCATGAGAATGAAGTTTCATATGAGTATTATGCAGTCACCATAGCTTGGGACATTATCGTATGACTGCTGCATGATGCAGGGATGGATAATTTCATGAGCTGTCTCGCCTAGGTTTGTTCATTTTCCTAGTCATTGAAATGAAAAGACTTGATGTGATTCCTGTTGAGCTACTTCCAGAGGCAACCGTCCTTGTAATGAATTCTCTCCATCAGAAAATTAGGTACTGATTTGTCTGTTTTTATTTTCCCTGTACTAGAACTTACAGATGGACTAGGGATTTCTCTTCCAATTAAGGGCCATCAGCTTATAGAAAACAATAATTGAAGACAACAAAGCAGTACTATCCTGGAGTTTGAGCAAGTTAAGCTGAGCATTGGATCTAGTCACCAACAGGACATTTTCCCTTCCTTGCCTCTTCTGAATTCTCTATCCAAACCTAGGCATTCATCATTGAGGATGTGGGACTAATCAGAAGGGATAATTGCCAAGTTAATACATTACCTTTGATTAAAAATAATTAATCATCTTTATTTATTCCATGACACTTAATTCGGAGAGAAAATGGTTAAATGTAAATAAGTTGAGATTTGCTTTTCTTCAAACTTTGCAAACTAGAGTTAACCCAAGTGTTTCAAGTTTTCCCAAAACTCTTTGAGAACTTCAGTTGTCCCACACCTAAATTTCAAATTCCTTATCTAGATTTTCAAGGCCCACTACAATCTGGCTCCAATTTACCCTTCTAACTTTATTTCCTACTACTCCCAACCCTCCCTTCTGTGTTTCCCACTTATCCTCACATGCCCATGCCCCTGCTAATCTAAAGGACTCCATGTTTTCAAAGCTGCTTTCTTTAGACACTATCTTCAAGTCCCACAAAGGCTCCCTTTATTATCCCCAACCAGAAGAAACGATCTCTAACTGAACTCCCATAGCACTTGATCTACAGATTCTCTAATGGCATCTGAATGGTACATAGATTTATGCTCATGTCTCACCCATTTATTTCCTGTAAGTTCCTTGAGGGCAGAATCTATGTTTGATTCATGTTGTGCCTGCGGAGTGCCTTACACTCTGCTTACCCATGATAGAAATTCCACAGATGTCTGTAGAAGGAATGAATAATATCTAGCTACAACATTCAACATAGCTGAATTTCTCCTGAAGTCTGGACAAGAGAGAACTACAGTTTTGTTTTTGCTTTTTTTGCAATATGTAGATAGGATTTTGACTCCTTTCACAGACGACACCATTGATTCTACCTAAATTGGATGGACTCAGTGCCTACCTCCCATCCTCAGAATGCAGCAGGACTCAGAATCTAGTGCTGGGACATGGCAAACCATGTCAGGTAATGGGGAATTGTTTGGTTCTCACTATTACTGGGATAGAGATGAGGTTAAGGAAGAAGTGGGTAAATTCATTTGCTAGACAAGGAGCAGGTCTGTGGCCAAGTGTTTAAAAATTTTTTAACAAAATTCCCACGAGATCTACTTTTGTTTATGGTCTTTTATCATCTTTCCTTTCCTTTCCTTCTCGTCTCATTTGTCACCTCTGGCCAGTTACTTTTAATTGAATGGGGCTCTGGAATTATGGGTTAAGTCAGGAGACTTGGATTCCAGAGTTGGCTCTGCCACTGGCTGTGTGGTTTAGGAAAAGTCTATATAAGAATTAATTTGCTCATTTGTATAATGTAGGTAATAAACACCTACCTTTTCCACAGTGGTGTTCTGAGGATCCAGAGGAAAAGTTTACAAGAAACAATATTGAAAAGTGCGGTGTTTTACATTTGTAAGGGATTATTATAAAAATTAATAATACTGGAGGCTTCCTTTGGGGATACCTATTAAATCACTATTCCCATTTGGACCACTGTTATTTAATATGTCTAATTAGGCAATGTAGAGGCATCTGGAATTTTGGCTCTGCCATTTGCTAGCTCTGTGACTCCAGGCAAGTTATGGACCCTCACCCAAATCTCATTTTCCTCAATTGAAAATGGGGATGAAGTATCTAGCTCAGGCCGTAGTGAGAATTATTAGTGTGGCAGCTTTGTCATATGTTAATGTGGCTAGGTTGAATTATGTTTCTGAGAAATCCCTTCTCTGAATGTGTCTGGTTGGGATGGGCCACAAAAAACGTTTTCGATAGGTTTGGAGGTTGAAAGTGAAACAATGTCAGGGCAGGCACTCTGGTAGCTCACACTGGCAGGCATTGTTGCTATCTGTTGGCTTACCTCATTGGCACCAGGCAGCAGCCACCTTCCTGGGGATCCTCCATAAAGTTCTCTGCCTCTTGGGCCACATGTGTATTTAGTTCTGTGACAAAGGTCCCTGGCTTCTTCAGGCAGGATGTCTACATCATCGAGATTAGAGGCAGCTATCACTGACAAGGGTTCCAGTCTGTCCCTGCCCTTGTGGGTCCCAGATTGTACTTGCTTACCCCGACGTTCTATCTTACCTTCTTATTCTGATGACCTGCCCTGTGGACTTCAAGCTCCAGCCTCACAGAAAAGACTAACAGAGATTGTTTGACCGGCCCCCACCATTGTGTAAGGTGTAAGGCCAGCAGGTCCGGGGAAGGGCCCAGGGAGCCAGACGGAACCCCCGCCAAAGTGGCTGATGCAACCGACACCTGACATTGCCACACCATTCAGCCCCGGTCTTCCAGCTTCCCGAGGGGCGGAACCAACGGCTCTGAGGCTGATGCAACCGACACCTGACATTGCCACAACACCCGAGAGATTACTTAAAAAGGGCTGCTTCACACAGCAAGCACCTCCCCTGCGTCCGCCCCTATAAATTTTGTTCGCGCCCACACCCGGGCGCGACTTCTCTGGCCCCTTTCTCTCGGACCAGTGAACCTCGTCCCGGAGCATTCCCAAATAAAGCTTGTTTAAGCTCTCCTCCGTTTTTGGTGCTGTTCCTTACATAAGGTTCCTATAATGTCCACTCCCTTCCACCACCAAAATTCACACACACACACACACCCTTCTAATGCTGTGGTCGTTATTACTAATATTGTCATCCAGATGTCAGAGACTAGGTAGGATTGTCCCAAAGGCCTCATCCATTCCCTATAGAAGCCCAAAGTTCTTTCTAGGATTTCTCCAAATTCTTGTGGAGTTCATATTTTCATGATCACTTCTGGCTCACCAAACCCTTCCCAATTTGTACAAAAGACTTATTTATTCATACACAGCACTTGTAAGTATAATTGGCTTTACTACAGATTTTAGTGGCATGAGCAGGCCAAAGAAGGGTTCATGCTGCAACAAAACAGATAATTTCTAGTTAAATTTCACGCATCCCTATGTGTAAAATGTTTTTGCACCAATGTATCCTTAGAGAATGTGTCCAGTTCCCTCACCCTGTAAAATCCCTAGCCTCACAACAGCTCCTTGGATCCTCCCTCCTTCTTCCCATTTTTCTCCCAATCTCCCACCGTCTTGTTTTCAAATGCAGAGCAGCTTAACTAGCTCTCCTTTCTTCTTTGCTCAAATTATTGTAGACACATATCCATGCCCTTAGGATCTCACTTTCTATTCCCAGAGGCTACTTTTCCAAGAGGAAAGCTGTTGTAGTTGTTAAGAAAATAAAACTCTTATCTGGTTACAACCATAACAAGAGCAAGAGGCATATATTTAGCCCTTACTGTGATCCAGCCTCCAAGAGCTCCTTATACATCTTATCTCATCTGATTTCCACAACAATCCAGTGAGGTGGTCTGCATTTAGTCTCATTTTTACAATGTTGAAATCAAGTTGTAGGAAGACCACTAGTAAAATAAAAGCAATAACAAAACCTAATATTTATTGAGTTCTTATATGTCAGGCACTGTTTTAGGCACTTGAGAAGTATATATTTATATCTATATCTATATATAATGCAATATATATATATTGCCTTAACTCCTTATAATTCTGCAAGTTAAGTATAATTTTCATTTTACAGATAAAGAAATTGAGAGCCAGAAAACTTGGGAAATTTGCTCAAATTCACACATAAATAAAGAATGGAGTTGTGAATGGAAGCCGAGCTGTTGGAATCTAAGAATTCAGGATACTGTTTGAGAAGATAAGAAAGTGTTTCAGGCCTTCCCTGGTGGCGCAGTGGTTGAGAATCTGCCTGCTAATGCAGGGGACACGGGTTCAAACCCTGGTCTGGGAGGATTCCACATGCCGTGGAGCATCTAGGCCCGTGAGCCACAACTACTGAGCCTGCGCTCCACAACAAGAGAGGCCGCGATAGTGAGAGGCCTGCGCACCATGATGAAGGGTGGCCCCTGCTTGCCACAACTAGAGAAAGCTCTCACACAGAAACGAAGACCCAACACAGCAAAAATAAATTAATTAATTAATAAACTCCTACCCCCAACATCTTCTTTAAAAAAAAAAAAGGGCTTCCCTGGTGGCGCAATGCTTGAGAGTCCGCCTGCTGATGCAGGGGACACGGGTTCCTGCCCTAGTCCGGGAAGATCCCACATGCCGCGGAGCGGCTGGGCCCGTGAGCCACGGCCGCTGAGCCTGCACATCCGGAGGCTGTGCTCCACAACGGGAGAGGCCACGACAGTGAGAGGCCCCGCATACCACAAAAAAAAAAAAAAAGAAAGCAAGTGTTTCAATGTTTTCTCATGCAGTCAGCCTCCTAACTCATCATCATGAGACCTTTCTTGGCTAACTTACTATTTCAACCCATCCTTCACATTTTATATCCTTCATCCCACTTTTATTTTTTTCTCTTTAGCACTGAATACTATCTAACATGTTACATGTTTTACTTATCATTTTTATTTTTCTGTCTCCACCCCTGGAATGTAAGCCCTGTGAGGGCAGGGATGTTTTGGTCTGTTTTGTTCACTACAAGACAGTGTACAAAACAGCCTACAAGAGTGTCTTGCATATAGTAGGTGTTCAATGAGTAGTTACTGAATGAATGAGTGAATAAATGAATGAATGAATTGGGCTGCTTACACAGAGGTCAAGGCCTTCTAATTAGATCCTGGAGATACTTCTGGAACCAAATCCTTTTGGATTCTAAATTGCTGGGCTCTAGATATGATCGCACTTATGGGTGGAGTGGGGGGACAAAGACTGTGTTCCTCCTCATTTCCTTCCTCCCCTCCTTGCCCCTCCCTCTCCCAAGTGCATATGCTTCATTGTTTTCATCTGGTTTAACTGCCTTCGCTTTGAGCCTGCTTTGCAATACTGAATAACATTCCTTGACTTGCTTGTTTATTTTCTCCATTTATAAAATGGGGAAAACTGTACTTCTGACAACTTTACCAGGACTTGGAAGAGATCAGTGAGATGATAGGAAAAAAAGCAAACAAGGCACTGAATCTTAGGAGGACTCTGGCTATAGAAACATACATGAAAATTCAAATAAAATACTTTTATCAGTCACCTCTCCATAATTTGATGCTTTTATTCCAAGAAAGCTAATGTTTAACATTTGTGGAAATAATGACTTTTGTGGCTTGTTACTATTTTGGCCTTAAAAGAAAAATTTTTAACAATTATCAGAAATTACCTAGCATATAAGTGTAGAATTTTTTAAAATGAGGAAGTTACTTTTGCAGTTTAATTTTCTATTTTGGTTGGTAAAGTGCATTAAAATTATATCTTGAATTAACTAAAAGGATAATGTTCACTCATGAGTTTAACAAATGTTATTTAAAATCTGTTATGCCAGACAGTGCTGAAGTATGTAAAAGAGCTAATACCAGTGGAAAAACAGACTAAAAACCCTATCTTTCTGTTATGCTGATCAGAGAGGGCTGTTTTTAGAGGCTGCCTATTGTATTAGTTTGCTAGGGCTGCCATGACAAAGCACCACAGACTAAGTGGCTTAAACACAATTTTGGAGGCCAGACATCTGAGATAAAGGTGTCGCCAGGGTCAGTTTCTTCTGAGGTTTCTCTTCTTGTGGATGGTCTGTCATATCCCTGTTTCTTAACATCGTCTTCCTGCTGAGCCCATCAGTGTTCAAATTTCCTGTTCTTAGAAGGACACACTGATACTGATTAAGGCCCACCTGAATGACCTCATCTTAATTTTAATTACCTCTTTAAAGACTATCTCTAAATACAGTCACATTCTGAGGTACTGGGAGTTAGTACTTTAACATATGAATTTTGGAGTGACACACTCAGCTCATATCAATTATTCTAAAGTATTGCTGAACTCACTGTGCCTCAGTTTACTTGTTTAAAAATAATGATGCCTGCTCTACATGTATTTTATAAGCACATCACTCAGTGTTTTCTTTATGGGACTTGCAGTTAGGTAGAAATAAATCTAGTTTTTGGAGAGACAATAATATTATCAAAGGTCATAGATGGACCAAGATTTGCTCAAAGCTACACAAAACCAGCTAAATGGACAGGACAACTGTCTTCTAAGATTTTACCATTTTGGAAAATGGGCATACATAGCTGAGTCTTACTTAAAGGGACTATCAAAATTATTGGATCAGGCTAGACATTAAACCAGACAAGATTAAAAGTTAATTTTCCTTTGGCCAACCAATGTCTAGAAACTTGCAAGAGAAGGCACAGATGAAATAAAGGAGTTAACTTTGAGATCCTGACCGATCACCATGATCATCACCATCATCATTGCTGTCATCATCATTTTTACCATGTCACACTGGATGTTTTTTATTGTCTTATCCTCTAGTAGTTCTAGCTTCTTCCCAACAAGTTTGTGAGCTCTTTGTGGGTAGGAAGTATGTCTAGCATTGTTTGTCCATGTCCTTTTCTCCCTTGCATGGTGCTGGGCATAGAGCTGGGGCTTGGTAAGCACTAGTTGGCCGACTACATTGACTTCTAGGCCTGGTTTCTGAGTGCATCAGTCAGAGGAGTAGTGGCAGGAGAAGGATAGTAGGGAAAGGGGTGGTTGGCTGCCATGGTATAGCCAAGAGTGGATACCCAAGTGGTGATAGTTAACTTGGCCTTGATCAAGTTGTTGATGGAAGTCACTATGAGGTTCTGAGGAGGAAAATGGAGAGATAGGACTTTGCAACTACGTGAAAGATGGGCTTCAGAGCAGTTCTACAGACTTAGGAAATATAGACTTGTTATGTTTTGAAAAAAAGTCAAATTACTAGCTTCTTCTTAGCTTTAAGCCATACATTGCCATAGAAAATGCAAAGAATTGATTTGGTGGTGGGTGTGGGTAGGGAGAGGAGTGGGATCCAAACAGAGAGCTTCTACCTAATTTTCTTTGCAATGGTTATAGTAAAACATTTGGCTAGGAAAAGATTAATTTCTGTTTTCAAAATTAAAAAAACGTAACATGTGGAAAATATTATGTTGATGCATGTTTTGCTGAACAGATGGTGACAGTCTGCAAACTTCTCAAGGATTTCCCTTATAGGATGAAGGGGAAGCATTTTAATTCCTCCAAGTAAATGAGAGTCACTGAACCTCTATGATTTTTCTTATAGAAAAGTCCTCTCTTTTTATCACCAAACCACAGATTTTTCTTCCCACTAATTTTTACTCAATTACTTTAATCTGGGACATCCAATTAGCATGCAAATGTGAATTTTTTTTTTGCTAGTCTGGTCTCTCTCAGAAGCGAACCTCTCGTCTTTGTATTAATACATGCTCATGACTTTCATTCTGAGTCTCTGAAAACACATCAGATGTAATATGGGTTGCCCAGTTATTCAAATCTTCATTTTACAGATGGGGAAACCGAGGGCTGGAGGTTTCTGTGACCCTCGCCAACGTTTCATAATAAGTCACAGCTGAAGTAAACATTAGACATGAATTTCTTGACTCTCAAATCATTGACCTCTCACTATCCTTTAGAAACTGTGACTCTTACTGTGTTTGAACCTCCTTGTGTATTTTCTTTTTGTGCTCCCCTTCTAGAAGAGTACAGAAGACAAAGGGAAGAGATTTTTCTATATAGTATCTCACTCTTCCACCCCCACTTTTTGGATTCCTTTGAAATGAAACCACAGCTTCAAGTAGAACCTCCCAAAGGTTTTTAAGATGAGTCTGCTACACAGCTGGAGACCGACAGATTGGTTACTAATCAAGCATTTTTCTATGTCATAAGTCATTTCTGCATCAGGGGACACTTTTCTTACTAGGAAAGAAAAAAAGTTAAAATCAAAGACAGTGAGCAGTAGCTCACTGGAAATAGGAGTTCTCCTCTGCTCCCAAACAACTAACACCTCCCCTTTAACAAACAAACAAAGAAATACGCAAACAAGAAACAAACCAAGAAAACCCTTAATGTAGCTATTCCCTGCCTAGACTCATCCAGACTGCCAAGGTGAGTTAGGTGGCCTTGTGGAGAGCCAAGTGAACTTAGGCCCATGTCACTGATGGTGAGGTTCAGGACCTGGTGCTGATCAGGTAGAGGTGACTTCAGTACACATCAGTTTGTGATTCCACTGTATTCCAAACCTGTGGAGAGGCAGGGAGACTGGGATCTGGGGCTGTATAGGCCAGCTGATTCTTCTTTCCTTTCTCTAGTGATTTTTATGTTTAAGACTGTCCTAAATACAATTGCCACTTTCTTTTTTTTTTTTCCGGTACGCAGGGCTCTCACTGTTGTGGCTCCTCCCGTTGCGGAGCACAGGCTCCGGACGCGCAGGCCCAGCGGCCATGGCTCACGGGCCTAGCCGCTCCGCAGCACGTGGGATCCTCCCCGACCGGGGCACGCACCCCCGTCCCCTGCATCGGCAGGCGGACTCTCAACCACTGCGCCACCAGGGAGCCCCAATTGCCACTTTTTAATTATTTTGTAAATCCCTTTGACCTTTATTTTCCTTTTTTATTCCTTCTCTCAAATATTCTTGCATACATTCACACTTTATCCTTGCAGTCTCTACTGTAGTTCATTGCTTAAGGCTTTCTAATATGAGGAGTAAAAGAAGAAAGAGATGTTCTCTCGCTCTTAACACGGACAGCTCAAAAGAAATCCAGAGTGCAAGTGCGTTAAAACCCAAGCACTGGGCTTCCCTGGTGGCGCAGTGGTTGGGAGTCCGCCTGCCAATGCGGGGCACACGGGTTCCTGCCCCGGTCCGGTAGGATCCCACATGCCGCGGAGCGGCTGGGCCTGTGAGCCGTGGCCGCTGAGCCTGCGCGTCCGGAGCCTGTGCTCCGCGATGGGAGAGGCCGCGGCAGTGAGACGCCCGCGTACTGAAAAAACAAAAAACAAAATAAAAAAACCCAAGCACTCTCTAATGACTTTAAATGGAGTATAATCTAGAAGAATTTTGAATCACTATGTTGTACACCTGAAACTAATATAATATTGCAAATCAATAATACCTCAATAAAAAAATCAAACCCCGAAACCGCACCAAAAGCGCAACAAAAACAAAAAAAACCCAAGCACTCTCATAAGTTTCTCTTTCCACCAACAATTTAAAGGGAAAATACCAGGAATGAAATGAGGAGATACAGTGGATTTATTGAGTAGTTAAGATACGGTAGGTTGTTTGCACAGGTCGTCTCCTTTAATACTCACTACAACCCGGCGAGGTGGCTACTATCATTAGCCCCATTCTGCAGTTGAGGGGATTATGGTTTAGAAAGACATAGTGATTTGCCAAAGTTATACAGGGAGGCGGGGTGAAGCTAGAATTTAAACCAAGGAGGTCTGATTTCAGAGACCGTAAGTTTAGCAACAATGATATATTTTCGCATGGGAAACCCGTTACTGCTTTTTTTTTTTCTTGGAGTATAATTGCTTTACGATGCTGTGTTAGTTTCTGCCGTACAACAAAGTGAATCAGCTATAAGTATACATATATTCCCTCCCTCTTGGACTTCCCTCCCACCCTCACCCCCCCATCCCACTCCCACCCCCTATCTCACTCATCTAGGTTATCACAGAGCACCGAGCTGATCTCCCTGTGCTGTGCGGCTGCTTCCCACTAGCTATCTATTTTACACATGGTAGTGTATATAATATGTCAATCCTTATCTCCCAATTCATCCCACCTCTCCTTCCCCCTCTGTGTCCACACGTCCGTTCTCTACATCTGCATCTCTATTCCTGCCATGGAAATTGGTTCATCTGTACCATTTTTAAATGATAAAACTGATGTTTTGAGCATATTTGGCATATTTATCATCTGTTCCAGATAATAAATCATGGGAATTAAGAAAATGCTACACTGTGGAAACATGCTTTGCAATTGTTTGATTAACTTAAAAAGGGTTAAAACATCAGGGTCTAGAGCCCTCAGTTTATGTTTCTTTTTCCTTAGGTCTAAATTTAAGTTGAGTCTTTAAAGTTGCTTTGGTCTTAAGGCAAATTTCTTTTTATGCTGAGCAGTTAATAAAGAAGGTGACTTTTCTTCTGTCCAGTGTTCTTCTGTCAGGGAAGGCAGAACTGCAGATTCTGGATCCTGAGCTTGCTTGTAAACCGGATGACCTTTTTGCAGCACAAGTGCTATGCATTTCATGCCTTACCACTGAGTAAGTCAGAGGCTAGTTATTATCTAACTCTTCCTTACCTCTAGATTTAAAAATTCTGAAGCAGAGGCTCTGCAACCTGCCTCAAATTCCACAGAATTGCTGACTTGTCCTAGTGACTTCTTTTTGCCTTCCTGGCACTGTTCAGAAGGGAAGAAAAATTGGGTAAAATGCAGGAACTGAAAACTTCTAGGGTTTTCCCACAGCATTTGATATGTCTACTTGGTGAGAGGGGCAAGCAGTTCAGAGAGGGCTCCCAGGCTGGTTGTCCTTATTACAGAAACAAAAAAGCAGGAGATTTTGTTTTCTTTTAAGTCTTGATTCAAGTGAGTTTTCACTGATTTTTCTGTGTAGTTCCACTATGTGACTTTAAGGAAGTTCCTTACACACTAGGTTGCTTGTTTTGAATATAGGCATCTTATGGAGCACAGAGACTTTAGGCATCAGAATTCTGACACATGGTCACCTTATCCAGTGCCTGGCAGACCCTTCCCCCTTTCTCTGGCTGGCAAGCCTCCACTCATTTTCTGAAGTCAGCTCAGCTATCACCTTCTACGTAAGGCTGTCCCTAACTCATCCAGATGGTCTTAGTCACTATCCCTTTGCTCTCAGAGTTCATGACTCCTATAAGACTTATTTCATTGTTCAAGCCTAGTGTGCCCACCCAGGGCCACCTCACTGTATGCCTCTAGAGGGCATTCTCTGAAATTCTGCAGCACAACAGCCCTGTCTCCGTCTGCTCTTAGGCACCACCAAGGCAGCACTCCCATCTTTGTACCCCCAGGACCTGGCATGAGATCCCTAGAACAAAGTTAGTGTCTAATAACTCTTGAATAGTGAATGAGTGGCTGAATTTATCCTTTTTTTTTTTTTTTGCGGTACGCGGGCCTCTCACTGTTGTGGCCTCTCCCGTTGCGGAGCCCAGGCTCCGGATGCGCAGGCTCAGCGGCCATGGCTCACGGGCCCGGCAGGCGGACTCTCAACACTGCGCCACCAGGGAAGCCCTGAATTTATCCATTTTGACCCCTGGATCTTTATCAGTTTTATCACACATAACTTTTCTTTTTCCATCTTGCCATTTCACGGTCTTTCCTCCCTCCTTCCCTCTGTTTCATTTTTGCTTGACTTTCTGTGTTGGTTTCTATGCATTAGAGAAAAGTCACTCACCTCTCACAGGCTTGAAGGAGTGGGCTCGTGTACGAGATGAAACTTCTCGCTCAACTCTGCCCCAGCTCTTGGTTGTCTCTCAAACATTTGTTAGTGTCCAAGCAGCCTATTTTTTTTTAATGGCCCCCAGGAGTTGAGGGGGCTAAGAACTGTCAGCGTTCCAAAGCATTAGGCTCCTAGATTTAGGCTGACTGGAAAGCAACACCTTTGAAAGTGAGCAACTCTATACTGTCCGTTTGACCCAAGTGTAAGGCGCTGAAGCCCGCTCATCTCCCTCAGGCCCCAGAGCCACGTGATCAAGGGGCGTTCCCAGGGCAGCGGCTGCAGGGATTGGCTCACCAGCCGCGCGAAGAATCTCCCGCCAGAGGTCCCTGCGTGAACGCCTGAGCAGCATAAAGATGGCGTCCTCGTCTCCGTCCCGGAGGGCGGGGTAGGCCTCCAAACCAGCTGCCTGACCCTCAGGCCGAGGCTCCAGAACAAGCACAAAGCAAATGAGCTTCTCCCACACGCTCTGGGCGGTCCTGGATCTGCTGCTCCTGTGCTGGGCCCTGGGCAGGTGAGTCTGAGCCCTGAGCCCTATGAGAGCCCATTCTCAGATCCTCATAACCTGCGGGTCTCGGGGACACAAGCCCTGTTGGTTTTCAACGCTGGACGTTTTGGAGGCCTGTCTCTCAGGTGTACGTCTTAAAATTTGGGTATGCCACATGTGGGGTTCAAACCCTTTGCTCCTCAGGGAGAAGCTCGGGTTTTGAGTTCCCACCCCATTGTGGGTTGCTGTACCGAGTGTGGGGTTTATGACGAGATTGTCCCAGCCTCTCTACCTGCTTCTATGTGGGCTTTCTCTCAGTGACCTGATGTATAGGAGTTGTTCAGCCAGTTTTCAGGGTTTTTTTTTTTGTTTCCAGAGGACCGTGTTCCATATATATCTGTAGATCTGGTGTGTTTGCGGTAGGAGTTGAGTTCAGGACCCGTTTATGTCGCCATTTTGAACTGGAACTCTTCCTTTTCTACTCTCCGTTTCTCACCTCTTTCCAAAAAAAATTTGCAAATATATACATATTTATAAATATACGTGTATTATTCAACTGTATAAAAAAATAAATGAGGCCATCAGGGAAAGTTTGCACTTTTTCCCTTCTTGGATTTATCTTCACTTGCCTTGAAAAAGAAACATCAAGTTTTTTACTGCAGATTTTCTTAAATTTATGCAAAATATATCAGTTGGTTTTCTAAGTGCTGGTCACTTACTCTGTTCCCTCGTGGTTGATATCCCAGCATCCATGTCTCTTGGGCAAACGATAAGGAATATTGGAACTGAGATGACTTTGGCAAGACATTCCTAGCTATCCCTCATACTACCCACTTGCCAGTCAAAATAAGTAATTTATATGGGGTAAAATTTCAGGTAATTTACCCATAAATGGTTGTGTGTTTTCAATCTGTGATTTTCAAGCTATGCTTCAAGGCTCTCTTCAGTTTCCATGGATGTACGTGAGGACCAATGTAGCAGTTAAATTGGGTTCAGATGTTGGATGGGGCTCTGTTGTTAGCAAAGAAGTCCTACTAGGAGAGGCAAACTTAAGCTAGATAGCTAATCTCCATGCAGAGAGAAAAGTATGACTTTGCAAGCAAAGGTACTCTAACTATGATCTACAATCTAAATGAACAGAGTCCCATAATTTATACCATTGCAGTGTTATAGATGGTGTCTTTGGTACCCCACGTTAAAACAAGCAGAGATGAGAAATTGGCACCCTTAAGACCGATAAAACTGGGGCTTCTTACCACAAAGAACTGATTATGTGTGTTAAATGCCAGAGGATTTGGAAGAGTACAGGATCTAGCAGCACGGAGACAAGAGTCCTTAGCCTCAAAGACTACGTCTAGACAAAATCTTTAGCTGTGGTTACTAATGCAAGGAATTGACCAGGACCAAATAGACGGAATCTACTAAATTTTTGAGAGGAACTTCATTGTTAAAGATGAAGCAAGCCTCACCAACCGCTCCATATAATTGTTGAACCTCAAAAGAAATCCTGAGGTGTCTAAACTTGTACCAACATGTAGAGGTTGCTAAAATTAGAAAATAACTTTCTCCTGAATGCCCATCTCAGATTTAGGTATTGAAAATAGTGGTTAAAGAATATCTTATAGAGGAAAGAACCAGAGGCTATGGAAGAAAAATAGATTTTCACAAGCAGAAATAGGAACTGTCAGATTGATTAACCAAGGAACTTTCTCCATTGAGAGGACAGGCATTTTCCACTATTCCTTTCTAACTGGATGGAGTATATGATAGTAAATATTAACTATTGATTTAGTCTTTTCCCACCATTGTATATTAAGTGTGTTGGTAGCAGATAACCTGTTCTTTAGAGAAAACTTCCAGATCTATAAGTAGATATCTTTGGACCAAATGAAGAAAATTGAGCATCACCTAGAGATCCTAGATTTGGACCTGGATATAGTAGCTAGATGGGACTTTGTGGTTTATCTCCTTTGGGGAGGATGTGAATACACCTCTATGAACTGCCTGTGTAGGAAGAAGGATATGTGTGTGGCAGTTAGATTGCCAAAGGGGCGGACAGTGCTGGGCACTGTTAGTTGACTACCAAAATGCGCTACTTATCCAGCTTTATTCCTTGTTAATAGTTCTCTGTACCCTCTCCTTCCTCCCCAGCATACACACATTTTTGGTAGAATTCCCTTGGTTTCAGAGATAGTGAGCTTAGTCATGAACTTTACATAGGTATGTCATCCAGATCTAGCCAGTGATACATAAGGAGATGTCTTCTAGAGGTTTCTGGAGGCAGATGCTGCCACTTCCAAGACATCATTAAATTGCTAAACTAACATTAGCAAATACTTGGGTCTAAATTTGTTATGTGAGATAAAAGAAACCCTCATTTGCTGTAGTCACTGTTAGTTTTTATGTCTTGTAGGCAAATATTTCTAAATGATATAATTATAAACTTATATTTTGGTTGTTATCTAAACTAGGAGGTTGCCAAATTATGGTGTATGGGTCAAATCCAGCTCCCTATCTGTTTTTGTAATTAGTCGTATTGGAATATAGCCACTCCATTCATTTATATTATCTATGGCTGCTTTCATATTATAAAGGCAAGTTGAGCAGTTGCAAATGAGACCACATGGCTTGCAAAGCCTAAACTATTTCTAACTGACCCTTTATGGAAAAAAGTTTGCTGACTCCTCATGTAAAAAGTCATATGTGGAAATCAGAATTAAGTGGGATAAAAATATCATATATTTTAGTACAGTCTTTTCCAAACTTGCACAGCACATGAATGAACTGCAACCCTTGTTAATTACGTATTCCAAGTTCCTGTGCTGACTTTTCAGTGGAGAGCCCTGAGAATCTGTATGATTAACCATTTCCCTACATATGACTCTTTTGACCAGGCAAGTTTGAAAAATACTGTTAGAGATTGGTGTCCTGGAGCAGCTTAGCTAGCCTACCATTTAATCTGATCTGTAACTGTTCCCTGTCTGTGAGTCACTGCAGAAATGAAGCCCTAGTATGACCAGGAGATAGAGTGACCTGATAGAATCTTACTCAAGGCTTGCTTATGGAATGAAGTACGGTGGATCAGGAGATTTTGATGCAGTAAAAGTGATAACCAGCTTTCAACATGAGACACCTGGGTTCAGGTTCTAAATCAGCCTCTAACTAATGATTTGACCTTGGGCAAGTTTCTCTCTAAAATCCAAGATTCTCAACTATAAAAATGTCAGTTGAACGGGCTGTCTCCAAGTTGATTTTTGGCAGTATGATTTCCAGACTCAGGAAATAGAAAGTGCCTTGTTTCTTGAAATTATTTTCTTCTAGATCAGGGTTCCTTATTCCTGGCTACACATTAGACTCACTGTGACGATTTTAAAACAGCAATACTATAGGTCCCACCCAGAGATTTTGATACAATTAGCCTGGGGCAGAGCCTAGCCAGTGGAATGAAAGCTTTCCAGGTGACTCTACTTGTTTAGTCAGAATGAGAACCACTATCTCAGCTGGTATTGGATTCTTTTTTTCTATTTCCTATTCAAGGTTTATATACACTTGGTGAGACACGGTAAACAAGAGGAGCAAACAAATTCAGCAGCTCCCGAATACTGCGAGTCAGGAAGGCTGGGTAACAGTCAGAGGAGAGCCTGTTAAAAAAAAAAAAAAAGCTCCTGGGCTTGGTAATCTCTCTCTCTCTTTCTTTTCTTTCCTTGAAACATACTCCCCAGGTCCTCCTAATACACAGCTGGCTTGGGAACCATCAGGCCCCGTAATCTCTGAAACTTCTTCCGGCTTGCAGGATATGAGGTCCTCTGTTTAATTTTATGAGAAATAAATCACAGTTTTAAAAACATTTTGAAAAGGCAGTTTGCACTGTAAGTTTAAGATATTGTGAAAGGAATGTTATTAACCAATAGGAATGGGCCTCCAACAGGTGCTGTTTGGTAAAAATATTGTTCGCCTGGTTTACCTTATCAGAAAGAGTCATACATATATACTGTGTCCATACAGTTTATTTGTCCTCAGTAACACTTGAAAAGGTTCTTTACTTTGGCCTTTTATATGCAACTATAAGTTGTAGTTGAAAACAGCTAAACTCCTGCTCTCCAATGAATCACATATAGTTTATCAAACTATATAATATACATAGCAAATTGCAAATAAAATCAGGTACAGCTATAACTTAGTCTTGCATTTACTACTAATCCCTTTAAATTCAGGTATTAATAATTCTCTCTCATTTATTCTTTTGTTCTTTCTCTCAACAAATAATTTGAAAGACTCAACTATGAGCCAGAAATTGCTCTAGGCCCTGGGGATACAGCAATGAACAATAGTCTCTGCCTCCTTGAGGCTTACACTCTACTTGGGGAAATTGATAATAAACAACTAGTTAGAGCTTTAAGTGATGCTGATTGTTGAGGAAATTAGGTCAAGGAAAGACAATAGAAAGTGATGGGAGCTAAAGGGCAGTGCTATTTTAGAAAGGTAATCAGGGAAGTCTGCTCCATTAAGACAATAACAGAGATCTGAAGAAAGTAAGAGAAAAGTCATGGTGGTATCTGGGGAAAGAGCATTTTAGACAGGAAACAGCCAGTGCAAAAGTCCTGTGGTGGGGAGGTTCTGAGTGTGACTCAGGAACAGCTTGGCTATAGCATCTTGAGTGGAGTGCCAGCAGGTGAGAGTGTTGGAGAGGAGTCAGAGAGTAGCAGGGCCCCATCGTGCAAGCCTTGCCAGGCTAATTATTAGGGCATTGTATTTAACTCTGAGATTTAAGGGTGCATCCAGGATTTGTGGGGTTTGGAATTTTAGTCCTTGAGGCCTTGTATTGAATATATGTAAAGGAATATAAAATTAGGGACAAACCTGAATACTTATTTGGAATGGGAAAAAAAGACCCCACAAGAAATCACCAATTTTGGGCTTCCCTGGTGGCGAAGTGGTTAAGAATCTGCCTGCCAGTGTAGGGGACACAGGTTCGAGCCCTGATCCAGGAAGATCCCACATGCCGCAGAGCAACTAAGCCCGTGCACCACAACTACTGAGCCTGTGCTCTAGAGCCCGTGAGCCATAACTACTGAGCCCATACGCCTAAAGCCCATGTTCCACAACAAGAGAAGCCACTGCAATGAGAAGCCCACGCACCGCAGCCCCCACTTGCCGCAAGTAGAGAAAACCTGTGCGCAGCACCGAAGACTCAATGCAGCCAAAAATAAATAAATATATTTAAAAAAAAAGAAATCACCAGTTTTTTAAAAGTGACAAATACCAATATAGGGGATAGGAATATGCCACCCCCAAATATACCACTTTGGCATAAGGATTATTTTGAGCTGAAGACAATGAGGAACAGCAGATGTAAAAAAAGCTCCTGTCTTCCCCACTATCATATGAGGAAGGGCAAAAGGACACCTAATCATTAGAGACTCTTATCAGTGCAGAGATAGAGAGGAATCTATATAACAAACTACTAAAACAACCCTTATCTTCTATTCATTTCCCCCATATATTTACTTTCCCTGTTTGCTGCCCCTAAATGTCAAATCCCTTTTCTTTTATCTTGCCACTTCTATAAAAATTTATTATCCTTTGGTAAGATACTATATAAGCCCCAAGTTCTAACTACCCCTTGGAGTTACTCATTGCTTAGTTTCTTCTGTGTGTCTGTGCATCGCTCCTGTTAATAAACTCTGCTTATTTTCCCCTTGTTAATCTGTCTTTTGTCAATTTAATTCCCAGGGCCCCAGATGCAGAACCTGGGAGGGTAGAGGAAAAAAAATTTTTTTTTCCTCCCCTGCACTACACACACCACAAAATAAAAAAAAAACAACCCATAATAATTTTACTAATTAACTGAGACACCCCTCTGTATTACCTTATTCCACTTCATTATTTCTGGCTCAAATCTCTTTGATTACCTCTTTATTTAAAAAATTTTTTTAAATTAAAAAATTTTTTTCTATTTTTGTCTGTGTTGGGTCTTTGTTGCTGCGTGCAGGCCTTCTCTAGTTGTGGCGAGTGGGGTCTACTCTTAGTTGCAGTGTGCAGGCTTCTCATTGTGGTGGCTTCTTGTTGCAGAGCACGAGCTCTAGGCACGCGGGCTTCAGTAGTTGCGGCACGTGGGCTCAGTAGTTGTGGCACACAGGCTTAGTTGCTTTGCGGCGTGTG
This sequence comes from Delphinapterus leucas, assembly GCF_059928025.1. Classification (NCBI taxonomy): domain Eukaryota; kingdom Metazoa; phylum Chordata; class Mammalia; order Artiodactyla; family Monodontidae; genus Delphinapterus; species Delphinapterus leucas. The sequence goes on from NC_143130.1 coordinate 99,985,803, forward strand.
GAATCTTCCCGGACCAGGGATTGAACCCGTGTCCCCTGCATTGGCAGGGGTATTCTTAACCACTGCGCCACCAGGGAAGTCCTTTTGAGTACCTCTTTACATATTATTTTGTAATACCATTTTCTAGAGGAAGAATAGAAAGAAAATTCAGTCTTTCCTTTACCTTATTCGATCAAAACTTTTTTATTTTTTATGCATAGTGTAGCAGAGTTTTATTTCACAACTCATTATGGGTAATTCTGTGTACATTTCTAGGATTGTTGTTAAATTTGGGGAAGTTTCTCTCAGATTTCTTTTTTATATGAACTATAAGATTTGTAAGAATTTTCCACAGACTAGCTTCTGGCTCCATGTTTCAAGCCCCTTTTCTCCTTCACTAGCCACTATTTCTTGTGTGATGAAGAGAAGTTCCTATCTTTTGACCTCTAGGTTTGATCTTTAATGTCACAATGTATGCTGGCACTGAGGATAGTAGAAGTATTCCTAGAAGGCGTGCCTATGCCAGCAAAAACTTTACACTGCAATAACCTTGAACTACTATAGTATATACCACTAACTCAAACTAAATGCTTTTCTAACTCAACTTCTCCTTAACTAGATCCCAAAGTGTCTGTGGCTATTAGCACCACTCAACTCATAGAGAATTGTGACAGAGGGAAATTCAAAATTAGACAGTGGAGGTTAAAATATCTCACAATTAACAAATTAAAAATAAAATGACCATGTGAATACATTGCCAGGGCCTCCAAAGGTCCTTGTGCAAGTGAGGGTCCTGAATCTGCAGCTTTATTAGCTTCAAGGAAAATCTTCCTCTGGTGAAATGTGAAGCCATTGGAAGGTTTCAAGCAGTAACACGATCTAAGTGCCGTTGAGAAAGGACCATTTTGTTTGGAGAGTAGACTATAGGGGAGCAACCCTGGAAGCAGGGAGATCTGTGCAGAGGCTGAAGTTCAGGCTGTAGCTGGAAAATAAAAAAGCAGACATAACTCTTGTGAGTTTCCGGAAAGCTGACTCTGTTATCCACTAAGCTATTGTATTTCCTGATAATTCACTCCTGCTTATGTCACACTGGTTTCCTTTCTCAGCTATTGCTGATTCAGTGATTATAGGACATTCTCCTGAGATTTTCTGATGCTCAAATTCTCTAAAGTTCAAGTTTCATCAACAATATTTTTATTACTGTAGCTATTTGTGTTCCTACTTGCTGCTGCATGGATGCCTGCAATCTGGCTGGTGGATCATTCTTTTCCAACATAATTTCAATTCACAGTATCTACGCACTCTGTATCTGGGTTGAGAACTACCCAGGAAGACTCTTTTCTATGATATAGAAACCTTAGAACCTGGCAATTTATCACTTCATATTATCAAATGTCCCTTTGCCTGATGATGAACTATCTGATTGATAGCTTCAAGCCTTTAGTGTTTAATCATTTTATCTCATTTATTTGAGAGTTAACTTTATGACATCTTGCTTTAGAATAGAGGCTGGTAGACCTTTTCTGTAGAGAGCCAGATAGTAAATATGCTAGGCTTTGTGGGCCATATGTTCTCTGTCAGAGCGATTCAGTGATGCTGTTGTAGCACTAAAGCAGCCATAGACAATTATGCAAAGAAATGGACATGGCTGTGTTCCAACACAATTTTCCTTACATAAACAGACCGTGGGGCCAGGTTTGGCCTACAGAATGCAGTTTGCTGACCTCTGCTTTAGAATTTTCTTCTATCTGTTTCATGTTATGTGTCCCAAATCTTAAACTCACTTAACCTCTATAAGTCTAGTGTCTCTATGTTTAAAAGAAGGACGGTAATATATGACCTGTCTACTACAAAGCATTATCATAAGGGTCAAATGAGATATTGGTTGTGGAAGCCTCTTATAAATTTTAAAGTCACATACATCTGTACATTTCTTTCTCTTCCCTACCACCCTGCAACACATTTCCCTACTGCCCCCTCCACCAAAAGTTCACATATAAACACTCAATCACAAAGTAAAACCATGGCTTGCTGCTTTATCTTCACTTCTGGGCCTTAGGTCAAATACTAGCTCCCGAAAATGTCACCAAAACTACCTTTGATAGCGCAAAGCTGAGTTTGTTCTTACCGTGGTAAGGGAGAACATAACCTTGATATAGTCTTAATAGAACCTCAGAAGTGGAAGGGCAAAGTCAGGATATCTTTTGAGATTTTGAAGACCTACCTAGATGAAGGTGGGTCTTTCAGTGCAGGGGCTTGGTTAGGATTGGATATAATAGTCTAGGATTTGTGGACCTAACAATGTGAGGATTTTGAAGAGGGAGTCCAAGAGTTTTAGTGTGTATACTGTCATTTAATAGTTTCTACTGAAGAATATATTTTTTTACATCCATTCTTTTTTAAAAAATATAAATTTATTTTATTTATTTATTTTTGGCTGTGTTGGGTCCTTGCTGTGCACCGGCCTTCTCTAGTTGCGGCGAGCGGGGGCTAATCTTGCTTGCGGTGCACGGGCTTCTCATTGCGGTGGCTTCTCTTGTTGCAGAGCACGGGCTCTAGGTGCGTGGGCTTCAGTAGTTGCGGCACGTGGGCTTCAGTAGTTGTGGCACGTGGGCTCTAGAGCTCAGGCTCAGTAGTTGTGGCACACGGACCTAGTTGCTCCGCAGCATGTGGGATCTTCCCAGACCAGGGCTCGAACCTGTGTCCCCTGCATCACTAGGCAGCTTCTTAACCACTGCGCCACCAGGGAAGCCCCTGAAGAATATTTTTTAAATTTAATTTTATTTATTTTTTTATACAGCAGGTTCTTATTAGTCATCCATTTTATACACATCAGTGTATACATGTCAATCCCAATCGCCCAATTCATCACACACACACCCAACCCCCACTGCTTTCCCCCCTTGGTGTCCATAGGTTTTTTTTCCACTTCTGTGTCTCAATTTCTGCCTTGCAAACAGGTTCATCTGTACCATTTTCTAAGTTCCACATACATGTGTTAATATACGGTATTTGTTTTGCTCTTTCTGACTTACTTCACTCTATATGACAGTCTCTAGATGCATCCACATTTCTACAAATGACCCAATTTCATTCCTTTTTGTGGCTGAGTAATATTCCATTGTATATATGTACCACATCTTCTTTATCCATTCTTCTGTTGATGGGCATTTAGGTTGCTTCCATGACCTGGCTATTGTAAATAGTGCTGCAATGAACATTGGGGTGCATGTGTCTTTTTGAATTATGGTTTTCTCAGGGTATATGCCCAGTAGTGAGATTGCTGGGTCATATGGTAATTCTGTTTTTAATTTTTTTTTTTTTTTCCGGTACGTGGGCCTTTCACTGTTGTGGCCTCTCCCGTTGTGGAGCACAGGCTCCGGATGGGCAGGCTCAGCAGCCATGGCTCACGGGCCTAGCCGCTCTGCGGCATGTGGGATCTTCCCGGACTGGGGCATGAACCCGTATCCCCTGCATCGGCAGGTGGACTCTCAACCACTGCGCCACCAGGGAAGCCCTGTTTTTAGTTTTTTAAGGAACCTCCATACTGTCCATAGTGGCTGTATCAGTTTACATTCCCACCAACAGTGCAAGAGGGTTCCCTTTTCTCCACATCCTCTCCAGCATTTGTTGTTTGTAGATTTTCTGATGATGCCCATTCTGACTGGTGTGAGGTGATACCTCATTGTAGTTTTGATTTGCATTTCTCTAATAATTTTTGATATTGAGCAACTTTTCATGTGCTTCTTGGCCATCTGTATGTCTTCTTTGGAGAAATGTCTATTTAGGTCTTCTGCCCATGTTTGGATTGGGTTGTTTGTTTTTTTAATATTGAGCTGCATGAGCTGTTTATATATGTTGGAGATTAATCCTTTGTCTGATGAATCGTTTGCAAATATTTTCTCCCATTCTGAGGGTTGTCTTTTCGTCTTGTTTATGGTTTCCTTTGCTGTGCAAAAGCTTTTAAGTTTCATTAGGTCCCATTTATTTATTTTTGTTTTTATTTCCATTACTCTAGGAGGTGGATCAAAAAAGATCTTGCTGTGATTTATGTCAAAGAGTGTTCTTCCTATGTTTTCCTCTGAGAGTTTTATAGTGTCCGGTCTTACATTTAGGTCTTTAATCCATTTTGAGTTTATTTTTGTGTATGGTGTTAGGGAGTGTTCTGATTTCATTCTTTTACATGTAGCTGTCCAGTTTTCCCAGCACCACTTATTGAAGAGACTGTCTTTTCTCCATTGTATATTCTTGCCTCCTTTGTCATAGATTAGTTGACCATAGGTGAGTGGTTTTATCTCTGGGAATTCTATCTTGTTCCATTGATCTATAGTTCTGTTTTTGTGCCAGTACCATATTGTCATGATTAATGTAGCTTTGTAGTATAGTCTGAAGTCAGGGAGTATGATTCCTCCAGCTCTGCTTTTTTTCCCCTCAAGACTGCTTTGTCTATTCGGGGTCTTTTGTGTCTCCATACAGATTTTAAGATTTTTTTGTTCTAGTTCTGTAAAAAAATGCCGTTGGTAATTAGATAGGGATTGCATTGAATCTGTAGATTGCTTTGGGTAGTACAGTCATTTTCACAATATTGATTCTTCCAATCCAAGAACATGGTATATCTCTCCAACTGTTGGTATCATGTTTAATTTCTTTTATCAGTGTCTTATAGTTTTCTGCATACAGGTCTTTTGTCTCCCTAGGTAGGTTTATTCCTAGGTATTTTAGTCTTTTTGTTGCAATAGTAAATGGGAGTGTTTCCTTAATTTCTTTTTCAGATTTTTCATCTTAGTGTATAGGAATGCAAGAGATTTCTGTGTGTTAATTTTGTTTCCTGCAACTTCACCAAATTCATTGATTAGCTCTAGTAGTTTTCTGGTAGCATCTTTAGGATTCTCTATGTATAATATCATGTCATCTGCAAACAGTGACAGTTTTATTTCTTCTTTTCCCATTTGTATTCCTTTTATTTCTTTTTCTTCTCTGATTGCCATGGCTAGGACTTCCAAAATTATGTTGAATAATAGTGGTGAGAGTGGACATCCTTGTCTTGTTCCTAATCTTAGAGGAAATGCTTTCAGTTTTTCACCATTGAGAATGATGTTTGCTGTGGGTTTGTTGTATATGGCCTTTATTATGTTGAAGTAGCTTCCCTCTATGCCCACTTTCTGGATAGTTTTTATCATAAATGGGTGTTGAAATTTGTCAAAAGCTTTTTCTGCATCTATTGAGATGATCATATGGTTTTGATTCTTCAATTTGTTAATATGGTGTATCACATTGATTGATTCGCGTATATTGAAGAATCTTTGCAGCTCTGGGATAAATCCCACTTGATCATGGTGTATGATCCTTTTAATGTGTTGTTGGATTGTGTTTGCTAGTATTTTGTTGAGGATTTTTGCATCTATATTCATCAGTGATGTTGGTCTGTAATTTTCTTTTTTTGTAGTATCTTTGGTTTTGGTATCAGGGTGATGGTGGCCTCATAGAATGAGCTTGTGAGTTTTTCTTCCTCTGCAATTTTTTGGAAGAATTTTAGAAGGATGGGTGTTAGCTCTTCTCTAAATGTTTGACAGAATTCACCTGTGAAGCCATCTGGTCCTGGGCTTTTGTTTGTTGGAAGATTTTTAATCACAGTTTCAATTTCATTACTTGTGATTGATCTGTTCATATTTTCTATTTCTTCCTGGTTCAGTCTTGGAAGGTTATACCTTTCTAAGAATTTGTCCATTTCTTTCAGGTTGTCCATTTTATTGGCATAGAGTTGCTTGTAGTAGTCTCTTAGGATGCTTTGTATTTCTGCGGTGTCTGTTGTAACTTCTCCTGTTTCATTTCTAATTTTATTGATTTGAGTCCTCTCCCTGTTTTTCTTGATGAGTCTGGCTAATGGTTTATCAATTTTGTTTATCTTCTCAGAGAACCAGCTTTTAGTTTTATTGATCTTTGCTATTGTTTTCTTTGTTTCTGTATCATTTATTTCTGCTCTGATCTTTATGACTTCTTTCCTTCTGCTAACTTTGGCTTTTGTTTGTTCTTCTTTCTCTAGTTCCTTTAGGTGTAACGTTAGATTGTTTATTTGATATTTTTCTTGTTCCTTGAGGTAGGCTTGTATAGCTATAAACTTCCCTCTTAGAACTGCTTTTGCTGCATCCCATAGGTTTAGGATCGTCGTGTTTTCATTGTCATTTGTCTCTAGGTATTTTTTGATTTCCTCTTTGATTTCTTCAGTGATCTCTTGGTTATTTAGTAACGTATTGTTTAGCCTCCATGGATTTGTGTTTTTTACGTTATTTTCCCTGTAATTGATTTCTAATCTCATAGCGTTGTGGTCAGAAAAGATGTTTGATATGATTTCAGTTTTCTTAAATTTACTGAGGCTTGATTTGTGACCCAAGATGTGATTTATCCTGTAGAATGTTCCATGTGAGCTTGAGAAGAAAGTGTAATCTGCTTTTTTTGGATGGAATGTCCTATAAATATCAATTAAATCTATCTATTGTGTCATTTAAAGCTTCTGTTTCCTTATTTTCTGTTTGGATAATCTTTCCATTGGTGTAAGTGAGGTGTTAAAGTCCCCCACTATTATTGTGTTACTGTCGACTTCCTCTTTTAGAGCTGTTAGCAGTTGCTTTATGTTTTGAGGTGCTCCTATGTTGGGTGCATATATATTTATATTTGTTATATCTTTTTCTTGGATTGATCCCTTGATCATTATTTAGTGTCCTTCCTTGTCTCTTGTAACCTTCTTTATTTTAAAGTCTATTTTATCTGATATGAGTATTGCTACTCCACCTTTCTTTTGATTTCCATTTGCATGAAATATCTTTTTCCATCCCCTCACTTGCAGTCTGTATGTGTCCCTAGGTCTGAAGTGGATCTCTTGTAGACAGCATATGTATGGGTCTTGTTTTTGTATCCATTCAGCAAGCCTGTGTCTTTTGGTTGGAGCATTTAATCTATTCACATTTAAGGTAATTATCGATATGTATGTTCTTATTACCATTTCTTGATTGTTTTGGGTATGTTTTTTTAGGTTCTTTTCTCCTCTTGTGTTTCCCACTTAGAGAAGTTCCTTTAGCATTTGTTGTAAAGCTGGTTTGGTGATGCTGAATTCTCTTAGCTTTTGCTTGTCTGTAAAAGCTTTTGATTTCTCCTTCGAATCTGAATGAGATCCCTGCCGGGTAGAGTAATCTTGGTTGTAGTTTCTTCCCTTTCATCACTTTAAGTATATCATGCCACTCCCTTCTGGCTTGTAGAGTTTCTGCTGAGAAATCAGCTGTTAACCTTATGGGAGTTCCCTTGTATGTTATTTGTCGTTTTTCCCTTGCTGCTTACAATAATTTTTCTTTGACTTTAATTTTTGCCAATTTGATTACTATGTGTCTTGGCGTGTTTCTCCTTGAGTTTATCCTGTATGGGACTTTCTGCACTTCTTGGACTTGGGTGGCTATTTCCTTTCCCATGTTAGGGAAGTTTTCAACTATAATCTGTTCAAATGTTTTCTCGGGTCCTTTCTCTCTCTCTTCTCCTCTGGGACCCCTATAATACGAATGTTGTTGTGTTTAATGTTTTCCCAGAGGTCTCTTAGGCTGTCTTCATTTCTTTGCATTCTTGTTTTCTTTATTCTGTTCCACAGCAGTCACTTCCACCATTCTGTCTTCCAGGTCACTTATCCATTCTTCTGCCTCAGTTATTCTGCTATTGATTCCTTCTAGTGTATTTTTCATTTCAGTTATTGTATTGTTCATCTGTGTTTGTTTGTTCTTTAATTCTTCTACATCTTTGTTAAACATTTCTTGTATCTTCTCGATCTTTGCCTCCATTCTTTTTCCGAGTTCCTGGATCATCTTCACTATCATTATTCTGAATTCTTTTTCTGGAAGGTTGCCTATCTCCACTTCATTTAGTTGTTTTTCTGGGGTTTTATCTTGTTCCTTCATCTGGTACATAGCCCTCTGCCTTTTCATCTTGTCTATCTTTCTGTGAATGTGGTTTTGTTCCACAGGCGTCAGGATTGTAGTTCTTGCTTCTGCTGTCTGCCCTCTGGCTATTGAAGAATTGATTGGCCTTTCAGAAAGTCACTGGAATTAAGAGTGAAGTTATTTGTAACTTTTATTTTCGGGGGGGCAAGTTTCTTGGAATAATAAAGTTATATTGAGAAACACATTGGAATAATAAGGGTTTTTTAATATGGTTAGTAAGCGGTGTGGGTGTAGATGGTTTTGGTTCTCGCTTATAAGATACAGTGGAGGTATTCTGTGAGAATAAGAGGAAAAGGTAAATAGGATATCAGGATTTTCTTAGAAAAGGTTAGAGAATAACTAGTAGAGAAGAAGACAGTAGATGCAGAGAAAAGAGGAAGAGGTGGCAAGACTGAAGAGCTCAGGACAAGTGTTTTGTTTTGTTTTTTATAAATTTATTTTATTTATTTATTTTTGGCTGTGTTTGGTCTTTGTTGCTGCACATGGGCTTTCTCTAGTTGCGGCAAGTGGGGGCTACTCTTTGTTGCAGGGCGCAGGCTTCTCATTGTGGTGGCTTTTCTTGTTGTGGAGCATGGGCTCTAGGCATGTGGGCTTCAGTAGTTGTGGCATGCGGGCTCAGTAGTTGTGGTTCACGGGCTTAGCTGCTCCGCAGCACGTGGGATCTTCCTGGACCAGGGCTTGAACCTGTGTCCGCTGCATTGGCAGGCGGATTCTTAACCACCACGCCACCAGGGAAGTCTTCAGGAGAAGTTTAAAGAAAATTTTGAAAGAGAAGCGAAAATTTGGGGGATTAGAAGCTGGAATGTAAGCTATATCATAGTGTTGAAAATTGCAAGAGAGAATTTTAAAAGCTGTCAAATATAAATTGCTTTCAATTAATTGTTCTTGCTGGACAGTTATATTTTTGTATGTGAATATGTGTCAGGATAGTAAAATATGTGGGCCTGGTTTGGAGGAGATTATTTTTTACTAAAACGATATATATGCACATACATATATGTATACACATACATATTTTTTTTCATGGAGAAAATTTCAAATATACACATAAACAATTCAAAGAAATAAAGATAACTGTTAATAGGAAAGTGAAATTCCATAATGGATATGTAGGATTCAAAAATAAAGAGAAATAGGAAAGATGACTTGCATTAAAAATAAGCATTTCTTGGGGGAGAAGAGTGCACACATGGGAGAGTGATAAAGAGAAGAGAAAGAGGAAGAATAAATAAAGAACGTGTTGTGAGGCTTTTGGCTGATTTGTGGGAAATGGTCAAAGGCTACTGGATTTTTACGAAGAATATCTATTAAGTTTTCTTTTCATTGCTGTGGTAGTGCATAGAGTTTTAGGCCAACAGAAAAATAGAGGGAATAGTCCTTACATCTGATAGCAACTCCAAGTTCAGAGGGTCCCCAAAACCATCGTCAGGTTTGATAATTCATGAAAAAGACTCATCGAACTCACTGACAGTTATTATACTCATGGTTGCGGTTAATTACAGGGAAAGGATACAGATTAAAATTGGTAAAGGAAAGGTTATATGGTAGAGTCCAGGAGAAGTACCACACATGGAGCTTTTGTTGTCCTCTCCCTGTGGACTCAGGACACATCCCTCTGCTGGCATCAGTGTGTGGCAGTATGACAAAGTATTGCCAACTAGAAAAGTACATCTGAGCCTCAGTGTCCAGAGTTTTTTATGGGGGCTTTATTACATAGGCATGATTCATTGTTGCCCACATAGATGATCTCAGTCTCCAGGTGACTGATCCTGCGTAACCCAAAGTTCCCATCCTAACTGACATTGTTAGTTTTTTGTCAGCTCCTCCCTCCTCCTCCAGACTATATGGCGTGGCCAGCCCTTCCCCTAAATCACATTATTAAACTGTCCAGTGTGACCCAAGGCTTCCATACAAAGACACTCCTATCTGGAGGGCTCAGAGATTTCCTCTCAGAAGCTGAGCACATAGGATGATGTTTTCTTTGAGCAAGATCAGATTCTTTACTACACAGATATAAATCCCTTTCGTTATCCCATCCTTAAGACTTCTTCACATATGTGAAGGAAAATATCCATCCTCAATCCCACCAACTTGATGGAAACACTTTAAACATTTTGGTATAGATACTTCTAGATCTTCGATAGGCTAGACATAAAAATGTTAACTCATTTTTTCTTTATTGCTCCTCAAATTTAAATGAATAGCTATTAGCACAAGTTAAAAAACTCATCAGGAGAATCAAATCATCAAATGTTAGAGTTAAATGAGACCTTGGACTATATCTGGTCTTTTGGAAAGGTGAAATGATTTTTTTTAAGACCAGTGGAGTTAGTGAGATGGAGCCAAGTCAAGATTTCAGGTCCTGTGGCTTTTCTCTTGCAATAAAGGGAAACTCAAGAGACCTCCTTGTGGATCCAAAAGCTGTTACTTTTGAAAATAGCCTTGCTGACATGTGGTAAGATAACCCTAATGGCTTTTTGATGGATTTGGTTTTGCCCCAGAATTTGGGATGATTTCCAGATCCATATATTAAAGTGTATCTAGAAGACAGCTGCTCAACTGCTTGCATATTTTTCTGATTAGCTGAATTGTATATGCTGCTGAAATAGTCAATTGGATTTCATGTTGTTGATAGGAACAGCACAGGATCTAAAAGTGAACATTATCTGTATCTCTCTAGTCCTTTGGAAGAATTTCCCTCCCATTTGATGCCTCCTGGTCCTTCTTAGGAAGATACTAAATTTTATGTTTTTCAGATTCAGAGCTGGAACCTAGTTTTCCGCTTCTTTCTCATTTTGTCCCACATTTTATAAAATCTAATCAACTTCTTTTTCTGTGTGTATTGGTCAGGGTTGGAGATTGTTAATCGATCCAGATGGTATAAAAAGGGCCAGCACTTACTCTTTCATCAAACTAGTTTGTGGTTTGGGAGGGTGCTATAGACTAAAGTTCTTGTCCCCTCAAATTCATGTGTTGAAACGTAATCCCCACAGTGATGCTGTTTGGAGGTGGGGCCTTTGGTATGGGATTAGGTCATAAGGGTGAAGCCTGCACAAATCGGATTAGTGCCCTTAAAAAGAGACCCCCCCAGAGAGCTCCCTTGCTCTTCTTCCATGTGAAGAAACAGCAAGAAGACAGCCAGCTATGAACTAGGAAGTAGGATTTCACCAGACACTGAATCTGCTGGCACCTTGAGCTTGGACTTCCCAAGTCTCCAGAATTGTAAGAAATAAATCTGTGCTGTTTATAAGCCACCCAGTCCGTGGTATTGTTATAGCACCCCAAATGGTCTAAGACAGGGGGGAATTAAGTGGATGCACTCATTTTCATTAGCAGGAACAGCATCATGCATGGGCCCAGTAGGTAAAAGCTTACTTAGTCTCCTTTCAGCTGATGGAAGTGAACTACTGTGTCAAACCCTTTCCACCTTGCTGCCTAGATTTGCCTTAGCTCTGACATGAACAATGAGCAAATCATTTGGGTTAGCTGGAGATCTGTTTTAAAAATGCAAAATGCAAACATGCATGAGGGACATTTAGTACCTTAAAGCAACCTCAGGTTGATTATCTCTTTTATATACTTAACTGAAATCAGCTGCAGTAAAGAGGCAACATTCTGATGAAATAAACTTGGAACTTGATGTGGAGTCAGGCCCAGGGTAGGACATCGCAGGTCTTCAGGAATGCAGAGAGCATCAGGAGAACAAGGAGGAGAGGGAGGGAGGCAGAGATGGATAGACTCTCCACTTTCTGATTTGGTGTAGTTCTGAACTGTAAGCTTAACGTAGTATCAAGATGGAGAATTTACTAAGGGGTGTGGGCATATGTTCTTTCAACTACTGAGAGGAAAATTACTTAAGTTGTTGGTAATGTGATAGAAAGGGCCAAAGTGTGATAAATCAGTTATGTACATTATGAAGTGCAAGTTCTAACTTTATTGGTTCTCCCAATGCATAGAAATAAAAGTCAATCTAGAAATACAGAAAATACTAAGAAGCTTCACCAGTGCCATCTGATGGAGCGAGCCACCACTCCCGTGTCCTAAAATCTGTTCCTTCCTCTACTTCTATTTTTCCAACACAGCTAAACACTCTTGTGGTCCTGTGTTTATATGCTAGACAGTGCTGTCCAATAGAAATATAATATGAGCCGCATACATATTTTTAACTTTTCTAGTAGCTACATTAAAAAAGCAAAAAGAAACAGGTAAAATTAACTTTAATAAAATATCTAATTTAATCCAGTATATCCAAAACATTTCATTAATATCAAATTATTAACAAAGTATTTTACATCTCTCCCCCCCTTTTTTTTTTGTACTAAGTCTTTAAAACCAGGCACATGTTTTATACTTACAGAACATCTCAGTTTGGACTAAGTACATTTCAAATGCTCAGTAGCCACATGTGTCTAGTGCCTGCTGGGTTGGACAGTGCAGCTCTAGATGGAAGATATCATTGCAGGGATACTGTCTCTTAAAAATCATGAAAATTTGTTATTAGCTATAAATGACAGAATAACTTATTAAAGAAGGCTTGAACTGTGGGGGCATTTTTTTTTTTTTTTTTAATTAACAAGGTTACTGGAGGCAGGGAGTTGTTCAGAGGACTAAAAATGTCATCAGAGATCCAGGTCTTTCCAGCCTTTTGCCTCATGTGTCTTCCTCAGCACACTGAGGAAGTGTGCTTTCTTTGTGCTTGTCATCTCATGGTCATAAGATGCCTGTAGTAGCTTCTGATATGACATCCTAATACCTGGAAGGGGAAAGAGCAAGTCTTGTTCTCTCAAGTCTCCTTTTATCCAAGAAGAAAAAGGATTTTCCCTGACAGACATGGCCTGACATCTCATTGGTCAGATCTGGGTCACATGGTAACTCCTAGCTGCAGGCGATCTTGGGAAATGGAAAAGTTGCGAAGGAGAAGAGAATGGCTAGGAGGGCTTTGCTTTGGAAGACTAATCTTAATATACTGCTGCCCCAACAAAATCAGGCTTCTGTTAGCTCAGAAGAGAGAATGGGATGGCTACTGGGCAGGCAGCCAGTGATGTTTGTCACAGGGGCATTCTCTCAAGGGGATGGGGACAGAGGAACAGCAAAAATCAAAATGGTCTTATAGTAAAATTGTAATTACATTAATAATTGCTCTCATCTACTAAGTACTTAGGTGCCATGTGTGTTTAACACACACACACACACACACACACATACACACACGGGTTACCTATTGCTGCAGTGGTTACTGATAATAAAATCAGTGCAGAATTGTCAGATTGTACTATGAGCTCCCCAAGAGCTCCCCAGGAACCATGCACCATCCACTTCTCTTTTTTTTGGTTTTGTTTCGTATCGCATTGTACAGTGTTCATCAATATAGTTGTCCCTCAGTATCCTTGGGGGTTTGGTTCCAGGACTCACCATGGATACCAAAACCTATGGGAGCAAAAGTCCCATAGTTGTTCTCCATATCCACGAATTCCATATCCACAGATATTATATATGATATATATATATAGACTGTATATTTATTGAAAAAAATCTGCATGTAAGTGGACCTGCACAGTTCAAACCTGTGTTGTTCAAGGGTCAACTGTATTTGTTGAATAAATGACTTCTTTTATTTCAAGATATTTTATGTCTCCCTTTCAAATCTTATTTCTGACCTGTGTCACCTTTTCTCTTCAAAATCTAGTGTGTTTCCCTGTTTAAAATAATTGATACCAGTGCCCACACTCCAGCCTCAGGCATAGATCCTGGCCCTCACTGTGAACCTCCTGCAGCTCCTTCCAAGCCTGCCAAGTGTTCTTATTTGGTAGGGGGTTGTGGTTAGAAACCACAACTGACCAATGACCCAGCAACCTCTTCACTGGAGTTTCCTCCCTACCCAGACCTATTTGAAGACATTAGGGAAATAAAACTAGTTTCTCCCACATGGAGTTGATGACTCCTGGGCCTCTGTCTTATGATCTCTCTGTATTACAAAACTTGCCTACAGTTTGCTAGTTCAGTTGGTAAGGAATAGAGATAAATCAAGTTTCCTAAATTATTGGGAGTTTATTATATGGAAAAAAAGAAAAAAATACTTTATTGCCCCCACCTACCCAGGCCTCACAGAGAATAGAAGTGTTGTTCGGGATACATCTGTAGCAGTAGCTGTAATAATACAGCAGTAGCTGGGGTGACTCTGCAGTGATTTCTGAATTTCATCTCCTTAGAAATAGGCATCCAATGGTCTTAGTCTAGTACGTGACCATTGTGGTGACTCAGCTGTTTTCTAATTCTCCTCCTCTACCTCACAATCTCTTTCTCTACTACTTACCCAATGGCTTCTGTTTAGTCATAATAGCTTCTGCTGTTTTACAGTCTCTGTATTCTTCTGCTATCTGAATTGCTCTGAAGTCTTCTTTTTGAATTCCCCATGAAAGTATATATATTTTAGTTGACCTTCCAGGGTCTTTCTATGATTAGGGGCCTTCATTGGTTAGAGGCCCCATGCGAGGCCAGGCTATAGATCACTGATAATTATAGATGCACACTTTGTATCAGGCACCTTTCTCTAGTTCAGTCTTCTGTCTTCAGGATGACAGAGTCCTGTGGTAAACAAAATATGTTCTGTGTATAAGCCAAGTAACCTAAAGTGCTCCAGCCTTCAGGTTTACCCTAACCTGTTACACCCAACTAAAAATAAGTCTGAGCCTTGTGTTCCAGATGATCGTAGGAAGTCAAATCATTTATCAACTTCTCCTCTCGAGTTTTTTGGGTCCCATCTGAAGAATACTTACTCTTCAGATATGAATCCTTCCTATTTGTTACATGTCAATTTCTTTTAATTAATTTATTTGTTTTTATTTTTGGCTGTGTTGGGTCTTCATTGCTGTGTGTGGGCTTTCTCTAGTTGCGGCGAGTGGGAGCTAGTCTTTGTTAGCTAGTTAGCTAGTCTTTGTGGTGCGCAGGCTTCTCATTGTTGTGGCTTTCTTGCTGTGGAGCACGGGCTCTCAGCATGCGGGCTTCAGTAGTTGTAGCACTCGGGCTCAGTAGTTGTGGCTCGCGGGCTCTAGAGCGCAGGCTCAGCAGTTGTGGTGCATGGGCTTAGTTGCTCTGCGGCATGTGGGATCTTCCCAGACCAGGGATCGAACCCGTGTCCCCTGCATTGGCAGGTGGATTCTTAACCACTGCGCCACCAGGAAAGCCCTACATGTCAATTTTAATCTGCCAAAATTTGTTCTTGGTCTTTCTCTTTCCATTTTGTGAAAAGTGGTTTCACCCAGTGGTTGCCTCTTTGGAGTTGGAAGCCCTGAAAAGAACATGAGGGTACTTTCTGGGTGATGGAAGTTTCATTTATCCTCACTGGAGTGTTGGTTACATTGTCAATATTTACGGAAGTGGACTCTTAAAATCTGTGTGTTTTTTATCTATGGAAATTATTCCTTAATATGATTGGTTAACAATAACAACAAAAACAAAGTGATTATGGCAGTCACAGTCCTAATGGGAAACAGATAAACACTCAATTTGGTAATTTGAAGAGAGTTTAGTAAAAGGTCAACTTAAAAAATGGGTCAGTAGGGTGTAGTACCCTAGCACTGGAACCTAAGTCCCATGAACACTCCTATAAGAAAGAGGCAAAGGAAGGAAGCAGTTACCAGAATGTGATGTGCAAGATGTGATGGATCCAAATGTGCCAAATGGAGAAGACCATTTTGGCAGAAGCTGGGATCTTTGGTCAAGTGATGTAGCCAGTACATCTCAACCCTATGATGAGGGAACTGGGGGAACAAATACCCTAATCTCAGATTCATCCTTCTCTCCCTCTGATCTGCTCCTTGGACAAACCCAACCAGAAGCCTGGGAGTAAGGAAGCCCATAGCTGTATTCTGTACAGCTCAGCCTCACAGAGCACAGAGGGTAGAGGAGGATGGAGAGCAGATCTGGAGGGGCAATCAGAAGACCCCTAGTGTCAAGTTTTCCATTTTCCCTGAATCACTTCATTTTAAGTGTGGACAGTATCCCTATTATAATTCTTTAAAATGTAAGTAATGTAAGTAAGGAAGATTATGACATTTAAAATATTTTACTGAAAGCCTGAAGGTAACAGAAGGGTTTACAATGAATAAAATGCAAATTTAAAACCTCAGAATAGTTTTCCCAGCTCCTGAGCGCATTGACCACGCCTTTTACAAGGAGTTTCTCATTGTCTTCTTTTGGCCTCTGCTCTGGCCATGTCACGTTGAAAGGGCCAGTCCACCTGACCCCAGTGGTGGTTTCTTTGATCTCTTCCTCCATGTCCAAAATTTGATCCTACTCTCCTAAACCCCTTTCCTTTCCCAGGATGATCAATAGTGGGAACATTAATTTCGTTTGGGAAACCACTATGCTCTCTAAAGGTAATGGTCTGGCCATGGTACATATTCTTCCAATCGGCTGTGGTCAAGCTGATAGTGTCATGAGCTCCAAAAGTTCTGGAAGATGAGGAGTCACGTCAGGGTTGGGAAGAACATGAGTAGAGCAAGGCCAGGCCAGGGTCTGGAAGAAGGAAACATGGACCAGGAAACTGTCCATGAAGGAAACTGTCACAGGTCTGTAGGTAGATACTCAGGGCTTCTCAAGAGTTCCAAGTTGGAAGACCTTGGATTGAATTCCATGTTTATCACTTGTCAGCCATGTGACCTTGGGCAAGTGACTTAATTACTCTGAGCTATAATTTCTATTTTTGTTTTCTTTCCCTCCTGCCACCCCTCTTTTTTTTTTTTTTAAAGGGATGATGATGAGAAAAAGTACATGAAAGCACTTGCAAAACTGCATGGTCCAAATGGACATAAGCATTTCCTTTCTAGTAATTGTCAATCTTATTCGGTTGTCACAATGTTCACATGCATAATATACTCCCATCATGTCATGCAATAAATTTCAAGAGCAAAAGTGAGCATTGTGGAGGGGGAATAAGCGTAAAGGTAGATTGTAAATGGGAGCTTCGTTAGTTGAAAAAGCCCCTCACAGAGAGTTTTATACGAGGCTCCCCCATGTCACCCCCAGCTGGATCATACCTAGTTGAGAATCACTTTCTAGACAGGAGGTTACAAACTGGTGGGAGGTAGAATGGGTAGAACATATGTTTTGTTTGGCTTTCACAGAATTGTGAGTTTAAAGTAGGTGTCAAAATTTTAAAATCAGAAGTTTTTGTAGGACAAAACATATTTCTGCCTTCTCTTGAAATACAGAATTTCTGGTGAAACTAAGCCTACATTCTTGAATGCCAGAATTTGGCTGGAGCTAAATAGTGGCTGCCCCTTTAGACACAGCATACATTCTCCAGTTGGTGTCACCTATTTGTGTCACCTGCCCCTTGGTCAAAATTGAGTTTGCCATCCCTGGACTAGACTATGAAGGAATCATTGATGCTGGAGCCAGAAGGACCTCAAGATGTAACGAAGCCCTGGCTTTCCTTTTAGTCAGGTCAGAATTTGCTTTCCCCATTTATACAAAATCCTCCTCGTCTAAATGATCTGCCCAACCTCACCCAGGTTGGGGTGAAGAGGGACCCAGCGATGGAGGAGGCTGGCCATATCTGAGGTCAACTCCCTCCCAGTGAAGGGCCTTTTCCTAGCACGGAGTGTTCCTTCTCAAGCAGCGTATCATCATTTCTTAAGCCCAGGCAGTGGAGCCATTGTGAGGAAAGGTCAAACCTTGGAAGAGTGAGGCTCCTGGAAGCTCCACCGCAATGCTTCCAACACCGGAACATACACAGGCTCTAGTGTGGCGGATCTTGAGCCTGCCGCCCAGCTGCCCAGCCCCACCGGAACAAAAGTGACTGGCGGAGCAGGGCTGGAAGGGCTGTGAGCCTGGAACATCTAGTGTCCTTGACCCTTTGGCCAGGATCCCAGGCTGAAACCTCTGGGTTTATCTGTGTGGTATGGAGAAGGAAGATGAAGGTGGGGAAGAAGGGGAGGAAAAAAAAAGATACAGAGCATAGCTGTTGTCTCTTTTCTCCCAGAAACGGAGCTGTTGTGTTCCTGTGCCACTTGTTTGCTGTGATGTTTTCATTTCCTTTCTCTTTCTTTTTTTCTGGTGCTGGGATTGGTGTGTTTCTGTTATTGCTGAATGTTTGTTTTGGCTCCTGGAGGAAGTATTGACAAAGGAAGTGGGAGGACGAACATAATTTTGTAAGCAGCCGGCCTGAGAGGCACAATAAAGTGGAACTGGAGACAGCATGTCGGGGCTGAGATTCCCTGAGACTGTGTAATGCCAGCATCCCCGGGGCTTGTGGCCACTGAGGAATGGGAATGAGGCGCTTGTAGAGATACAGGGGGTTGCAGTGATCCCTTCGGGGGGCTCTGCTGAACTGCGTTTTGCAATTCTCATTTCTAGGCTCTGGTAGATGCCTTCTCAGGGCCTTAGCTCCTCTCCTGCCCCCACCGTTTCCTCCCATGTGTCAAATCCTAGGGCAGCAGGCCCATCTAATGAGGAGATGGTCTGTACCAGGAGAATGTCTGTGTGTGTGTGTGTGTGTGTGTGTGTGTGTGTGTGTACGATTAAATATTAAGATTATAAGATTATGAAGAGGATCCCATAAAAAATTTGGTTTTATCTGTAGGAATTTTAAAAACACTTGAAGTTTGTCACAATTCCAAGTGATTGTTTTGTGAAATCTGAAAAGAATATGCTTTCACTTTCCACCTGTCCAAAGACCATCTAGGGGTTGGAGGAGACTTTTCACACATTCAGTGATGGCACCAAGGGAACTTGGTGGGCTTGAGAGACAAGCCCAAGGGCTAAATTCTGAAAGGTAAATGTACACATAGCATCATGGGTATGTGGCTGGAGAAATCCCCTTTGCTATAGATTTCTTGGAAAATGAATCAAGGCATGTCAGAGGTGGCCATGGTGCAGTCCTTGCTAGAGACAGAAGACAGAATGACATACCCTTGAATTTTTCCCCAAAGTGCTAAAAAGATGGATGAAGTCCCATGTTTAGATGACTGCTATGAGTTGTCAAGTGCTGGAGCCTTGACTTAGGCTGAACCCATTCCCTTTGCCTCTGGATACAAATGTTCTTTTAAAGTGGTGGTGTTTTCTAATAGATGTTCTGCAGCTAAGAAAAAAGTATATCTTTTTCTGTGGAACAACCTTAGAAAGCCACCATTATTGTCTTACAGGTAACAGCTCTGCATGGAAAGCTGTACTGTTTTCTTTGAAAGGCTAAATTGCTTCAAGGTCTATAACATACTTTGATTTTTCTCCTGCTTCCCAAAAGATAATAAGGGAAGGGATGGGGGAGGGCAGGCATCAATTAGAGCACTAAGGAATTTACAGGCTATATCACTGTTTTGTAGAGCACGTCTGCAGCAGTTAGGTCACTCAGATATGTAAAGCCTCTGGTTAAGTACTATTTCTCAGGATTAGGTCTTTTTCCACATGTGGATCTGGGCAAAAGGGCAGATGGAAGCATGAGGTAGGTTGGATAGAGAGGGAGCTTATGAATGTACAAGTCAATAATTGTGGGAAATACATCTCTAAACTGGTATCAGTTGAAATTTGTCTCTAAACAGGTATGAGCAGGTGTGCTTTGCTGACTAAGGTTTCTGGAACTGTTAGTTCTCTGGATCCCTGCTGAAATTGTCACCTTGAAAACTAGTTACACTTTATCCTTTAAGGTACTTTCTGGAGCTGGTACCTGTTGTTCTGAATGAGGAGAGGATAACCTTAGTACTATTTCTTGACTGTTCTCTTGAATTTTCTTTTTTTCTATATTTTTGACAAAAATTGTATATATTTAAGATGTAAAACTTGATTTTTTTGTGTTTGTTTTTTTTAAACCTCATTTAATCCTCTCAACAAGCCTGAGAGAAAGGTGGTTTTTTAATTATTATTTTTTACTGAGGTATAGTTGATGTACAATATTATATAAATTTCAGGTGTATAACATAGTGATTCACAGTTTTTAAAAGTTATACTCCATTTATAGTTATTATAAAAATATTG
Source organism: Delphinapterus leucas (assembly GCF_059928025.1). Taxonomy (NCBI): domain Eukaryota; kingdom Metazoa; phylum Chordata; class Mammalia; order Artiodactyla; family Monodontidae; genus Delphinapterus; species Delphinapterus leucas. The sequence goes on from NC_143130.1 coordinate 100,005,734, forward strand.
GCTATATTCCCTGTGTTGTACAATATATCCTTGTAGCTTATTTATTAGTTTGTATCTCTTAATCCCCTACCCCTATCTTATCCCTCCCCACTGTTGATGTTTTGATATAGGTATACCCTGTTGAATTTCTGTATTCTGAAACACAGAGAAATATCTTTTGGGAAATTACTAGTTTTCTTAAACTGTACTGGTGTCTGCTTAATATTTGAGTTAACAAAGGAGCAAGAGGAGACCTTCACCAAAGAATATGCAGAAAGGAATTCTGGCATAAGCTCTGGAAAACCTAACTTACTTTTGCTGGGCTGTTGGGAAAACACTTGCCATCCATGTGCCTTGCTTTTACCCTTCTATGTCTGTACTGTGGAAAGATCTTATTATAGCATATGGTCCCCATTTTGAATATTGATAGTGCCTATAAATCATTTAAATGCCAGAGAAATGCAAATAATTCTATATTTTAGGATCTAAGTAATATATTTTAGATTTCTTTTTATAACACTCTTCTGGCACTCTTCTTTTTTAAAAAGCAGCTTTATTGAGATATAGTTCACATACTATAATATTTACCCACATAAAGTGTTTAGTATAGTCACAGAGTTGTGCAACGATTACTGCAATCTTAATTTAAAACATTTTATTATCATGTAAAGAAATCCATTACCAGTCATTCACCATTCTCCCCTCCCTCTAGCCCCTGGTAAACATGGATCTACTTCTTCTCCCTGTAGACTTGCCTATTTCACATGCATGGAATTATACAGTATGTGGTCTTTTGTGACTAGCTTCTTTGTCTAAGCATAATGTTTTTGAGGTTCATCCATGTTATAGCATGTCTAAGTACTTCTTTTTATTTCTGAATAGCATTCCATTGTATGGCTATCCCACGTTTTACTTATCCATTCATCAAAGGACATTTGCGTTGTGTCCACTTTTTGACTATTATGAAAATGCTGCTATGAATATTCACATATAAGATTTTGTGTGGACATTTTTAAAAATTAATTAATTTATTTATTTTTGGCTGTGTTGGGTCTTCGTTGCTGTGCACGAGCTTTCTTAATTGCGGTAAGTGGGGGCTACTCTTTGTTGCGGTGCACGGGCTTCTCACCACAGTGGCTTCTCTTGTTGCGGAGCACGGGCTCTAGGTGTGCAGGCTTCAGTAGTTGTGGCTCGTGGGCTCTAGAGCTCAGGCTCAGTAGTTGTGGCCCACAGACTTAGTTGCTCCGCGGCATGTGGGGTCTTCCCAGGTCAGGGCTCGAACCCGTGTCCCTTGCATTGGCAGGCAGATTCTTAACCACTGTGCCACCAGGGAAGCCCTGGACATGTGTTTTTATTTCTCTTGGGAATACACCTAGCAGTGGACTTGCTGGGTCATATAGTAACTCCATTTGCTCACAGAGAAGTAGAATTATGATTCCAAGAGAATGCCAGAATCTGTAGCCTGGTGAGCTCTTCAGTGCTTATGTAGTCCTTGTCATCAAGACACCATTACAGAAGTTATGGCAGACAGACCCTAAGGTGACCCCTAGTTACCCCTGCCTCCTGGTATTCATGTCTTTGTGTAATTTTCTCTCTTTGAGTTGGGTGGGACCTGTGATTTGCTTCTAACCAATAGAATATGACAATGATGGGATGTCATTTTGGTGATAATGTTATATTGTGGAAGATTCCATTTTAGCAGACTGGAGATTCTCCTTGAGGGCTTGATGACGTAAGCAGCTCAGTTTGAGAAACCCATGTATCAAGGAACTGTAGGTGACCCCTAGGACCTGAGAACCACAGTTAGCAAAATAATAGGGCCTGAGCAATACAACTGGAAGGAGATGAATTCTGCCAACAACTGGAATGAACTCAGAAGTAAATTCTTCCCCAGTTAAGCCTTTGATGAGAAATGGCACTCAGCTAATACCTTGATTGCAGCCTTGTGAGACGCTGAGCAGAAGACCCAGCTAAGTTGTGCCCAGACCCCTGATCCATGGAAACTGAGATCATACATATGTGGTGTTTCATGCAGCTAAGTGTGTGGTAATTTGTTAGGCAGCATTAGAACACTAATTCAGAAGTCTAGAATTTGGTTCCATTATATAATCTGAGCTGGATGCCACGAGTTGCCTTGTCAAGGCAAATATCCTCTTTATCAGTGTGATTATCATAAAAGGTTAAACTGTCATATAAGTCAGGTATGTGCTTGGTGGCTGTGAAGTAATCCATACCTGGGGTATAATTTCTAGTATGGGAAAAAGAGAATGGCAGAAGTAAGAAATGGAGTTCCACTCTGCCTGCCTGACTTATAGGGAACACATACATTTCTACAAACTTTATTCCAAGAAGAAACAATAATCAGAGTAATCGTAATTTATATAAGACCATAGGGATGAGAGAGTAAGCACGAACTTCAGGCCATGCCCTGATAGAGTCATGCAATAGTTCTAATTTGCCTAGTCCTCTTTGCAGACATAAGCTTGAAGTTGATAATAACTTTCCTTTATACTTCATTGGCCACATCGTAACCAAACAGTCCCAGCATGGCGAACATCATTTCTATTTTTAGAACCCACCTAGGACTATTCCATCTTTCTTAGTCATCCATTTCTATATTTAACACCTCTCACACTCAGAAATTTTAACTTATAGCTCACATAAATCCCTTATTCTTCAGTGAAAGCCTGTGTTCTTTCATACCTGCCCCCAAACAGATGGCGACAGCTGATTATGTGAATCTTTTGACTGCCTTTGTCATATCATTTTGTTTTGTTACATTTAATTCCTGACTGACTTAGGTGAGGAGAGTGAGCTGGATTTTATCCTGTAGCACAGAGACATGTGGAATACCTTTTTATTTCCAACTGTGATCTGATTTTTAATTTCAAGCTCTGTATAGATGACTCAACGTACAGTGACTAAAATGAAAAGTCACGCTGCTTATAACATACAGCTAAATAACTATCTCAGATGACTTGAAAATTTCGTACTTGGGGAACAAAGCCATTGAAACTGATGGAAAATGAATGTATGATAACTTAGTACTGTAGAGTGGAAGATTCAGTCATCGCTGGCATTACATCTCCCTATGTCTCACACCAGTTGTCTCACAAAAAAAAGCAAAACATTGTTTTGCTAAGAGTGGAATCAACTGTGTTTCTCCTTATTTTCACAACAGTGCCATCCATATTCCAGTCATAGGTAATAGAGATAAGATGGATGGAATCATTTTTTAGGTGATGTACATCGTAGAAGAAGTTTGCTAGGAAACAAGAAAAGATTACTTGGACAGGATAGGGGTAGCGCCTTACATGAATAGGTTCTCATCATTTTTCTTTGTTTTCATTTTCTATATTGATTTTTTTTTTTTTTTTTTTTTTTGCGGTACGCGAGCCTCTCACTGTTGTGGCCTCTCCCGTTGCAGAGCACAGCCTCCGGACGCGCAGGCCCAGTGGCCATGGCTCACGGGCCCAGCCGCTCCACGGCATGTGGGATCTTCCTGGACCGGGGCACGAACCCATGTTCCCTGCATCGGCAGGCGGACTCTCAACCGCTGCGCCACCAGGGAAGCCCTTCTGTATTGAGTTTTAAAAAGTGCTTGCAGAACAATAGGGATGATGTTTATATTTACATAGCTGATTCCATTGACTTTGGGCAATTTGCTGGGACCTTATGATGTCATGTTGCTCTAGTTCCCCATTCCTTTGCCCATTTCTCCAATTCCACAATAGAAGTCCTTGAGTCTCTATTTGCTGTTCTCCACTTACTCCTCTTGGCAGCTGGTGGGAACTTTCTGGATGACAAGTACTGTCTTGGTTGCTTTTTCTAGTGTCTGTGTCCTTGGCCCTCCTGAGTTGGGTATATCACTCTGCCAACCCCCAGCTCTGCAACTGTAATTCCTAATGCTTCACAGATCCTTTTAATAAAGGTATATACTTGTTAACTTGGACCCAAACAGAAATTAGCTAATTTTACATTGCAATTATAAATTGAAAAGCAAGGTTTTAAATAAATAAGTGTAAAGGGCATACATTGTTATAAGGATTAAAATGAGATAGAGCTGATGCTGAACATTTGTTGTTTTTCTCTTCCTCCTAAAGGTAGGCTTTCCTAGGTAATTTTCACAGCATTAGTCCTGCCTACTCCAGTTCATTCTTTGCTATTACTTGTTGTTCATGTTAAATAGCACATTAACACCTCCTTGCTACTTCCATAAGAAACACCAATGACTTAGCTGGTTTTCAATCTACTTCAGCTCTCAAGCCTCTGCGGGCATCAGATTCTGTTCAGTACTGTTTCCCTTCTGAATTCTCCTCTTAACTGTCTCTGCTCAAGTGTGTCTTAAACTAGGAGTGTGTAAGTTATTAGTACATGCCCCAGTTGTTCTTGTTTTACTCAGAGGCATTCATTCTTGAATTCATCTAACAATTGTGTCACTTTGTTTTGTGTTTGTTTTGTGCCAACCACTGTGCTGGGAACTAAGAATATAAAGATAAATAAAACATTATTCCCTGACTTGGAAGGACGTCCAAAGATGGAGAGTCACATAAGCACATCATTATGACAGGATTTATGTGCTCCAGCAGGGCTAGGAGCATTGAATCAGCCTGGAGGAGTCCGAGAAGGTGATGTTGCAGTTGGGTGGTGACAGATGCATAAGAATTTAGCAGATGTGTAGTTATGTGGGGGTGGCAGCTGCAGAAGTGATTTCTAGATTGAGGAAACAGCATGAATGGCTATGTAGAGACGTGAAAGGACACGGCTGGCTTGGAGAATAGTGAGAAATTGGGTATGACTGGAGTGTAGGGTGTGTGTGTGTGTGTATGTGTGCGTGAGAAAGAGAGAGAGAAGGAGATGGGCTCTGAGAGATGAGCTGGGCGTGGGGAAGCTTGGGGAGAGGGAAGGATGTTGTAGACTGGGTGTGGAATTCTGACTTGTGTAGCAGTGGGGGACAGTGGAAGTCCTAAAACAGAATAGTAACATGATAGGAAGATAGAACAAATAGAAGTATATAGATGAGAGTACAGTTGGGAGAGATGTGTCAGGAGGCTCCATAAAAAGACATCTAATGCTGCCTACAGGACGCAGCTGCCGTGGAGCCCTCCATTAGTAGATCTGGGTATGAGGTGCTTGGATTGGGCTAAGACTCAACCCAGTCACAGGGAGGGAAATGCAGAGGAGGGACTCCAGCTGAGAAAATTACAGAGGTAGAATTTTCATGATATTGTAACTGATGGGATGAGAAGGATGAGGGAGGGGGAATGAGGGTGAGTCCAGAATTTTCTCCTTGGGTGATTCATTGGCTGTTGGCATTATTAATAAAAATAGAATACAGGAGAAGGATATAAGTTTAGGCTGGGAGGAAGGGAGGTAGGGTGGTATAGCAATCATCTGGTGTCCAATTCATATCCTCTTGGCCTTCCCTCTGTTTTTGACCATGGCTGGAGTCGACCGTTATAGGGCAGCTTCAGTTCATTTGTGCTGAGAGCATCTTGCCTCCTGTGTGTGCACACTGGGTCTTCACTTTGTCTTGGGGCTCTTGAGTCCAAGCATATACTTCGAGGGAGGTAACACTCACAGCACAAGGTCAATCAATGCAGAAGGGATCCAGAGGATAAATGCTCCCACTTCTATCCTGTGCGTGGTCAGTCTCAAGATGCATTCTGTACCTTCTCAGGAATGTCTGTCAGAACCAAGCCTTGATGCTCACTGTGGAACCTCAATAATGCACTTCTATGCTGGCTTTTCTTGTCTTTTCCCTTTTCCTTGTCTCACCCTTTCGACTCCTACAGGTCTGCTCCTTAGGATCACCTCTCAAGTAAACTACTTGCAACTAAGTTCTTATTTCAGGCATGACTTTTCAAGCAACCTAAGCTACGATAGGTGGAGAGGCAAAGACTGGTTTGGCTTTAGACGAATTAAGTCTGTGGTGACTGGATCCTCTGCTTATATTTGGGACTTGGTTAAAGGTTACAAATGGAGGCTCACATCTCATATTTCTAAATATTTAGAAGTTATAAATCAAGCAAACATGTTATTAAATAAAATGTTACATTCTCCCACATACCTGTATGTATTTGAATGTTGAATTCTTGGACTCCTCTGAGTTCCATGCCGGAATGTGGCTATGTGCAAATGTCCAGGCCCACCGCTTACCCCCCTTCCCTTTCAACCTCTTTTTCTATCACATACTGTGTGTGGACACTCCAGCCTGCAAGCTCTGCCCACACCTCCAGCAAAGAGCCACCTTCACACCTAGGGATGTGTACAAAGCAATGCAGCTTGCCCTCAGGAGGGTCAGTGTGGGAAGGAGGACACTGAAGGTTCTGAGAGTGGGTCCTGGCTACCTGGAGCACTGTTTAGAAGTGGGGGCATGAGCTCTGGTGGACACATCCCACTGGCCTGGAGAATCCTCATGTTGTGGTGAGAGTCCTACTCAGAGGAAAGCCACAGGGGAGCTGGTTAGACCTTGGGGCTCAGGGGGCCTTTCTGGCAGCATTTAGGCATGGTGCAACCATGGGGCATCCTGCTGGAACTGTCTGGTAGGTGATTGGTAACATAGATCTGGAGCTTGGAGAAGTTGGAGCTTGATATAAATATTTGGAAGTTGGCAGCATATGGATCATCTTGGAATGGTGGGAGTAGAGAGACTCAACTAGGAAGATGAGGTGGACTGAGCAGAGAAGCAGGTCTAAGAACAGAACCCCGGGGGCGGCTGGGAGGTGGAGCCAGGGAAGGAGGCAAAGGAGCAGCAGCCTCCTGGAGTGACTCAGAGCGTTTCGTCTTGACATTTTAAAAGAATTTTTTCTCCTAAGCTAAAAGGCAAACAAGTTGGTCCCTAAAGCAGCAAGATAGAGTTAAAGTGTTCTTTTCTTGTACTCACTCCATGTCCTGTGTATGTAGACTCTTAATTATATCACTGGTCATATTATGCTCATCAAGCTGTCTGAGACGGAGGACTCTAGTGTTCAGTGTCCACATGAAACAAAGTCTACCTGGGGAGAAGCATAGTGACTTTTTGGAAGCATTAATATGATATTTAGACAAAGGATGTTATGGGACTGAGGGGGAAATTCCTCAGATCTCAAGTCCTCATATGTCTCTAGGTGTTCATTTCCTTAACTGTAATATAGGATTAATACTATCATCCTTAGTTTATTGTAAGAGTCAGGTAAAATAATAGATAGGGAAGCCCTTTGACAAAAATTAAATGTTCTATACAGATGCAGTGTATTGGGCTGATTCTAATGCTTTAATGTAGAAGAATATTAGATAGAAGCTTAGAGCTCTGGAAGAGCTTAAGTGATCATCTAATATGACTCATCCATTTTCCAAATAAAGAAAGAGAGGGTGCAGAAAGCATAGAGAATTACCCCAAATTTTACAGCTGTTTAGTGGCAAAGAAAGACCAAAAATCTAGGTTCATTGGCTTAGTCTACTTCTATTCATAGCCGTTTGTGCTATAAGTAAGGATACTTGATGTCCTTAGGGAGAAAAGGAGGAAGGAACAGAAAGATAGGCATATGAAAGCGTGACAAAAGAATCTGTTAGGAAAGTAAGGGAGAATGAGTTTTGTGATGTGGTTTCCTAACAGTTCTACTCTCAGTTCGTTGTGCATTGCTCTGATCAGGATTTGAATGAATGAAAGCATGGCTAGATACTTGGGCAGTCCTGGAGAACAGCAAGGTGTAGTCCCCATGGGATTTTTTTTCCCCAAACTTCTTTTTTTTAAATTTTATTATTATTTTTTTAATTGATGTGTAGTTGATTTACAGTGTTGTGCCAATCTCTGCTGTAGAGCATAGTGACTCAGTTATACATATACAGACATTCTTTTTTTTCATATTCTTTTCCATTATTGTTTCTCACAGGATACTGAATATAGTTCACTGTGCTATACAGTAGGACCTTGTTGTTTATCCATCCTATATATAATAGTTTACATCTGCTAATCCCAAGCTCCCAGTCCTTCCCCACCCCCGACAACCACAAGTCTATTCTCTATGTCTATGAGTCTGCTTCTGTTGTGTAGATAGGTTCCCTTGTGTCATATTTTAGATTCCACATATAAGTGATATCATATGGTATTTGTCTTTCTCTTTCTGATTTACTTCACTTAGTATGATAATCTCTAGTTACATCCATGTTGCTGCAAAGACATTATTTCATTCTTTTTTATGGCTAAGTAATATTCCATTGTATATATGTACCACATCATCTTTATCCATTCATCTGTAGATGGACATTTAGGTTGTTTCCATGTCTTGGTTATTGTGAATAGTGCTTCTATGAACATAGGGATGCATGTATCTTTTTGAATTATGGTTTTATTATTGTATACATTTCTTGAGGTGGGAGGACCTGACTTAGTGATCCAGTCACACATAGTGGATCTATATACACATACATAGATCCAGTCACACATACATTGTGACTCAAACATACAAGTCTGTTCATTTCAGGAATCTGGTCAAGTAAATCACACACAGTGGTCTGTCCAAGTGGGATTGCTGGATCATATGGTAATTCTATTTTTAGTTTTCTGAGGAACCTCCACACTGTTTTCCATAGTGGCTGCACCAACTCCTCCATGGGGTTTTATGCCAGCAGAAAAGATGGAAGTTAACAAGTAGTTATAAATATCAAATGTGTATAATCAAGTAAATGATTGTGTGAATAACTAAGTGAAGAATTACTCTAGATTATGAACTTTATGAGGGCAGGATAATGCTTGTTTTGCCCCTTACATAGTCCCTTACGTAGTACAGCATTTGGCAAACAGTTGGTGATCCCCCAGTAGTTACTGAATGATATGATAGATGTTAAAAGGGCTAAGAAGGAAAAAATTCCTGCAGTCCTGAAAGCGTATAAAAGGTGGCCTAACCTGGTCTGTGGGGACAGGGAAAGCTCCTGAGGAAATGCTGTTTAGGGTGATATAAAAAGCAGTTGTCATGGTGACAAAACAGCATGTGAGAAGACCTGTAGGCAGGAGGGAGCCTGTCATGGTTCTGGAACTGAGGGAAGTCTAGCAAGGGGCAGTAGGCAATGGTGGGGCTAGAGTGTTATACTAGTTGCCTATTGCTGGATAACAAATGACTCTAGAACTTAGGGCCTTAAAACAACAAAATCTAATGGTCTCATAGTTTCTGTGGGTCAGGTATTGAGGAGTGGCTTAGATGGTGATTCTGGCTCAGGGTCTGTCGTGGGGTTATAATCAAAATATTCGTTGGTAGTATTAGTAGTAATATTAGTAATAGTAATATTACTATTCAGATTACTGTAGTAATCTGAAGGATTGACTGGGGTTGGAGCATTTGCTTCCAAGAGGCTCTTATATTTGGCTCTTGGCTGGAGCCTTCAGTTCTTCCATGGCTTTAGAACCTTGCTTCTTCACCAAAGGGTGAAGTCTCTCCATAGCGTTCCTTACAACACAGCAGCTAACTTTCTCCAAAGTAAGCAATCCACAAAAGAAAGAGAGGCAGAAGATGCAATGACTTTTATGATCTAGCCTCAAAAGTGGTATGTCATCACGTTTAATGTATGCTGTTGTTCACACAAACTAATACTGATACCATGTGTGGTAGACTACAAAAGAATATGAATACCAGGAGGCTGTGGTCATTGGGGTCATCTTGGAGGCTGTCTACCACAAGGCTAGATGGACTAGAAGCCATATTTAGGGTTTTAGACTTTATTACAAGAACAATGAGAAGACTTAGAAGGGTTTTAAGCAGAGTCTAGCCACAAGACTACGAGTCTAGCCACTGAAGAGTGTAAGGAAGTGGCAAGGTAGAGGCATGACCTCATTCCTAGGGCCTGAGTGTGCATTAGTTCATTCAGCCAATGTTTACCTGGGAGCATGGATGTGCTACCATATGTACCAGATGTGAGAATGCAGAGGTGAGAGGACCTACTCATAGTCTGACCTCCTGCAGCTTACAGTTCAAGGGGACATAGAAATTAATAAGTGGGCAGTTACACTTTAGCATAATAACTTCTATAATAGGGTAAAGTACAGGTTTCTATGAGAGCATTAGAAGGGAACATAACTCATTCGGGAGAATCAGGAAAGGACTTCTGGAGGAGGTGCCATCTAAGCAGGGACCTAAAGAATGAGTAGGCAAAGGGTAATGTTCTAAGCATGGACATAGGCTGGGAAATAATCAAGAGAATGGCCTGTTTGGGGAACTGAAAGTAATTCAGTGTGTCTGGAGTCTAGATTGGAGGTGAGTGTGGGTGGAGGGGTGAGCAACATAAAGTCAGTACAGTATCAGGATGAGCCCTTTATTCTTGTTAAAGAGTTTGGCCTTTATTTGGGGAGCAAGAGCAAGTTACTAAAGGGCTTTAGGGAAAGAATACACACTTAAGAAAGATTACTCTGGCCGCCACATGGTGAATACTTTGAAATTAGCGAATGTGGAGGCTGGGAGAGGAATTTAGAAGCCATGATAATAATAATAATACAGGTGCAAATTGATGGTGGCCCAAATTGGGGTCAGTGAGAACTGGACTCGAGATATTTAGGAGGTAAAGTTGCTAGAATCTGATAATTATTAGTAGGAAGGTGGGGAAGAGGAAGTTTAGGGTAATGCCCAGGATCATGGCTTAATTGTCTGTGACCGACTGTCAGGAAAGAAGGCAGGAAGGGATATAATGACCAGAAATGAGGTACAAGTTCTGGGCTGTGTCTCTTTGATCCAGTTACTGGGATTCAGCTACAGGGGTAGAAGTATATCATCGGTAAGGTCGACTTTGTTCTAAATCTTCTGAAAATTATGTCACAGATCCTGGGAAGAGGGGAGCTTGCAAATGTAGCTCCTCCTTACTGTGGAGGTTGGAGTACAGGAAGTAAAACAATTCCTAAGAATTATAAAGATTTCCTCCAACTCAAGGGCAAACTAGTATGAACTCTTATATACCCCAGAAGACAATGGAGTGAGTTCCAGGAGGTTTTGTATGGTGGCAAAGGAAAAGTCAATTCTTACCTGAGATAATTTAACCAAAAATGTTCTATAGCAGCAAATTTGCCTCCGGTAAGAAACTTCATTTTTTCCCCTACTGGTATAAAAACCTCTTGTTTGTAAATACACATCAGTTATTCAGTACCTTTCTCTTCAAACTTCTCAGTTCTGAGAGAATTGAATTAGTGATGAAATCGACTTTACAATACCGATTTCCTGAATTACACTTCTAGGAATAGTGAACAATCAGCAGACAACCACTCTGTGTGTGTGTGTGTGTGTGTGTGTAGATACTATATATGTAACAGCAACCCTAAGTGAGACCTAACTGGCATTGGGGGTTAAGATTTAAAATTATGTCAAACACAGGGAGCCAGATAACTCTCCATTTGGCTCCCTCTTCTCTCCACTTTATTCCAGATCATTACTACTCCCACTAGTCCTTTTATACACTCAAGCTAGTCTGATTCATCTGCTTCTCTTTCCTCCTTTCCTCCTACAGAAACTGCTAAAATTATTTTCTATTGAACAGTATAGCAGTATTTCTCTAGAATCTCAAGCTCCACCTTTAGGTTCCAGTGAGTATAGGCTCAAAGATAAGTCTCTATTTCGGATGACTTTTCTGACTTTCTTGTTTTTCTTTCTTGTTTGTGTCAAAGAATTCCTTTGTGGTCCATTCTGTGAGCTTATGGAAGAAGTTTTGGAGTCCAGTAGGACTAACTATTTTGTACCAAGTGAGCTGAAGACCCTTTCCAGGAAGAAAAAGCAGTTTTCTTAAGCTGTTTACTGCCCTGTCCCCTTGCCTCTCACCTCTCATTGCTGTTCTGTACATTCCGTCCCCCACTGATTGTTAATCCTTGACTCCCTGCCCTTTTGGAAGAAACCATTTATACAACCACAATTATCTTGACTATTTTTTTCCCCAAAAGTGATTCTGCAAACAGATCCTGTGCTGTACTCTTTTCCAAAATACTTGTGTTTGAGACAATTCATAGAGAAATTAACCTGTAAGCACAAGTGAGTTTGCACAGGTAGATGCATTTGCTGAGAATTATTGAATGGAACATCAGCACTGGCTGAGCCAGTCACTCAAGTCAGAGGCTTATCCCATGTGGCAGCTGTCATATAAAGAGGCTTGAAACAGGCTGAATTAATGTGAAGCTAGCAATTCACTTCTAAACTCTTGAGCTCACTTCCTCAGCCTGTTACCTATAAAACTGGTTATTTGAGCTATGTTTAACAAACACTCAGACAAAAACAATTTTGTTGAACACTACTTGCTCACAGACTTCAAATATCTTTTAAGGTGTCTACATATTATCAAGTTTTGTTCCATTTTACTGATGAAGAAAGTTAAGAATAGGGGGTTAAGTGACTGGATCTAGGTACTATGTTACATTGAGTAAGGAAGTGAGTTAGATGGAGAAGCCAGTTTTCTTAAATTGTGGCTTAATATTAGATCCTCTTAAAATACTCCAAATTTTCTTTTTCTTTTTCTTCAACAACAAATATTTATTGAGTACCTCTTTGTAAGAGATGCATATGATACTGTGCCATATGTTAAGGTCCAAAGACATAGTTCCTACTTGCATGGACCTTGTAGGTGTGAAGATCCTGGGAATAATGATGTACTTAGAAAGAAATAAAATGAGTCAGAATATGTCAAAGATAGTTCCAATGCATAAATACTATAAAAAGTAGGTCAGGGTGGTTAGAAAAGGATTCTAGAAAAGGAGGTGACAAATATGAGATAAGATCCTTCTACTACACTATCCTCCAGACTGGTAGGTAGAAATGCAGGCTACTAGGAGGCTTCTGGAGACAAGGTGAGCATTTTGGTCAAAGAAAGATATAGGGTAGTGGTGGGAGCTTCCTTTCTGGAGATTAGTAGGCCTGACTGCAAAGTCTTCAATAACCAGTTGAGTGTGAACTTTCCTTTCAAAGTTACTAATAAGGTCCTGAAGGTTTTGAACAGCAAAATGATAGCTTCCTAAAATATATTTATTGAGTGACAGTTACATGCCAGACACTATTCTAGTCTAGGGATTCAATATCAAGGAAGACAGTATCTGTACTGTCAACAAGCTTGCAGTTTAGTGAAGACAGACAAGTAGACAGACATCTACAAAATAGTAGACACGTTTGTTAACAGTCTTATAGACATCTATAGACAAGTATAGGTGGACCTGGGAACAGATAGAGGAAGGGTCCCCAACATGGGATTGAAGAATTAGGAAAGGCTTCCTGGAGGAACTTATAATTGAACTAAGTCTTTCAAAGCACATATTTTACTTTCTCTGATTGAAAAAATAATACATATTTTAGACACCAGACTGTTGCCAAGGCAGTGGAGTAGTTGTACACCTGGCAGTAATAAGCTGGTGATACCTATCCCTACCCCCGCTTCCCCTGCTGGAGTGTTGTCAGAAGAAACCAGGTAAAACAGAAAGTTTAATTAAGATTCAGAGTCCCAGAAGATCATATGCCAAATTTTAATTGAAAATCACTTATATCAACAACCAGAAATATCTCTTACTGAATGAAAAAAAGACAATCAATAGATGCTGTGAACTAGCATCTTGAACAGAAAAAAGACAAATACTGAGATGACAAATATTAGGATGATCTGCTAAAGACTGTAAAGGAGCCGTCATAGAAATCTTTCAATGAGCAATTATGAACGTGTGTGAAATAAGTGAAAAAAAAATCTCAGGACAGAAATAGAAAATGTAAAGAAAAACCAAATGGAAATTATGCAACTAAAAAATATAATAATTGAAATGAAAACTCAGTTAATGGACTCAACTGAAGAAAGGGAGAGGACAGAGGACGGAATCAGTGAACTGGAAAATAGAACAATAGAAATTACCTAATCTGAACAACAGAGCGAATATAGACTGAAAAAAATTAACAGGGCCTTAGGGACATGTGCGATTGTAACAAATGTGTCATCAGAGTCCTGGAAGGGAAGGAGAAAGAGGGAAGTGTTTAAAAATGACTTGAAGGAATAAGGGCTGAAAACCTTCTAAATGTGGCAAAAATAATATATTTACAGATCCGAGAAGCTGAGCTAACTTTAAACCAAAAAACATGCCAAGGTACATCATTGTCAAACTTGTGAAAGCTAAAGACAAAGAAAAAACTTGAAAGCAGCGAGAGGGAAATGACACCTGACCTTTGGGGAAGAATGATTTGAATGGTAGCAGTTATTGATCAGAAACCATGGAGACAGAAGGAACTGATACAACAGTTTTTTCAAGTGCTGAAAGAAAAGAACTGTCAGCCCAGAATCCTATAACCAGCAAAATATGCTTCCGGAATTAAGGGGAAATCAAGATGTTTTTGGATGAAGAAAAGCTAAAAGAATTTGTTGTCAGTAGACCTAACGTAGAATAGCTTAAGGAATTTTAGCCATCTTTTCTTTCTTTTTCCTTTCTTCCTATCATAGAAATAATAAAAGAAGGAATCTTAGAACATCAGAAAGGAAGAAAAAAACACAGTAAGCAAAAATATAGGTAAGTACAATACAGTTTCCTCCTCCTCTGGAGTTTTCTAAATTATATTTGATTGTTGAAGCAAAAATTGTAATGCTTCTGTTGTTATTCCCAATGTATATAGAGGAGTTATTTAAGATAATTATAAACAAAGGGGGGGTAAAAGTATATAAGAGTGGTAAGGATTCTATACCTTACTTAAGCTGGTAAAAAGACTAGTAGGCTATGATGTTATGTATATAATGTATACATATAATGTAATACATAGAGCAAACACTAAAAAGCTATACAAAGAGATATAATCAAAAATATTATAGACAAATCAGAGTGGAATTCTAAAAAAAAGTTCAAGTAATCCATAGGAAGGTGAGAAAAAGAAAACAAATGAAAAAAACCCAGAGCAAACAGAAAACAAAAAATGACATGGTAGATTTAAACCCTGATATACTAATAATTACATTAACTGTAAGTTCAAATGCACCAATTAAATGACAGATAATAGGGTAACCCCCCCAATTTGAACTGAATAAAAGTAAATATTGAACTAAATGAAAATGGAAATAAAACAAGTAAAAATTTACGGAATACAGCTGAAGCAATGCTAAGAAGGAAATTTATATCATTAAATATTTACATTAGGAAAGGAGGTTGGGTCTCAAATAATTTATTCAAACCTACACCTCAAGAACCTGAGAAAAAGAGCAAAATAAACCCAAAGCAAGCAAGAGGAAGGAACTACTAATAAAAAGAAGAGCAGAAACGAGTTCAATTTCAATGAAATTGAAAACAGAAAACAATGGAGAAAACCATTTCAATAAAGAGCCTAATTCTTTGAAAAGATCCATAAAATTGACAAACCTCCAGCAAAACTGATTAAGAAATAGAGAAGACTTAAATTACCAATATCAGGAATGAAACAGGTGATATTACTACAGATCCTGCAAATATCAAAAGGATAGTAAGGGAAAACTATGAACAACTATAAACATAGATTTGACAACTTAATATGAAATGGACCAATTCCTCAAAAAACAAAAACTTCCATTCACTATGGAATAGTTACTTACAGTGGCCTATAACTATTAAGGAAATGGAATTATTTTTAAAAATTATTTTATTTTTATTTATTTTTGGTTGCATTGGGTCTTTGTTGCTGCACACGGGCTTTCTGTAGTTGCAGTGAGTGGGGGCTACTCTTCATTGGAGTGCGCCGGCTTCTCATCGCGGTGGCTTCTCTTGTTGCGGAGCACGGGCTCTAGGCGTGTGGGCTTCAGCAGTTGTGGCTTGCGGGCTCTAGAGTGCAGGCTCAGTAGTTGTGGCACACGGGCTTAGTTGCTCTGCGGAATGTGGGATCTTCCTGGACCAGGGCTCGAACCTGTGTCCCCTGCATTGGCAGGCGGATTCTTAACCACTGTGCCACCAGGGAAGCCCCAAGGAAATGGAATTTTTAATGAAAAGACTCTCCAAACAGAAATTTCTAGAACCAGAGGCTTTCGCTGGAGAATTTTACTTTTAAAGAAGAATTAGCACCATTTCTTTATCATCTTTTCCGAAAGACAGAAGAAGAGGGAGTATTTCTTTCTTTTTTTTTTTTTTTTTTTTTTTTTTTTTTGCGGTACGCGGGCCTCTCACTGTTGTGGCCTCTCCTGTTGTGGACCACGGGCTCTGGATGTGCAGGCTCAGCGGCCATGGCCCATGGGCCCAGCCGCTCCATGGCATGTGGGATCTTCCCAGACCGGGGCACAAACCCATGTCCCCTGCATCAGCAGGCCTACTCTCAACCACTGCGCCTCCAGGGAAGCCCCACAATTATCTTAAAGTCAAAAGTTTAGTTTAAAAAATTAAACTGTTTTTAAGATTGGGTTAGCTGAGGGGCGATAGTAGAGAGGGGCATTCTAGGTGGAGGGACAAATGGAACTGAAACTAGGCCAGTAAAACTGGAGTGAAGGGTGTGTGTTAGGCAGTGAATAAGGCTGGAGTGGTCAGTCAAGGCCAAATTGTAAAAAACATTGTTTAAGGAATTTGAAATTTTTTAAACTTATAAAGAGCCTCTGAAGAATTTTAAGTAGGAGAGTAACACAGTCCAATAGAAAGGGGCAGGCTGGGGAAAATGTAGAATTAAAATTTTAGAGGTATTGATAAGGTTTAAAATAGGGATACAGAAAATAAAGAGTAAGAGAATGTGAAGATGCAGTCTGGGGTGGATATCAGGATTTTAGTTTAAGAGGTGGAATAGATTTAGCAAATGGCAAATAACTGGATTTGGAATAAGAGTAAATTGCTGCGATAGAGTGGAGAGACAGGGAACCATGATGCCAGATACCTTGTACACATGGACATCAGATTCACTTAGGACCTAGAATGATGACAGCATTAGAGAAGAATGGAAGGTAATAAGTATGATCCAGGTGCTCTAATCTGTATTAAATGTGAGTAGTCACTATAAAGTCAATAATAACAATGACAAGGGAAACAGTGGGGGCTATAGACAGATGATATAATCCTCAATAGAAGTGTTTTTATGTGAAGGAGGCGGGGTAGTTCTCTGAAGGCAGCAATGTAGAGCAAGAAAAATGTGATGTGTGTCCCTCCCCTCATCATATGGATAGTGAGAAAATGAGCAACGTAGGATTAGGAGGTGGAAACAGGCAGGTAGAGGGAGTGTTTGGGAAAAAGGTGGATAATCAGGGATAGTTTACAAAGAATGGGAATCCCAGAGAATAACATGAGAAGGGCTGATGGCTATGTCAGTATTGGGAGGATGATAGGTGAATACTGGGGACAGAGACACAGAACTGAATGGGGGTGAGCATAGAAGAAAGGACATGTGACCGGAGGGGCTTGCATTTTGGGTAGTGGTGAAGGATGACAGTCAGTGACAGGCATGGGTGAATTAACTGGCCCCAAGACGCTGACTGGATTTCTGCCATCAAACAGCTTTTAGACTGGCAGAGCCATTAGGCCCTGGTGTGACAGGATGACATGTGTTGTTTGTGTCCTGGTCAGTGGACTGTAGCCTTCAGAAAGCAGTTGGTTTCTGTTTCAGTAAAGCCCAACCCAAAGGGTGGGAAGAACAGTTAGGCTAACATGAGATTGGAAAGAATTTACAGCATTCGAAACACTTGGGCCTTGGTAGAGAAGGTTCATGTGGTTAAGTTCAGACTGGCCACTCCTGACATTTGTGGAACGTGGTGCAAAGGGACAAATTGAGGCCCCCAGCCTTGTTTTCCCCCTTGTCTTCTCAGTCCTGGCTTTGCTGTACACCAGGTAGTGTCCTGGGGAATCCCCAGCCCACACATCTGAGCTTTGTCCACTAAATCCTGACAACTGCTTTTGCCTGCCATTCTGGCCCAGTGGAGAGGACATTATTGGCCCAGTTCTTGTTCAGGAGATATGTCCTGGGACAAAGTCCAGGCAGGCCCTGGAAATGAGCTCAGGGCTATTAGCAGGGGGGGATGCAAGGGTTCTGGGTACCTAGACTCTTGTCTAGATCGGGAGGTATGGGCACTAGACTGGCATGTCCCCATGAACTCCTTGCCCTTTAAAAAGGGGCACAGCCCCAGTGATGGTTGTTAGAGAGGAGCCATTTAAATGACAGGCACAGTGCAGGGACTAAGGGTGGGGACCCATTTTGCATGGGTCTAAGGGTGGCACTATGTTCAAGTCAAGGTAGAATGATGTTCCTCAGGTCTTTTGGCCTGAGTGAAACTCAGCACCTGGTAAAAGATAGGGACACCTCCCTTCACCCTTCTTCCTCCTCTCTAGTTTCATTCTCCAGAGGTAAACATTGTAAATATTCTTCCAGAAGTTCTCATATATTGTTCAATAATTTCTTTCTTTTATCCTAAACATGTCATGGATATGTTTATTAGCTGGTATACATAGATATACAACATATTTTAAGAGAGCATAATTTTTTCCGCAATGGTGTTACCATTATTTATTTAAAGAGCATTTAGATTGTTTCTAATTTTTTCTTTTCATGATTAAAAACAATGTTGAAATTCATCCATTCATTTAACACATTCTTATTGAGGCACCAAGAATTGTTTTGTCACTGGAAATACAGCAATGAACAACAGCAAAAATGGAGTTTACGTACTAGTGGGGTGAGTCAGTCCATTAAAAAAATTAAATTATATACAATGTCAGATGAAGGTAAGTGCTACAAAGAAAATAAAGTAGGAAAGTGGCATAAGGGTGTTGCAACTTTAAATAAGATGGTCTAGAGGAACCTTCCTGAGAAGATGAGGTCTGAGCAAAGAACAGGAGGAGGTGAGGGGATAGAGGCAGTAGGTTCCTGGAAAGAATATGTTTCAAGCAGAGGGTTTCAGTCAATCCAGCAATGATTTTTTTTATATCCTTGGGTTAATATTTCTGTAGAATAGACTCCTAAATGTGTTATAGCTGTGTCTAAGGCCAGGTGCATTTTAAATGTGACTAATGTAATTAATTTATACCTCTATCAGCTATGTCTTAGGGTGATTCTTGCCCCAACCCTTGCCAAAGCCCTTGAAAGCAACTATTATGATGGGAAAATATTTGGTAAGATTCTTAAGGTGGAGGGTGTACCTCCAAATTACTTTAGATGAAGTAGGTAATTTCTGAATTGTTTTCCAAGGAGGTTTCATTTAGCTATCGGAAAGGCTTTATTGATTTGTAGCCACTCTTTGTGTGTTTTGGAAACCAACACTTTTCATGTATGTTGCAAGCATTGCCATGCATATACTAGTAAGTCCCCAGGGAATGTTGGAGCCCTAGGGTGAAAGTCTCCTAAGTTCCTGTATTACAGCATGGAGAGCTGCATGTTGACCTGCAGCACTTCCTCTGAACTATAAATAAACTTATTATCCTTTAAGTAACTAAAATTTTGGTGTTTGTTACAGCAGCTTAACCTATCCTAATTAGTGCTTTGGGTTTTCTAGGTAGATTATCATATAATCTGATAGGAGTATGTTTAATTTTGTAAGAATCTGCCAAACTGTCTT